>NC_086104.1:12548235-12919485 GCF_963921235.1 Mobula hypostoma
AAGGATGGGTTTTCAGTGACAAAACTGCAGGCATCATTGGGGAGAAGGGTCCATGTTAGTTTTGTCAAATTAGTAACCGAACTTAAGTTCAGCAGCTGCTCTGGTGGGAACTGAACTCAGATCCCTGGATTGTTAGTCTACGTCTTTGGATTCCCAGACCCATAACCTAACCATTGAACCATCGTTAATCCCATGACAGCACATTGGGTAAATTGCTTTATGACTGTCAGATGTATCAAAATACCATGAGAAATTTGGTTTTGAATCCCATCCACACAGATCATTTCATCACCAGAATCAGAATCACATTTATTATTATTGACATGTCATAAAATTCACCATAGTTGTGGCAGCAGTATAGTGCATTACTATAATTATAAAAATTTTACTATGTTACAAAAAATAGTGCAAAAGAATAGTGAGGTAGAACGTTCAGAAACATGATGGTGGTGGGAAAGAAGCTGTTCCTGAATCAGACTGGGTTTTCAGGCTCCTGCATCTCTTCCCCGATGGTAGCAATGAGAAGAGGGCATGTCCTGGATGGTGAGGGTCCTTAATAATGGACGTTATCTTCTTGAGACATTGCCCTTTGAAGATGCTTTCGATGGTGAAGAGGGCTGTGCCTATGATGAAGCTGACTGAGCCTACAACCCTGTCCAGCCTCTTGTGATCTTGCACATTGCAGCCTCCATACCAGACAGTAATGCACCCAGTCAGAATACCGTACAACTGTAGAAGTTCACTAGAGTTTGGGTTACATACCAAATTTCCACAAACTCCTACTGAATTATAGTCATTGGCGTGCCTTCCTCATGATTGCGTCAATACGTTGGGCTCAGGATAGGTCCTCTGAGACAAGAGTGCACTGAGGTAGTGCAAACGAATACAATAACAGAATGCAGAATGAAGTGTTACATTTACAGAGAAAGTACAGTGCTGGTAGACTATGAGGTATATGATCATACTGAGCTAGATGGTGAGGTCTCTGATTATGCTGGTTGCTCTAATGAGGCAGAAGGAAGTACGGACAGAGTCCATGGAGGGGAGGCTAGTTTCCATGATCTGCTGAGCTGTGTCCACAACTTTCTGCAGTTTCCTGCTTTCATGGGCAGAGAAGTTGCCATACCAAATCGTGATCAATGTAGATAGGATGCTTTCTATAGTGCATCACTTCAAATTGGTGAGGGTCACTGGAGACATGCCAAATTTCTTTAGCCTCCTGTGTAGAAGACGTTCTAATGAGCTTTCTTAAATCTAGCATCTATGCGGTTCGACGAGGACAGGCTATTGATGATGTTCACACCGAGGAACCTGAAGCTTTCAACTCTCTTGACTCAGCACCATTATGTAAACAGGAGCCTATGTATTATCCCCCTTCCCAATGTCAATGACTAGTTCATTCACATGTGTATACATACACCCAGAGACTCATGGACACTTCTAGTTGTGAGCTGTTGGTTCTGGGAGCATTCCCCCTGCAATGGAAGTTTATGAATTCCAAACCTACTCCAGTGGTTAAATATAACCACTCCAGTGGAAAATGACGTTGGGGCGAGGAAGACCACTCCTCCTCCCAATGACCAGGTGCTGTGTCTTACCGTGGCTGATGTGAGGAGAACCCTGTGCAGGGTCAACCCACGGAAGGCTGCTGGACAGAGAGTGGTGAATCTGTGGAATTCTCTGCCACAGCAAACTGTTGAGGCCAGTTCATTAGCTATGTTTAAAAGGAAGTTAGATATGGCCCTTGTGGCTACAGGGGTCAGGGGGTATGGAGGGAAGGCTGGGTTCTGAGTTGGATGATCAGCCATGATCATAATAAATGGCGGTGCAGGCTCGAAGGGCCGAATGGCCTACTCCTGCACCTATTTTCTATGTTTCTATGTTTCTATATTCCCGGCAGAGTGCTCAAAGGATATGCAGACCAGCTGGCAGATGTTCTCACTGACATCTTCAACATCTCCCTGAGCAGTGCTGTTGTTCCTATGTGCTTCAAGGCCACCACCATCGTCCCCGTGCCAAAGAAATCTCCAGTGTCCTGTCTCAATGACTACCGTCCTGTTGCACTCACGTCCATCATCATGAAGTGTTTCGAGAGGCTCATCATGAGGCACATCAAGACCCTGCTGCCCCCCTCACTGGATCCCCTGCAGTTCGCGTATTGTACCAACCGTTCAACAGACGACACCATTGCCACCACCCTCCACCTGACCCTCACCCACCTGGACAAAAAAGACGCGTACGTTCGAATGCTGTTCATAGACTTCAGTTCAGCATTCAACACAATCATTCCTCAGCACCTGATTGGAAAGCTGAAACTGCTGGGCCTGAACACCTCCCTCTGCAACTGGATCCTAGACTTCCTGACTGGGAAACCTCAGTCAGTCCGGATTGGAAGCAGCATCTCCAACACCATCACACTGAGCACGGGGGCCCCCCAGGGCTGTATGCTCAATCCACTGCTGTTCACTCTGCTGACCCACGACTGTACTGCAACACAAAGCTCGAACCACATCATCAAGTTCGCCAATGACACGACCGTGGTGGGTCTCATCAGCAAGAACGATGAGTCAGTGTACTGACAGGAGGTGCAGTGGCTAACAGACTGGTGCAGAGTCAACATCCTGTCTCTGAATGTGAACAAAACAAAAGAGATCGTTGTTGACTTCAGGAGGACATGGAGCGACCACTCTCCGCTGAACATTGACGGCTCCTCCACTGAGATCGCCAAGAGCACCAAATTTCTTGGTGTTCACTTGGTGGAGAATCTCACCTGGTCCCTCAACACCAGCTCCATAGCCAAGAAAGCCCTGCAGCATCTCTACTTTCTGCAAAAGTTGAGAAAAGTCCATCTCCCACCCCCTATCCCCGCCACATTCTACAGAGGATGTATTGAGAGCATCCTGAGCAGCTGCATCATGGCCTGGTTCGGGAATTGCACCATCTCGGATCGCAAGACCCTGCAGCGGATAGTGAGGTCAGCTGAGAAGATCATCGGGGTCTCTCTTCCCGCCATTATAGACATTTACACCACACGCTGCACCCGCAAAGCTACCAGTATTGTGAAGGACCCCACGCACCCCTCATACAAACTCTTCTCCCTCCTGCCATCTGGCAAAAGCCCATTTGGGCTCTCACGACCAGACTGTGCAACGGTTTCTTCCCCCAAGCCATCAGACTCTTTAATACCCAGAGACTAGACTGACATCTACATCATGTATTATTATATTGTAATTTGTCCTCTACTGTGCCTATTGTCCTGTTTATTAATTATTGTACTGTCCTGCACTGTTTTGTGCACTTTATGTAGTCCGTGTAGGTCTGTAGTCTAGTGTAATTTTTGTGTCGTCTTACATAGTCCAGTGTAGCCTTGTGTTGTATCATTTAGTCTAGTGTAGTTTTGTGTTGTTTCATGTATCACCATGGTCCTGGAGGAACGTTGTTCCATTTTTACTGTATACTGTATCAGCAGTTTATGGTCGAAATGACAATAAAAAGCTACTTGACTTGACTTGACTTGATAAAATTAAGGCAACATTCCCATTTGTGTACCGAGGGGACAATGCACAATAGAAACGAGGCCATGTGGATGAGACATTAAATTTCATCTTATGCTCTCAGATGTGTATAAAAGATCTTGTGCTGGATTGAAATAAGCTGCAAGAAGTTGTAAACTCAGTCAGCTCCATCATGGGCACTATCCTCCCCAGCGTCCAGGACATCTTCAAGGAGCGATGTCTCAAAAGGGTGGTATCCATCATTCAGGTCCCCTAACACCTAGGACATGTTCCCTTCTCATTGTTACCATCAGGGAGGAGGTTTAGAAGCCTGAAGGCACACATTCAACAATTCAGGAACAGCTTCTTCCAATCTGCCATTGATTTCTGAATGGCCTTTGAACCTACAAAAAGTACTTCACTTTTTTTCTCTTTTTACACTATTTATTTAATTTAGCTTATATTTATTTATTTATATATTTATATTTCTCTCACCCCTTATGAGCGGTGTGTATGTGCCTTCTACCAGAGGCCTGGGAGATTGAGGGCTCGGTGCAGTATCCTTGCTGTTCCTAACAGTATGCTCTTCTGGACCGAGATCTCAGATGGTGTTCCTGGGATTAGTTGGAGCCAGTCTCCTAGTCCAGGTGTCACAGTTCCAAATGCTCCTACCACCACCGGGATCACTCTGGCTTTAACCTTCCACATCCTTTCTCTCTGCTCTTTCAAGCCCTGGTATTTCTCCAGCTTCTCATATTCTTCCCTCCTGATGTCACCGTCATTTGGAATCGCCACATCTATTACTATTGCTTTCTTCTGTTCCTTGTCCAGTATTACTATGTCTGGTTGGTTGGCCAGTACCTGCGTGTCAGTCTCCACTTGGAAGTCCCACTGGACCTCAGCTCTGTCGTTCTCCACTACCTTCCTGGGTGTTTCCCATTTGGACTAGGGAGTGTCCAATCCATACTCAGTGCAGATGTTCCTGTACACAATTCCTGCAACTTGGTTGTGCCATTCAGTGAATGCTGTCCCTGCCTGCATCCTGCACCCTGCTACTGTGTGCTGGATGGTTTCAGCAGATTCCTTGCACAGTCTGCATCTTGGGTCCTGTCTGGTGTGATAGACCCCTGTTTCTATTGCTCTTGTGCTCAGCGCCTGTTCCTGTGCAGCCATGAGCAGTGCCTCTGTGCTGTCCCTCAGCCCTGCCATTTCCAGCCATTGGTAGGAGTTTCTTATGTCAGCCACCTCTGATATCTGGAGATGGTAAATCCCGTGCAGTGGCTTGTCCTGCCATGGCCTCTGGTCCTCTGGCTCTGCTTCACCCACTTCCATTTCCATGTCCCCTGCCTGCTGTCTGAGGTATTCTCCTGGCAGGTCGTCCTTAGGGGCCACCTTCCTGACATACTCATGGATGTTTCACATTTCTTCCAACTGTGACCTTGACACTTCCAAGTCCTCAATCTCCTTTATTCCAGGGGTGTACAGTTACTCGACATTGGACTTTGGATGGAAACCTCCATGTATTTGTTAGAAGTTTCTGGGTCTAGATGGCTTTCAGTTTGTTCCTTGGCCAGCACACTATTGCAGCTGGGTATCTGATGACTGGTAGGGCTTGTATGTATACTTAGCGTAACTTACAATTTTCTTTATTATTATGTATTGCAATGAACAACTGCCAGTGACGTTAAACCTAATTCTAATGGAAGGCATACCAAATGCTCCATTTTCTCAGGAGGCTAAGGATATTTGGCTTTTCCTAAATAACCATTAACAATTTTAACTGATGCGTCAAAGAAAACATTTGATCTGGATACATCATGCCTTGATATGGCAAATGCTCCGCACGCGATCACAACAAATTGCAGAGAGTTGTGGACACAGCTCAGCACATCACAGAAACCAGCCTCTTTTCTACCGACCCTGTTGAAATGTTTTATTGCCTTGGTAAAGCAGCCAGCATAATCAAAGACCCCACACCAACTTACCAAATAAAGTGGAACATCTCTTGTGTAATCCTGCTGCATACAAATTGGCTGCCTTTTTGCATAAACACTCAGTGACCACTTTGTTAGGTATCTGCTGAGTGTACAGTACCCTGGAAAAGTTTTAGGCACATAGCTAGGGTGCCTAAGACATTTGCACAGTACTGTAGTAATTTTATGTACTGCTCTCTACCTCTGCTGCAAAAAAAAATTCACAATATATGCGAGTGACGATAAACCTGGTTCTGATATGGGTCTCTATTGTGGGCTGAGAGTGGGAAGGGGGTCAGGGAGAGGGGAATCATAGTTGGGAAGAGGAGAAGGGAGAGGGGAGGGAGCAGGAAGCACCAGAGTGACATTCTTTAAAGTTCAATAAACCAATCATTTGCAATCAAATGACCTTCCCTGGTGTCTCAGGGCTGAGTGTGTTTGCACCCTCGCCATCACCCCGCCCCTGGCACTCCTTTCTTGTCCCACACCCCTCCCACAGTGCTCCATCCTCACCTTTCCCAACATTATTTAGTTCCGCCACATTTACAAGCTTGCTCTCTGCTTCACATTGACAAATACAGCGCTATTTAAAAGTCTTAGGCACCCTAGCTATATACAGTATATACATGCCTAAGGTGTCCAAGATGGTTAAGGAATTGGTCTAGTGATCTGCAGGTCACTAGATCGAGCCTCAGCTGAGGCAGCGTGTTGTGTCCTTGAGCAAGGCACTTAACCACATGTTGCTCTGCGACAACACCGGTGCCGAGCTGTATCGGCCTTAGTGCCCTTCCCTTGGACGTGTCCATCAGAGAGGGGAGACTTACAGCATGGGCAACTGCCAGTCTTCCATACAACCTTGCCCAGGCCTGCGCCCTGGAAACCTTCCAAGGCTCAAATCCATGGTCTCACGAGACTAATGGATGCCTATATATGCCTAAGACTTTTGTACAGTACTGTATGATTTTGGTCTTCTGCCCACTCACTTCAAGTTTCAACTTTTACATTCAGAGATGCTCTCCTGCGCACCACTGTTGTAAAGTATGGTCATTTTGGTTATTGTCGCCTTCATATCAGCTTGAACCAGTCTGACCATTATCCTATGACCTCTCACATTGACAAGTTGTTTTTGCCCGCAGGACTACCACTCACTGGATGCCTTTTGTTTCCTGTGTCATCCTCCGTAAACTCTAGAGACTGGTGTGAGTGAAAATCCCAGAGGATCAGCAGTTTCTGACATACTCTAACCACCCCACCTGGTACCAACAATCATTCCACAGTCAAAGTCATTTCTTCCCCATTCTGATGTTAGGTCTGAAAAACAACTGAACCTCTTGACCATGTTGGTGTGCTTTTATACAATGAGTTGCTACCACATGATTGGCTGATTAGATATGTGCTTTAATGAGCAGGTGTGCAGGTGTACCTAGTAAAGTGACCACTGTATACATTTCCTTTAAAATATCACTTTATTGGTTTTGAATCATTTTGGAATATGGTTGTGAGGGGTGTTATAGAAATATTGAACATTTTTGATGATAGACAACTCCTCCAACATTTTAGTACCTGATGAGGAAAGGGTATTGCCCAGGAGTCCAACATTCTCATCGATCTTTCAGTAAAGATGCTTCTCCTGAACTTAGTATTAAATTTGTTACAATTTTGCTCTCCCCCTAGAAGTCTGTGCGTCGTGTTCCTATTAGTCAAGAAATTAATTTTGACCATAACTGCTCTTGGTAAAGTCACAGCTAGTCAAGAGTTAGGCCATAAGTCCACGAGACATAGGAGCAGATGTAGGCCATTCAGCCCATTGAGACTGCTCCACCATTCCTTCTTGGCTGATTTACTATTTCACTCAACTCCATTCTCCTCCCTTCTTCCCATAACCTTTGACACCCTGACTAATTAAGAACCTATCAAACTCTGCTTTAGATACTTGGCCTCCACAGCCGTCTGTGACAATGAATTCCACAAATTCTCTACCCTCTGGCTACAGAAATTCCTCCTCACCTCTGTTCTAAATTGATGTTCCTCTATTCTGACATAGAGCCAGGCACAAAATGCTAGTGCCCAGTGGAACACTTTTTGTAAGCAGAACTTGCGCTACAGGATATTCCATATGAGACTTCCTTGCTCATTCTCCTAATTTGTCCAAGTCCTTCTGCAGACTCCCTGCTTCCTCAACACTTCTTGCCCCTCCAGCTGTCTTCATATCATCCACAAACTTGGCCACAAAGCCATCAATTCCATCACCATCCAATCTGCTAATTAAGTTTGCTGACGATACTATATTGATTGGCCTAATCTCAAATAATAGGGAGCAGAGAAGGCTATTTCCCTACCTTCTGTCTAAGACCTCTTTTAGAGTCGATGCCTCCAGAAAACACGGTACATCATTAAAGACCTCTCACACCCTCTCCATGAACTGTTTGTTCTTCTGCCATCAGGCAAACATTACAGGAGCATCAAAACTAAAACCACAAGGCTACTAAACAGCTTCCTCCCACAGGCAGTCAGACTGCTAAATAGCTGCTCTACCTGACCCTGCTTTGGACACTTATAACTTGATTTTAACTGACATGTGGCTGTTATGTTTCACTATTTATTGTTATGTTTATTATTTAGTGTTCCGTTTGTTATGTTACGATTGCACTGCTCCTGAGAAATGCTGTCTCAGTCTGCCCTGTAGAGCTGATGTACGGTTAGAATGACAACAAAGTTTTTTGAATCCTTGAATCTTGAATCTTGAATCTAATAACAAGGCAGCCTACAGAAAAGAAGTCATCACCCTGACACAGTGGTGTTAAGAAAACAATCTCTCCCTCAATGTCACAAAAACAAAGGAGCTGATTATGGACAACAGTCTAACCCCTATTGACATAAATGGATCTGGGTTTGAGAGGGTAAACAGCTTTAAGTTCCTCTGCATACATATCACCAAGGGTCTCACGTGGTCTGTACATACCGGCTGTGTGGTGAGAAAAGCATAACAATGCCTCTTTCACCTCAGACAGTTGAAGAAGTTTGATATGGGCCCCCAAATCCTAAGAACCTTCTACAGGGGCACAATTGAGAGTATCCTGACTGGCTGCATCACTGCCTGATATGGGAGCTGTACTTCCCTGCAGGACTCTGCAGAGAGTGGTGCGGACAGCCCAGCACATCTGTAGATGTGAAATTCCCACTATTCAGGACATTTACAAAGATAGGTGTGTAAAGAGAGTCCGAAGGATCATTGGGGACCCGAGTCACCGCAACCACAAACTGTTCCAGCTGCTACCATCCGGGCAATGGTACGGCAGTATAAAAGCCAGGATCAAAAGGCTCCGGGACAGCTTCTTCCACCAGGCCATCAGACTGATTAATTCATGCTGATACAACCATATTTCTATGTTATACAGATTGTACTATTGTACATACTGTTTATTCCAAATTACTATAAATTGCACATTGTACATTTAGACAGAGATATAATGTAAAGATTTTTACTCCTCATGTATATGAAGGATGTAAGTGATAAAGTCAATTCAATTCAATTCATCGTCATTGACATATAATGTGAAAACAAATGGTCCCAATACTGACCCCAGTGGAACACCACTAGTCACCGTCAGCCAACCAGAAAAGGTCCCTTTATTCCCATTTTTTGCCTCCTGCCAGTCAGCCTGCCTTCTATCCATGCTAGTATATTTCCTGTAATGCCATGGGCTCTTATCTTGTTTAGAAACCTCATGTGTGGCACCTTGCCTTTCTTTTTTTAATATTTTTGTTGATTTCTTACATAAAAGAATACAGAGTACAGTAAGAAATCGATTACAATATATTGGAATCACAAATATAGTTTCATTACCTCATATCTTTATGCATTGAAATTAAACATAACATTGAAAAGATATACTTCTATTATACAAAAAAAATCTAAACCCACTACCAGAAAAAAAACAGCTGTTTGGTTAAAAAAAAAGGAAAAAATCCTTATCATATAATAAAACATATTGTTAGCCAACATCTGTGCTTAATAACAAATCAAAGATTTTGAAAATAATTCAAAAAATGATCAAAAAAAACCTTGTCTAGGTTCAGAAATTGAACTGCGAATCTTCTCTAAATTTAAACATGACGTAACATCATTTAACCAATGAGTACGAGTAGGTGGAGAGGTATCCTTCCACTGAAGCAACAATGCCCTCCTGGCTGTGAGAGAAATAAAAGCCAAACTATGCAAATCATGTGACTCCAAAATAATATCATTTCCTCCAACAATACCAAATAAGGCAGTCAAAGGATTAGGTTTAAATTTTACTTTAAAAAGCACCGAAAAAGTTTGGAACACTTCCTTCCAATATTTTTCAAGACTCGGACAAGTCCAAAACATATGAATTAGTGAAGCTTCTCTGTTATTACATCTATCACAATGAGGAGATATATCCGAATAAAAACGAGAGAGCTTATTTTTAGTTGTGTGGGCCCTATCAACCACTTTGAATTGTAGAAGGGAATGACGGGCAAGTAACGATGAGGTATTAACCAATTTAAAAATTTCATTCCAATTATCCTCAGAAATTGGTACCTTGTCAAAGTTCTTCTCAAAATCCAAGTACACAACAGCCACTGTCTATCCTGCCTGTTATTTCCTCAAAGGATTCCAACAGATTTATCAAGCAAGGAAAACATGCTGACTCTGGCCTACTTTATCATGTGCCTTCAGGTACCCCGAAACCTCATCTTTAATAAATGATTACAACATCTTCCCAACCACTGAAGTCAGGCTAATTACTCTATAATTTCCATTCTTTTGCCTCCCTTCCTTGTTAAAGAGAGGATTTTACAATTTTCCAGTCATCCAGAACCATTCCAGAATCTAGTGATTCTTGAAGGATCATTCCTAGTGCCTCCACAATCACTTCAGCCACATCTTTCAGAAAACCGGGCTGTAGTCCATCTGGTCCAGGTGACTTATCTACCTATAGACTTTTCAGCTTCCCAAGCACCTTCTCCTCAGTAATAGCAACTTCCCTCAATTCTGCTCCCAACACTCTTGAATTTCTGGCATACAGCTAGAGTCTCCCACAGTGCTAGAGTGCTCCACACAAAGCGCTTATTAAGTTTGTCTGCCATTTCTTTGTCCCCCATTACTACCTCTCCAGCATCATTTTCAGCAGTCCAATATCCACTTTTGCCTCTCTTTTATTCTTTATATATCTGAAAAAAACTTTTGGTATCTTCTTAACAGGTCCTGTGTCCCGCTGCTATCTGAACTAATATTCCTGGTTACAAAACTTTGTACAATGAAAAAAATCAAGAGGCATAGATAGAGGAATAAAGCACGTAAACAGGTGCTTTGGCCCAATAGTCATAGTCATAGTCATAGTCATACTTTATTGATCCCGGGGGAAATTGGTTTTCGTTACACCATCGTGCACCATAAATAATTAAATAGTAATAAAACCATAAATAGTTAAATAGCAATATGTAAATTATGCCAGGAAATAAGTCCAGGTCCAGCCTATTGCCTCAGGGTGTCTGACCCTCCAAGGGAGGAGTTGTAAAGTTTGATGGCCACAGGCAGGAATGACTTCCTATGACGCTCTGTGTTGCATCTCGGTGGAATGAGTCTCTGGCTGAATGTATTCCTGTGCCCAACCAGTACATTATGTAGTGGATGGGAGACATTGTCCAAGACGGCATGCAACTTGGACAGCATCCTCTTTTCAAACACCACCGTCAGAGAGTCCAGTTCCATCCCCACAACATCACTGGCCTTACGAATGAGTTTGTTGATTCTGTTGGTGTCTGCTGCCCCAGCACACAACAGCAAACATGATCGTACTGGCCACCACAGACTCGTAGAACATCCTCAGCGTCGCCCGGCAGATGTTAAAGGACCTCAGTCTCCTCAGGAAATAGAGACGGCTCTGACCCTTCTTGTAGACAGCCTCAACTTGTTCGTAGTACGAGTGCAATCACTCGAGTTCAGTATGATATTCTCCAAAGTCTGTTGCTGGGTCCTCAGGTGGCTATCGAAGCCAATCCAGTTTCCAAATAGTCAGAATGTTAGGGAGGATTCCCTTAATGGAGAACCCCTGTGTGTGACTTTATTTAACATGGGGAGGCTGATGCACAGGGCGGTACCACACGGTCTTTGACTGATCAGCGTCAGGGTCCAGTGGCACGGAATGCACAATGACTGGGGACCCTTCCCTGCTGCAGACTTTCTCCGCCTTCACTGCCGCAGTGATGTGTCACCACCTTCCGCCAGCTTCACCATTGGGGTCTTGATTGGATTGCTGTTTGTCTAGAAGCTCCCCCTTAATCTTACTGCCATGGGTGACTTCAGCAGTTGCTAAGCACCAGATGACTAACCACCAGATTGCATCCTTCTCAGGATCTCAGGAACTCAGGAGCATCTCCACTATGACAAGGTGACGATCCATGGAGAAGAACTCACCCACAATGACCAAGATGCCCATCTCAGCTCGTTCCATCTGGCCCATAACCCTCCAAAACCTTTCCTATTCATAAACCTGTTGAAGTCTCTCTTAAACGTTATTATTGTACCTCAGATTCAGTTTCAAGATTCAAACTTATTTCTCACATATACATTGAAACACGCAGTTACATGCAGATTCTGGAATCTGAAGAAAAGAGAACAATCTGCTCAGTGGCTGAAGCAGCATCTGTGGAGATGCCATGTGGCACACACAAAATGCTGGAGGAGCTGAGAAAGTCCAGAAGCATCTGCACCAAGGAATAGAGAGTTGATGTTTAGGGCCAAAACCTTGCATCAGGACTGGAAAGGAAGGGGGAAGAAGCCAGAATACCAAGGTGCTCAACGTTCTGTCCACAACATGCAAGATTTCCCAGTGGCCAGCCATTTTAATTCCAATTCGCATTTGCATTCCAGCATGTCGGTCCTTGACCCCCTCTACTGCCACAATGAGGCCAAACACGGGCTGGAGGAGCATCACCTCATATTCTGTCCAACCTGACACCATGAACAGTGATTTCCCTAACTTCCGGTAATCCCTCCCCTTTCCCCTTCTCTCTTTTTCCATTCTCTGTTCTGGTTCCCTGCTTACCCTTTCTCTTCTCTTCACCTGCCTATTGCTTCCCTCTGGTGCCCTGCCTCCTTCATTTTCTCCCATGGTCCACTACCTTATCAGATCCTTTCTTCTTCAGCCCTTTACCTTTTCCACTTACCATCTCCCAGTTTCTCACTTCATCATCCCACCTCCTCCACCCACCCACCTTCTCCCTCATCTGGTCTCACCTATCACCTGCCAGCTTGTAACTCCTTCCCTCTCCTGAACCTTCTCATCTCCTGAACCTTCTATCATACTGAATGGCGGTGCAGGCTCGAAGGGCCGAATGGCCTACTCCTGCACCTATTTTCTATGTCTATGTTTATTCTGGCTTTTACCGCATCCCCCCCAATTTCTTTTCCAATCCTGATGAACCAATGATCTCTCTTTAAGGACTCTTTATCTCAATATCTCATGCTCTTGTTATTTATTGCTATTTACTTATATTTGCATTTGCACAGATTGTTGTCTTCTGCACTCAAGGTTGATCTTTCATTGATCCTGTTATAGTCACTATTCTGCAGTTTTGCTGAGTTTGCCCACAGGAAAATGAATCTCAGGGATGTATATGGTGACATATATGTACTTTGAACTTTGAACTTCTGGGTCTCAATCCAAAATGTCGACTGCTTATTCCTTTCCAAAGATACTGCTTGACCTGCTGAATTCCTCCAGTATTTTGTGTGTGTTAATCTGGATTTCCAGCAACTGCAGAATCCGCAAGACAAAATGGTGGCAAATACAAGAGCATTGAGAAAAAACAGGATAAACAGTTCCTATCCCCCAAGACAGATGCGATTCAACCACCTGGGTTCCTCCAGCAGTTCGTCTTTCGTTCAAGCCAGCATTGCTGTTTTGCAGCTCCAGGAACTTGATCCTTTGACTTCTGGCAGTGATTCCAAATTTTATCCCACACCCCAAAGATGCACTGAAGGGTTAATCGGCCAGGAGTGAGTTGATCGGAACTTGAGCACTTGGGTATGGCTGCAAGGAAATGGGGAAAGCTGGACTGAAGGACTTGATGTAGTGGACTTGCAAGGACCTCCGACTCCAGTGAGATGGGAAGCCACTGGCCCTCGGGTGTCGTCGCCTGTATGGACCTTCGATCTAGGACTGGACTTGCTGACTTGGACGTTGCTGATCTCCTCAGCACCTGCCCTCTTGACATCCGGGATCACTGACGTTCAACCATGGAGCTCACCGACTGGATTCAAACCCCTTCCCAGTCCCTTCATTTACTGCCCCTGAATCTACCTCCTTCTCATTCCTGTACCTAGCTCCATAACCTGACCCAAGCACCCTTCACTGTCCCCAAACCATCCTATGACTTAACAAAAATCAACCAAGTCCAAGCCAGGTAACAACTGTGGTACCATAAGGCCAGAACACCATAAGATATAGGAGCAGAATTAGGCCATTTGGTCCATTGAGTCTGCTCCGCCATTTCATCATGGCCGATCCAATTTACCTTCTCAGGCCTGTTATGGTAATTTTTGGGTTTAGGTGATTAACACTTAGTAAATGGCTTCAGCCATCAGTCTTTTGTTCCTTGACAATGCATTTCCTGAAAGCTGTGAATATCAGAATCCCAGTCCATTTGTAACAATGCATTTCCTAAAAACTGTGAATACCAGCCCAGACCTGTTGGCATCTGTTGGGCGAATGTAATCAGGTGTTAAGTTTTGCACATAGTTTCGAAGACAACGTTACCTATTCTTTGTACATATGCATTGTCCTTCATGTTGAGCACATAAATGTGTTGTGGATTTGGTTTGGAACAATGGATTTCTGAAGACCAGTCCAGATGCTGCCGGCGCCGCTGGGATGGGTGTAATCAGGAGGTGTGAAGTTTGTATGTAGCTTCAAAAGAAAGCATTGTCTATACTTTGTAAATATGGAACGTCCTTTGTGTGTGTAACAAACAAATATTGAGCCCCACGTTGGGCAGCAGATCTTTCCACCGAAACCGTCTCGTATGATGATGCTTGCTGAACCTGTTTTGTTGAATAAAGAAGCTGCTTTGTTTCTACCAGTAACTCTCTCTCCAGTGAATTCACTCACAACACAGGGAGGAAGGACATGTCAGATGACAGACGTTCAGCAATCAGCTCCCAGTCAACGTAAGGCGTGAGTGAGGAAGGTGATGGGTTTGCTTAACTACTGCCAAAATTTTATACTGGGGTTATCAGCACTAGCGGCCCTGACACAGGCCTTGATTAAAGGAGGGAAGCCCCCTCTGGAAGAAATAAAGTGGGGTCAGAAGAGGAAAAGGCCTTTACAGAAATCAAGAAAGCCCTGGTTTCTGCACCCGCGCTGGGGTTACCAGATGCAGCTCGCCCTTTTCACCGATACTGTAGTAACGAGGGAGGGTACTACATACTATGCGGTACTACATGGGGGCTCCAGAAGGCCGGTGGCCTATTACTCTACAAAACAGGACCCCTTTGCAGCAGGACTACCCCGCTGCATTGCAGCTTCAGACTGCGCCGCGTGGGCGGTGCGAGTAAGCAAACGAGTTGTGATGATGGGCAAATGATCCTACACACACCCCATACCATTGTAGAGCTCCTGAACACGGGGAGGCTGAGGGCAGTCACCGATAGCCGAAGAGCAGCTCGGGAGGCAGTTCTCATCCAAAGGACAAATCAGTAACCATAGCTAGAGACACTGGGGAGAATCCCGCGAGCACCATCCTAACAGATAGAGAAGCACATGAGTGCCAAATGGAAATTGTCAAGGAAGAAGATATCAGTGTGAAGGAAACACCTCTGAAAGGAACGGCAGATGAAATCTTTATAGATGGGTCTAGGAGGTACATAGATGGGAAACCATGAACTGGGTGGGCCGTGGTAAAGGAAACGGGTGAACAGTTAGTTTCAGGAGCACAGCCAGGGGGTTGCTCAGCTCAGGTAGCAGAACTGGTAGCTCTGATAGAAGCTCTACGCTGCAGTGAGGGCAGACGGGTAAATATAAATACTGACAGCCGGTATGCATTCGGGGTGGTGCATGATTACCTAATGGCTTGGGCACGACAAGGACTCATAACTTCAACAGGTGCTAATATTCAGCATGGGCACCTAATACAACAGCTACTGGAAGCAGTGAGCCTGCCAGAAGAGGTGGCAGTGATTAAGGTAAAAGCACACCAGAAAGGTGAGAGGCTGAAATAGAAGAGTGGGCAGACGCTGCTGCAAAGAAGGCAGCAGAGGAACAAGAGGCAATTGAAATTGTAAGCGTGCAGGAAGAAACAAGAGAAACCAGTTCTCTCAGCCTGCCAGCCTTGCCCTTCACTTTAACAGGGGTATTGCTGTCCCTGAGCTCCATGTCACCCTTAAAATCCTCCCACTGCCTGAAACCCCCTTGCCTCCAAACAGCCCCTCCCAGTCAACTATTGCAAGCTCCTGTCCAAAGTCATCTGCATTAGCCTTGATGCAATTTAAGGCTCTAATTTAGAGTCATAGAGTACTACAGCACAGATGTGGAGGCCAAGTCATTGGGTATATTTAAAGCAGAGGTTGATAGATTAGCAAGGGTGCAGGAGCCCACGGGGGGGAGGCAGGGGAATGGGGCTGAGAGGGATAACAAATCATCCATGATGCAATGGGAGAGCAGATGTTGAGCTGAATGGCCTAATTCTGTTCCTATGTCGTATGGTCTTGGGCCCTTCAGCTGAATTGATCTTCAACCAGTTCCAGCTACCTGCATCCAGACCATATCCCTTCATATCCTCACCATCAATGTACCTACTTCTGCTGGACACTCATCCCACACTTGCACCACTTCTGCGTGAAGAAGTCTCCCCTCAAATTTCGCTTTTATACTTCACATTTCACCTTTAACCTATGACGTCTCACCCAACATGGTGGCGGGGGTGGGGGGGGAGCCTAAAAGCATTCACCCTGTCTATATCCTAATTTTCTAACTAATTTTTTAAAATTTTCCTATAAGATTGTGGGCACTTGGCCAAGTGATTAAGGCACTCGACTAGCAACCTGAAGGTCGTGAGTTCGAGCCCCAGCCGAGGCAGCGTGTTGTGTCCTTGAGCAAGGCACCTAACCACACATTGCTCTGCGACGACACTGGTGTCAAACTGTATCGGCCCTTACCCTTCCCTTGGACAACATCGGTGTCGTGGAGAGGGGAGACTTGCAGCATGGGCAACTGCTGGTCTTCCATACAACCTTGCCCAGGCATGCGCCCTGGAGAGTGAAGACTTTCCAGGCTCAGATCCATGGTCTCGCAGGACTAACGGATGCCATACATATATATAAGATTTCCCCTCATTCTCTTTCACTCCATGGAATAAGGTCCTAACCTATTGAACCTATACAACCTATACAACCTACTCAGGTCCTCGAGTCTCAGCAACATCCTTGTACATTTTCTCTGCAGTCTTTCAATCTTACTGATATCTTTCTCGTAGAAAGGAGATAAAAACTGCACACAATGCTCCAATTTAGGCCTCACCAACATCTTATACAACTTCAACATAATATTCCATCTCCTGTATTCAATATTTTTTGTATATGAAGGCCAATGTGTCAAAAGCTCTCTTTATGACCCTATCTTCCTGTGATGCTACTTTCAAGGAATTGTGGACGTGTTCGAACGTCCCTCTGTTCTATCACACTTGCAGTGCCCTACTGTGTAAGTCCTACCCTGGTTTGTCCTCCCAGAATGCAACACCTCACACTTGACTGCATTAAGCTCCATCTGCCATTTTTCAGCCCATTTTCCCAGCTGGTTCAGATCCTGCTGCAAGCTTAAAAAGTTCTACTCACTGTCCAACTACACCCCCAATCTTAGTGCTATTTGCAAATTTGCTGATCCCGTTAACTGTATGGTCATCTAAATCATCAATACAGATAATAAACCGGTGTGACTTTTACATCACACCGCTAGTCACTTGTGAACCAGTCCTAACTTTTGGTGATTGGGCGAAAGTATAACGGGGGGGGGGGGGGGGTAAGAAGTTGTCTTTTTACAGAGAGTGGTTGGTGTCCGAAAAGCACTGTTTGGTGTATTGGTAGAGGCAGATTCTTTAGGGACATTTAAAATAAGCATATGGATTAACGATAAATGGAGGGAAGGAATCTTTGAGTAGGTTAAAAAGGGCCTGTTCTGTACTGTTCTTTTGTAGGAGGCAAGAGAATGGTTTTGAGAGGGAAAATAAATCAGCTACGATCAAATAGTGCAGCAGACTCAATGGGCCAAATGGCCTAATTCTCCTATGTGTTAGGTTATGTTTCAATGATTCAAAGATTCAAAGTACATTTATTATCAAGGTATGTATACAGGATTAACTCTGAGATTCGTCCTCTCGTAAGCAGCCATGAAACCAAGAGACATCATGGAACCTGTTCAAAAAAACATTGTACAACCAGCGCGTGAAAAAAAGAACAAATTGCGCAAACGGCAAAAAGCGAGCGAACAACATATAGAACATCAGACATCAAACTAGTAGTATTCAGTTTAGTTCTGTTCAGCACCACGCTGCTAGCCATTGCGGGTTGCAGGGTCATTCTTTGCTGAAGCACCCCAGTCCGCATCGATCGCCCCGGTCAAATCGCTCAAAAGCAGCAATGCAAACGGTAACCAGAATCCAGGAACACATGCAACATGAACCTCAAAATCCCCCTAAACAAGTCCATAGCCTGGCCGATCAATCCCGGCAATGTGAATCCCAAGACTCCGTACGTACAAGGCTCAGTAAATACATATTTACTGAGCGGTGAATAGATTTATTTCAGGTTTTCAGCATCTGCAGTAGTTTGTCTAGCTGCCCACTACACCACTGGCATTTAGCGCAGCAGTGAAGGTCCTCCATCTCTGGCGGAGTTCAGAGATGGAGGACCTCTTGGTTTTCACTGCTGTCAGTCACGCAAGTCCCGGGTGGAGTTTCAGGAATACCGTCGCATTCAGATGGAGAAGGATTCGTCATTGCTGTTTCTCCAACAATTCTGTTTTACCAGTCAGGGTTGTTAACCCTGAGCTGAGCCCCCAAACTTGGAGGGCTGGTGGACCACCCTTAGTCTAGCCTCTACCCTTTGACCTGCTTGGCATGAGTGACCCTACCAAGAGCCAAAGCACAAGGTCCAGACTCCAGCCAGCATAGCCCTCCAGGTCATTGAGGCACGTGGCTTCCAAACCACGACAAGGTTGTGGTCCTCTTGGAGGACTAGTGTGTATCTGCATAGAAAAAGAACACAGAGCATAGAAAATTGCACAGTACAGCACAGAAACAAGCCCTTCAATCCAGGGTGCTCCAAACTAAATATGCTAATTGCACCTAATCCCTTTTGCCTGCACATGTTCCATCCCTCCATTCTCTACATATTCATGTACCTATGTGACCGCTTCTTATTTGCCTACCCCACCACCCCTGACAGCACATTCCAGGCACCCACCGCTCTCTAAAACCCTTGCCCCGTGCATGTCTCTTGAGTTTTCCCCCTCTCACCTAAATGCATGCCCTCAATCTGGTTTGCAATCCTGAGGAGAAAGTTGCTGCTCTCTGCTCTTTGCTAGGCCTCTCATAACTTTATAATCTTCTACCGGGTCTCCCCCACCCAGCCTTTCTGCAACCCAAGTTCTTATCCCACATGCCCTCTCTAACCCTGGTGGGCCCCTTCATTGTCATATTCTAGACATAATTCATAGATGTTACCAGCTCTAATCCATAAAAGTGGAGCCAGTGTTAGAGAGTCACAGAATCAGGCCCTTCTGGCCCAACAAACCTGCACCGCCCAATTACACACATGTAACCAATTAACCTACTAACCCAGGGGTTCCCAAACTTTTTTATGCCGTGGACCAATACCATTATGCAAAGGGCCGGCAGACCCCAGTTTTGAAACCCCTGTGCGTCTTTGAAATATGGGAGGAAACTGGAGCACCCAGAGGAAACCTACACGGTTACGGGGAGAGCCCAACTCCCTACTGACCTCCCTCCTGGGAAATGAACCCAGGTTGTCATACCATTGCACCAACCGCTACACTACCATGTCACCCCTACACTTACAGAAACTAGATTCTGGCCATCTGCATTTAACATGAGTACTTTTTCATAACGATAATGTAATACATATACAGCATATATACGCATATTTGATATCGTATTTGTAAGTAGGATGCCATGCACAATTCTGATTTGATGGAGACAGACGTGAGAAGGCACAGAGGAACATCTGGAGAAAACTTCTGAAATGCCCGGTTCACTGCCGCTGTTACTGTGCGATCGAGAATCTCTGGAGGGAAGGCCCCAAAATCCTCGGCTTTGCCTGCTGCTGGCCACTGAGGTTGGGGTTGGAGCGTTCGGCAGAGATGGTGCTCAGTACTCAGTGTTGGAGGGCTGATCAGAGCTCGAAGTTTTCGGGCAACTCAGAGTCGGGCTGTGGTCAAGGCATGGCAGGGAGAGTTTTCTTCCTTCTCCTGTCTGCGCGAGACGTGGGACTTTCGAGAGACTTTGAACTTCTTTACTGTGCCCATGGCCTGTTCTTCATCAAATTATGGCATTGTTGCACTGTTGTAACTATATGTTATAATTATGTGGTTTTTGTTAGTTTTTCAGTCTTGGTCTGCCCTGTGTTTCTGTGATATCACACTGGAGGAATATTGTATCATTTCTTAGTGCATGCATTACTAAATGACAATAAAAGAGGACTGTGTGCCCTCATCATCTAATCTAAGTCCTGTATTTATTAGAGCTGGGTAGCTGCAGAGGGAGTTCCATCAGGTGAATTGTTTTACTTCGGAAGGTTGGACTTGAAGCCAGAAGGCAGAGTTAATGGCAGGATTCTTACCAGAGTGGAGGAATAGACTGATCTTGAGTTCCATGTCCATAGATCCCTCAAAGTTGCCATACTTAGGCTAGTTAAGAAAGGTAAATGGCGTGTTGGAGGACTTAGTTCTGAGCCAGGAGGTAATGTTGCAGCTCTATAAAGTTTTAATTAGACCACACTTGGAATATTGACTTCAGTTCTGGTCACCTCATCATAGGAAAGATGTGGATGCTTTCGGGAGCATGCAGAGGAAATTCACCAGTACGCTTAAAATGCTGAAGGAACTCAGCAGGCCGGGCAGCATCTATAGAAAAGAGTAAACAGTCGACGTTTTGGGCCGAGACCTTTCACCAGGACTCAGTCTGATGACCAGTCGCGATGAAGGGTCTCAGCCCGTTTCGTTGACTGTTCACTCTTTTCTATAGGTGCTACCTGGCCTGCTGAGTTCCTCCAGTATTTTGTGCATGTTGCTTGGATTTCCAGCATCTGCAGATTTTCTCTTGTTTCCACCAGGGTGCTGCCTGGATGAGGGATCATGTCTTATGAGGATTGGTTGAGCAAGCTAAGGTGAAGGAGCAAAGGAGGATGTGAGGCAGCTTGGCAGAGATGTACAAAATGATAAGGGGCATAGACAGAGTGAAGAACCAACACTTTTTTCCCAGGGCAGGAATGGCTAATACAGGGGGACATACTTCAAATATTGTTTGAGGAAAATATAGGGGGCAGCTGTCAGGGGTAGGTTTTATTACACAGAGAGTGGTGGGTGCATAAAATGCATTGCCAGGAGTGGTAGTAGAGGCAGATATACGTACATTAGGGGCATTTAAGAGACTCTTAGATATCAAAGTTTAAAGTTCAAAATAAATTTATTATCAAAGTACATACGTATATGTCACTGCATAAAACCCCGAGATTCCCTTTTCTTGTGAGTATACTCAATAAATCCAATAATCATCACAGAACCAATGAAAGACTGCACCCAACAGGGTGGAGAGCCAATGGGCAAAAGATAACAGACTGTGTAAATACAAAATAAATAATAATAATAATAAATAAATACGCAATATGTATTGAGAAAATGAGGTGAAGAGTCCTTGAAAGTTAATCCATTGGTTATGGGAACATTTCAAGTGAAGTAGAGTGAAGTTTGCACCTCTGGTTCAACAGCCTGATGGTTGAGGGGTAAAAACTGTTCCTGAACCTGGTGGTGTGAGACCTGAAGCTCCTGTCCCTTCTTCCTGACGGCAGCAACGAGAAGAGAGCATGGTCGGGGTGGTGGGGTCCCTGGCGATGGATGCTGCTTTCCTGCGGCAGGGCAGGTAGATGAAAGGTAAACGGAGGGCTATGTGGGAGGGAAGGGTTAGATTGATCTTGGAGTAGGTTAAAAGGCAGGCAAAACATCATGGGCCAAAGAGTCTGTACTGTGCTGTAAAGCACTATGCTAGGTTTCTATCAGTGATAGGAATCCATGCCAAATATTTCATTCCTACTCAGAATGAATAGTTTTATAGAGAGATGGGTGTATATTCAAATGATCTATAATGACCTGAAGCTCAGCAAGTGGTAAAACAGACCTGCAGTGAGATCATAAATTGCTCGGATCAGGCAGTCACTTGGTGATAATAATTAGAAAATAAACTGAGAACAATGCTGTGTCCAAATCTCTGCCCGTATATCAGATCAAAATGCACACGTGTCTGTATTAACTTTGGTCACGCTGTTCTGCAAAGCAACATCCCGTACCTGGCGGTTGCCAAGTGGGTGGGTGAGGGGTGAATCTTAGGAGGGGTGGATCTGGGAAGAACAAACTGGGATTAGTCAAAGAGGAACTCAGCAGGTTAGGTAGTATCAATGGAAGGGATAAACTATCCATGTTTCAGCCTGAGACCCTTCATCAGGAAGCCGGCTGGTGGCGTAGTGGCATCAGTGCCGGACTTCGGAGCGAAGGCTCCCAAGTTCGAATCCAGCCGGCTCTCTTGCACACTTTCCATCCGTGCTGGGTTGAGCATCGAGCTAGCAACTCGGCCTCGTAAAAGTAAGAAAGCCTGCTAAAAAAATGCCATCATGACAGCGTCCTGATGACTCCACTTGAAGTTAAAGGCTTTCTTCTTCTTCTTCTTCTTCATCAGGAAGGGGGAAGAAACCAGAATAAGAAGATCCGGGGAGGGAATGGAGCACAATCTGGCAGGTGACAGGGAGGTTTAGTGGGTGGGGGAGGTGGGACGAAGTAAGAAGCTGGGAGAGGATAGGTGGAAAAGGTAAAGGGCCGAAGAAGATAGGAAAGGACACACACAAAATGCTGGAGAACACAGCAGGGACCCTCCGGTATTTAGTGTGAGGGGATAAAACAGTCGAGGTCTCAGGCCAAGGACCTTCAACAGGACTCCCTCCGTAGATGCTGCCTGAACTGCTGAGTTCCGCCACCATCTGCAGGAAACCTTGTGCTTGGGATTAGTTCAGGATTGGGGTGAATAGGGGGCTTGCTGGTTGGCACGGATTTGTCTGGAAGGTCCGTTTCCATGCTGTATAACTGAATGACAACCAATCTGCTAAAAGCACAAGAGCGACACAGCAGATGCCAAAGAGCTCTAATGACCCGGGTTCAGTGCTGACAGAGGATGCAGAAAGGATTCACAGGGATGTTGCTGTATCTCCTAGCTTTTATATTCTATTCCCCTTGAAAGAAATGCTAACATTGCATTTACCTTCTTTACCACAGACTCAACCTGTAAATTAACCTTCTTGGAGTCTTGCAAGAGGACTCCTAAGTCCCTCTGCACATTTAATGTTTGAACCTTCTCCCCATTTTGATAGTAGTCCACACTATTGTTCCTTTTACCAAGATGTATTATCATACATTTCCCAATACTGTATTCCATTTGCCATTTTTTTGCCCATTCTTTTAATTTTTCTATGTTCTGTTGCAATCACATCGCTTCCTCAGCACTACCTACCCCTCCACCTATCTTCATATCATCCACAGACTTTGCCACAAAGCCATCAATTTCATTATCTAGATCATTGACAAACAATATGAGAAGTAGTGGTCCCAATACTGACCCCTGTGGAACACCACTAGTCACTAGAAAAGGCCCCCTTTATTCCCACTTGCTGCCTCCTGCCTGTCAGCCATTCCGCTATCCATGCCGGTATCTTTCCTGTAACGGTGTAGAATTTTATCTTGTTAAGCAGCCTCATGTGTGGCACCTTATTAAATGCCTTCTGAAAATCCAAGTAAATCTCTCTTTTGTCCACCCTGCTTGTTAGTTCCTCGAAGAACTCTAACATACTTGTCAGGCAAGATTTGCCTTCACAGAAACCATGCCGACTTTGACTTTTTTTATCATTTTTTTATCATGTACCCCGAAACCTCATCCTTAATAACAGGCTCCAAGATTTTCCCAACCACTAAGGTTAGGCTAACTGCTATAATTTTCTTTCTTTTTTTTTTGCCTTCCTCCCTTCTTAAAGAGTGGAGTGATATTTGCAATGTTCCATCCTCCAGCACTGCCAGAATCAAGCGATTCCTGAAAGATCATGATCAATGCATCCGTTATCTCTTCAGCAACCTCTCTCAGGACTCTGTCATGTAGTCCATCTGGCACAGGTGACTTATCCACCTTAAGACCTTTGAGTTTGCCTCGCACTTTCTCCTTTGTAATAGCAATGGCACTCACTGCAGCTCCCTGACACTGATAGCCTCTGGCACACTGTTACGTCTTCCACAGTGAAGACTGATGCAAAGTTCATCTGTCATTTCTTTGTCCCCCATTACTATCTCACCAGCATTTTCCAGTGGCCCAATATTAAATCTCACCTCCCTTTTACTCTTTGTATAACTGGAAAAACTTTTGGTATCCTGTTTTATGTTATTGGTTAGTTTCCCCTCATATTTTATCTTTTCCCTTCTTATAGCTTTTTTAGCTGTCTTTTGTTCGATTTTAAAAGCTTCACAATCATCCAACATCCCACTCACGTTTGCTACCTTTCCTTGGCTTTTATGTAGTCCTTATCTTCCCTTGTCAGCCACGGTTGCCTAACCCTGCCATTTGAGAACTTCTTCAGTGGGACATATCTATCGTGCGCCTTGTGAACCAGTCCCAGAAACTTCAGCCACCTCTGTCCTGCCATCAACACTACCAGTTTCCTCCAACAATCCACCTGGGCAAGCTCCTCTTTCATAGCTCTGTAATTCCCATTATTCCATTGCGATCCCTATGCACGTGAGTTATGCTTCTCCCTCTCACTGCCTCCTAAGGGTTCCTTTACATTAAGCTCCCTAATAAGATCTGAGTTATTACACAAGACAAAGATAGCCTTTCCTCGAGTAGGCTCAAGGAGAAGCTGCTCTAAAAAGCCATTTCATAGGCATTCAACAAATTCCCTCTCTTGCAACCCGACATCAATCTGATTTTCCCAACACCTTGCATATTGAAGTCCCCCATTACAATTGTGACATCACACTTATTACATGTCCTTTTCATCTCCCTTTGCAATCTCAACCCCACATCTTGGCTACTATTTGGAGGGGTATATATGATTCCCATGATTTTTTTTACCCTTGGAGTTTCTTAACTCCACCAATGAAGATTCAACATTCTCTGATCCCATGTCACCTGTTTCTAAAGATGTAATCCCATCTCTTACCAACAGAGCCACACCACCGCCTATGCCTTCCTGCCTGTTCTTTCAATACACTGTATGTCATAGAAACATAGGAACATAGAAAACCTACCTTCGGCCTACAAAGTTGTGCCAAACATGTCCCTACCTTAGAAATTACTAGTGTTACCCATAGCCCTCTATTTTTCTAAGCTCCATGTACCTATCCAAAAGTCTCTTAAAAGACCCTATCGTATCCACCTCCACCACCATTGCCGGCAGCCCATTCCACGCAGTCACCACTCTCTGAGTAAAAAACTTACCCCTGACATCTCCTCTGTACCTACTCCCAAAGCACCTTAAATCCGTGCCCTCTTGTGGAGCCATTTCAGCCCTAGGAAAGAGCCTCTGACTATCCACACGATCATTTCCTCTCATCATCTTATACACTCCACATGATCAATGCCTCTCATCATCTTATACACTTCGATGTCCTTTGATGTTAGGCTCCCGACCATGGCCTTCTTTCAGCCACGTCATACCAACCAATCTCTAATTGCATCACGAATTCGTCCACCTTATTACAAATGTTACACACATTTAAATACAGCACCTTGGTCCTGCATTCTTTGCCCTTTTGAATTTTGCCTCTGAGGTACAATTTAATCCTTTGCTCTGTCTGCATTTGTACCCAATCATTGGCTTGTCCTTCCCTACATTCATGTTACACTCTTCATCTACTTGTAAATCTGCTGGCTTATCCCCAGCTCTATCATCCTGGTTCCCACCCCACCCCCGCCATATTAGTTAAGCCTCTCCCAACAGCTCTAGTAAACCTGCCCACAAAATGCTGGAGGAACTCAGCAAGCCAGGCAGTATCTATGGACTGCTGAGGAGCCATGCTGAAGGGTCTCGGCCCAAAACGTCAACTGTTTTCTTTTCTATAGGTGCTGCCTGGCCTGCTGAGCTCCTCCAGCATTTTATGTGTGTTGCTTGGATTTCCAGCATCTATAGATCTTCTCTTGTTTGTGACTTGTTAGGCTGGGACTGTTTTCCCTGGCATGCAGGAGGCTGAGGGGTGCTGTTATGGAGGTTAAAAGGATAATGAGGGGCATACAGTCACATACAGCATGGGAACAGGCCCCTCAGACCAAGTGGGCCATGCTGACTGAACTACCTGTCCATATGTAAAGCAGATCACCACATTTTGTCTGCAGAATAGCGGAGTCCTCCCAACCATTGAGTACATCCACATGAAACACAGTCGTAATCATCACAGATCTTCACCACCCAGGCTCAGCTCCTTTCTCGCTGCTGCCATCAGCTAGAAGGTACAAGAGCCTCAGGACTTGCACCAGCAGGTTCAAGAACAGTTACTACCCCTCAACCATCAGGCTCTTGAACAAAAGGGATAACTATACCCACTTGACCATCTATTGCGATGTTCCCATAACCAATGATTGCACCTTAAGGACTCTTCACCTCATTATCTCATATTCTCATTATTTTTTGTTATTTATTTACATTTACATTCACAGTTTGTTGTCTTCTGCTCTCTAGTTGATCTTTCATCGATCCTGTTATAGTTACTATTCTACAGATTTGCTGAGAATCCCCACAAGGAAATGAATTTCATTGTTGTATGTGGTGACATATATGTACTCCAGTAAAAAAGATTATTTGAAATTTGAGTCAAAAAAGAGGGAACATAGGTTTAAGGTGAGGGATGAGGGATTTACTTATTTATTTATTTAGAGATACAACACAGAACAGGCCCTTCTGGCCCTTTGAGCTGTGCTGCCAGCAACCCATGATTTAACCCTAGCCTAATCATAGGGCAATTTACAATGACCAATTAACCTACCAACTGGTACATCTTTGGACTGTGGGAGGAAACCAGAGCACCCAGAGGAAACCCACGTTTTCCACGAGGAGGATTACGGTAGTTCCTTACAGAGACGCCAGAAATGTACTCCAAACTCCAACGTCCAAGCTGCAATAACATCACACTGACTTGACACTAGCATGGCACAGGGGATTTGAGGGTCATTTTTTTTTACACAGAGGTTGGTGGGAGCTTTTGAACAACTTGCTAGAAGAAGTAGTAGAGGCAGGTAAAATTACAGCAATTAAAAAATATTTGGACAGGTACAGGAATAGGAAAGGTTGAGAGGGATATGGGCAAAAGGTAAGAAGACGGGACCAGCTCAGGAACTGAGTCAGCATAGATTGTTTCCATATTGTCGAATTTTGTTTACAAAACATGATCTCACATGTGCAAAACTATGCCGACTGCCCCTGTTCAACTTGTCTTTCCAGACGCACAGAATTACTGAGCACTACAGCTCAAAAACAGGCCCTTCAGACCATCTAGTCTTGCTTGCATGGTCTTCTGCCTAGTCTCATCCAGCTGCACTTGGCCCACAGCTCTCCATATCCCTCTCCATGCACCGTGCCTAATCCAAACTTCTTGTAATGTTACAATGAAGACGGGACCTAGCACTTCTGCTGTTAGCTTGTTCCACACTCACACCACCCTCCGAGTAAAGAAGCTCCCCCCTCATGCTCCCCTTAAATATTTCACCTTTCACACTTAACCTATAAACCTGTAGTTATGTTCTCACCCAACCAGAGGGGGAAAAACCAGCTTGCACTTACCCTGTCTATATCCCTCATAATATTGTATACCTCTCATTCTCATCTCCTAGGCTCCATGGCAGAGATTCCCAACCACTTTAATGCCGTGGACAAATACCATTAAACAAGGAGTCCATGGACCCCAGGTTGGGAACCCCTGCTCTACAAGATAAAGTCATAATCTTTTACAAACTTTCCCTACAAGTCAGGGTCTCAAGTCCTGGCAACATCCTTGTAAATGTTCACTGTATTTCTCTGATTAATGAGTTTGCCTTGACAGCCGACATAGACTCGATGGGCCAAATGGTTTATTTCCATGTCAGAAGATGGGGCATGGCAAGTTTGCAAAGATTGAATTCACAACTATTATTGAGATACAAAACTGATGACTTTTACCAACACAGTCTTTGGAGGGTACCACACAGCCGACCAGTGCACTTATGTTTTGGAATTTATCTGTATAGATGGCATGTAAAACAAAGTTTTTCCACAGTATTTCGGTACATAGAGCATTGATTGGTACAGGCCCTTTGGCTCATGATGTTATACCGACCCTTTAACCTACTCCAAAATCAATCTCCCCTAAGTCTTTCCTCTAATCAGCTTAAAATTATGCCCTCTCATATTAGCCATTTCCACTCTGGGGAAAATTCTCTGGCTGTCCACTAAGTCTATCCCTCTTATCATCTTAGAACTTAGAACATAACAGCACAGTACAGACCCTTCAGCCCAGATGTTTTCCCAACCTAATGACCTACTCTAAGATCAATCTAACCCTTCCTTCCAACATAGCCCTCCACTTTTCTTTCATCCATGAGTCTCTTAAAAATCCCTAATGTATCTGCCTTTTTCAGCACCCTGCTAGCACATTTCACACACCTATCATTCAGTGTGTTAAAAAAATTACCTCTGACATCCCCCCCCCCCCATAATCACCTTAAAACTAGGCCCTCCTGCGTTATCCATTTGCACCCCAGGAAAATGACACTGGCTACCCACCACTCTACCTGTGCCTCTTATCATCTTATACACCTCCATCAAGTCACTTCTCATCCTCCTTCACTCCAAGGAGAAAAGACCTAGCTCACGCAACCTGTCCTGATAAGATGTGTTCTCTCATCCAGACAGTATCCTGGAAAATCTCCTCTGTAGTCTTTCTAAAGCTTCCACATCCTTCCAAAAATGAGGCAACCATGTGACAATAATATGCCAATCATCACCAATTAGTGTCCAGGGCTTCTGGGATATGGGTTTGAATTTCAGCAGTGCAGCTTGAGTTCAAGTAATTAAAAAAAAAAGAAGGCAACATTGTCAGCAAAACTGCTGAGTTATCGAAAGATCGATTGTATTTACTGATGCTGTTCAATGTGTGACTTTGGACACAAGGTTGTTGAAGGAGTAATTCACCAAGCTCAGAGGCAGCAGATCTCAGCTGTACTGGAGACACCCTCACTTTGCACTTATAGAGTCATGGAGCACTACAGTACTGAAACAGGCCCTTCAGCCCATTTAGTCTGTGCCCAATTGTTATTCTGCCTAGTCCCATCAAGCCACACCTGGACCATAACCCTCCATACGCCTTCCATCCACCTACTAGCCAACATTCTTTTAAATGTTGCCATCAAACCCACTACAGCTGGCAGCTTGTTTCTCAGTCACACTACCCTCTGAGTGATGAAGTTCCCCCTCAGATTCCCTTTAAGTATCTCACCTTCACGCTTAACCCATTACCTCCCTTTCTAATGTCACCTAACCTTCCCAGAAAAGGCTTGCTTGCGTTTACCCTGTTTATACCCCTCATAATTTTGTACGGATAGGAGTGTGAGCTGCCTCACGGAAGAAGGTGGTTGGCCCGGTCACGCCTGCTTCAAGCCAACAGCACCCACAGAGAGGAGAGGGAGGGTGCCAGCTTTTATTTGTAAAGCACTGACCCCTGCTGGAGTGTTGAAGAGGTGCAGCTTGGCCGAGAATGAAATGAGGGGTGGGGAAGAGGGGGGATGGCAAAAGTTGATTGCTATATCCCTGTGGTTGAAGATCAGGCCATCTGCCACCTTGTGTCCTCCAACCCCAGAAGATTCCTCCTTGGATAAGGTCTGGACAGCACTGATAGAATGAGCTCACAAGAATCAGTGAGGAAAAGGGGGTGAAACTGATCACAGAAGCTATTTAGAAGTAGTGTTATACTCAGAGAATAATACAGCCCAGCAACATACCCTTCAGAGCAACACATCCACATCAACAAGATGCCCATCAAAGCCAGCCCCATATTCCCACACTTTGCCCATATCCCTCCTAACCTTTCCTATCCATGTACCTGTCTAAAAGCCTTCCAGCTGTTGTGTAACAGTGCGGAGGTTGGTTCTTGATTAGTCAGAGCGTCAAAGGTTACGGGGAAAAGGGGGAGGGTGAAGAGGGATAATAAATGAGCCATGATAGAATGGCAGAGCTGGCTCGATGGACTGAATGGCCTAATTCTGCCTAATATATCTTATGGTTTACAAAAAAAAGCTTATGGTATAGAAAGATTTAAAAAAAAATGAAGAAAATAAATATTTTTTTAAAAATAGACTATTAACATACTACAACAAATAGACGTCCATTGTTTTCTTTGTATGTATATTTACGCAATTAAAATTATTATACTTATTTATTAAAACATTAATTTTAATCTCCCTGTGCGCAGTTTATTTCATAATCCTCCAATGACTGCCAGGAATTCTATTTGGCTCTCGAGGCTCCCGGTCCACATTCCAGAAAGACTCCGGGGCGGGTCTTGCACCCAGCCCTGCGAGCCCTATATTAAAAGTGGTCGAGGCAGCCGATTGAACATCTTTTGTTGGTTAATCCTTCCGAGTTGGCGGGGGTCTGAGCACAGCAGAAGAAGCAGGCACCGGGGAGAGGAGGAAAAGTGCGTCTGAGGATACACTCCTCTTATATACACTCGCTCTCATTCTCTGTGCAAGCGGTGGTGTGAGTGAAGGTGCAGATAGGAAGCGGGACTAGTCCGACTTACTCGCTTATTATTCTAGATCAGTGAATTAAAAGCAACGGCAAAGAAAGGAGGGGAAAGTATTTATATTTATATACTGTTGCTGTGCATTTAACGGGTAAGTTGGAAATGTGTTTTAATTTTTAATTAACCGGGGTAAAGTTGCAACGGGACGGGGCATGCAGTGACTTGTGGTTGCTTGGAGGGTTGTGTGCTTAGTTTCCCTGGCTCTGTTACGTTTTGATTCGTTTTTTTTTATTTTTGCATTCCATTTATTTTCTGCATTTTAATGATATTTTTCTTACTTTCCTCCTCATGCGAAGAGCGATGGCCGAGCGAATGATGATGAGCCACGGGCGATTTCCCGAAGGAGTCAACGGGTTACCCGTCCGGCGGATGGCTATGAACCCTTATGCCCAGCACCAGCACTCTTACGGCGGCCTGATGGGCGAGCATCCGGCCGTTGGGTCTTTGTTGCACTACCCGGGGGGCAGTAACGTGAACTCCGGCAACGGGGCAATGAGGCACGGACTGGTCCCCGGGGTGAGGCAGCCGCCGGTGGCTCACTTGGGCAGCGTGTCTCCCCAGAGCATCAGGTACACCTCCGGGCAACAGCAACAGCAGCAGGCGCCTCCAAACCCCGCACATCCCCAGTACATGGGACCGCCGGTGTCCGGGAACAGTCCGGCCGCTCAGCTCGCTGCCAGCATGCACTTGCAAAAATTGACCAGTCAGTACTACGGCCACCAGCATCACTACAACCTTACGGAGCTGCACAACCCGGGCAGCGCGATTCAACAGCAGCAGTGCGCCGAGATCAGGCACCACAGCCCTTCTCTGCCACCCAACCATCACATGTCCGCTGCAATACTGCCCCCCAATGTCATAGACACGGATTTTATCGACGAAGAGGTGCTGATGTCCCTGGTGATTGAGTTGGGCTTGGATCGCATCAAAGAACTTCCCGAACTGTGGCTGGGCCAGAACGAGTTCGACTTCATGACCGAGTTTGTTTGTAAACAGCAGCCCAGCCGAGTGAGCTGTTGAAGAGAGTGTGTTCGGAAAGAATTTAACAAAATGCAAAAAAAAAAAAGACTTCCAGTGATCTAACAATATTTGCAACCACACCGGAGAGATTTTTTTTTAATTACTGTTTCACCCACTGAGTGTTGGTGATTTGTTTTGTATCATCGTGTTCGATCAGAGTCGCGGCACATGTAACCAGTTCTAGAAGCAACTACTGTTTCGTTTTAAATGATTTGTTATTTTTTTTTCATCTTCATTTGAAACCAAAAGCCAAAATATTAGCTTGAAAACTGGGGCCCCTTGCTCTCAAACCCTGTCCACCATTTGAAGGAGGGGGTGGTGCAAGAGCTTGTGAAGCATTTGGTGGGATTCTTACAAAAAAAAAGTTGGGTACTCTTTTTCTTTAAAGAAAAATCACTGTTGCTTTGCATGCAAAGTCTGTTGTGGGCATGAGGGGAAGAGGGGGAGTGAGGAAAATGCTTCTTGAGTGATTTGTTTTGAAACAGCATTGATAAGGTTAGAAAAAATTACGGGATGTGACTGTATATATTGGTTTCGGCCCTCTTCTGCAAAGAATCCTGTCTTTAACAGAAAATCCTGTAACTTAAAACTTAATGACAATGGTCTTTCACACAAAGACAACATTCCTTTGGGCCTGATTTCCCTGCCTCCCTCTGGTTTTGTGAATGTTTGGACAGTTTCGGGCTGGAATGTGTGTGCGTGTGTACTGGTGTGCTCGAGTGTGGGGGTGAGAAAAATCCCAAAAGTTTCTTTTTTTTAAAAAAAATACTTAACGTTTCTTTGTTTACTTGCCACGACACTGCTGGTTTACAGTTTACAATGATATTCTGTATTGAAGCCATGAGGTGTGGGGTGGGGAGAGTGGGGGTGGGTGGGGGTGCCTGGGAGAGAGATAAAACATGGACAGTATTTTTTTACAAACGTAAATATTGCAGAAAATGTGTGTGTGTTTTCTTAATTTATTATTCAATGCTTTCTTTATTTTGAGAAGGTTATAATAAAGACCCTGGAGATAATGGTAACTTGTAAGTGATCCAATCCTTTGTCAGAATTCCTGTCTTTTAAAGGCTGACGTTCTGTGTGGAGTTATTGAGCAACTTTTTTTCTGGCTGAGGGGGTGGGGGAAGGGAAGGGACACCAAACAAGAGGGCTGAAAGGGGCACGGCCAGAAGAACTTGGTTTACAAATTGCTCGTCGCAAGCAAGCCATCTTCTGGTTGCTTTCTATTGAATTTGTTTGCCCCCACTCCTCTCTGGGAGGAGGCTACCTAGCATCCACACCAGGACCACCAGACTCGGGTTACTTTCCCCAAGCCGTAAGGCTAGTCAACAACACCACCCCCACCTCTCCACAACACTACTTTGTCATTTCCTGTCAGTCACCTTGTGTACAGACATTACTGTGTCTCGTGTCACTCGTGGACATGCAATCTATGTGTATATAAGCTATATTTCATAATTATTGCATTCTTTATCTTGTTTTTGTGTTGCATCAGATCCAGAGTAACAAATATTTTCTTCTCCTTTACACTTGTGTGTGGAAATAGCATTAAACTGTCTTGCATCTTGGGAGCTTAAAAACTGGGGAACACATTTGCTTAAAAACTGTATCCCTGGTTTCAAAACTGAGAGGCTCAGAACAAAATAACATTCTTCCTTGGCTTGGCTGAAGGGTTAAATCTCTCATGGCTTTATTAACATGCTTGGAGTGGGGGAGGTGTGAGAGAGAACTCTTAAAGGTTGCAAAATGATCCATTAACAGAACGATCTTGGCTCTTGAGTGTGCCTGTCCCTTTGTGTGCTGCTAGCCTGTGTTTGTTTAATTTACAATGGTGTTGAGTGCAGTCCAGACATTGTCGACCCTATGGATAGTGTAGTCGTCCATCCACCTTAAAGTCCAGTGCTGATGTTACTGCACCATCAGCTGGCCCAACTTACAATGTGTAAGGGAGCAAGTTCAAAAATCGGAGGCACAAGGGGACTTGGAAGTCCTCGTGCAGTATTCCCTGAAGGTTAATTTGTAGGTTGAGTCAGTGGTAAGGAAGGCAACTGCCAAGTTAACATTCATATTGAGAGGGCTAGAATACAAAAGCAAAGTTGTAATGCTGAGGCTTTGCAAGGCATTAGTCAAACAGCGCTTGGGGTATCGTGAGCAGCTTGGGGTTCCTTATCTAACGTGCTCCACGGGTCCAGAGGAGATTCATGGAAATGATCGAAGGTATGAAATGGTTAATGTACCTAGAGTTTAGTAGAATGGTGTGGGGGAGGGGGGAGATGGCATTGAAAACCTATTGAAAGGCCTAGATAGTGTATGTGGAGTGGATGCTTCCTGTAGGAGACGAGTTTAGGACTAGAGGGCACAGCGTCTTAGTAGAAGGCTGTTCCTTTAGAACAGATTAGAAGAAATTTCTTCTGCAAGAGGGCACTGAATCTGGAATTCATTGCTATGGATGGCTGTTGAGACCAAGTCCTTGGGTCTATTTAGAGCAGAGGTTGCTAGGTTCTTGATTGGTAAGGATGTCAACAGTTGCAGGAAAATGGGGACTTTCCCTAAGCGGCAAGGCTCCTCAACGTCTCTACTACCTCCCCCCCCCCCCCCCAACACCACCACCACTACTTTATCAATTCCTGTCAGAGTTCCCTCGTGTACTCCCGTGTGTAGCATCACTTCATGGACAGGCTGCAAGTGTTGCCAACATGGTATACCTACAACTCACTAACCCTAACCATGGAACGTGGGAGGAAACTGGAGCATCGGGCTGAAACACACAGTCATGAGGAGAACAGACAAACTTCTCACAAACAACAGTGGGAATTGAAACCCAATTGCTGGTACTGTAATAGTGTTATGCCAACCACATCACCCTTTTGTGTGAGTGATTGGCAGCCAGTGAACTTGGATTTTTACCGTTTTGGTGCAATTTATCTTGCCATGAGAGTGGAGACTTGTTGCTTAAACTAGTCTGACCAGGGAAATAAGTTTGAATATCGCTTGGGGTGTTCCTTTCATTGAAAATTCATTTGCTTGGTTTGTGGATCTTTACAGATACTGCACTGAATGCTAGAATGTTGCTTGTCAGTAGCTTTTCCCTATTGCATTGGGATGGGAATGGAGGAAAACAGTGGAGTTTCCACAGTAACACACACAAATGCTGCAACCCAGCAGGGCCGGTGGCATCTATGGTGGGGAATGAACAGAACGTTTCAGGCTGTGACATGTTTTCACCACCCCCCCCCCCCCACCCACCCGTTGTTGCCTTCTAATACAAGCAGCTCAATACATGTCAACAGCTGTATGCAAAGCTGGACAAGGCTGAAAATCAGGCAGCATTCTCCCAAAAAACAAACAATGGGACTTGTACCTCCACCTCATTTTGTCTCCCATGGGGGGGGAGGGGAAAACTTTATTACCCGTTTGACCTGAAGGTGCCAAATGAAGTCGTGGACCACTACAGCACAAATCGACCCTTCGGCTCATCTAGTCCATGACAAGCCATCATTCTGCCTAGTCCCATTGACCTGCACCTGGACCATAGCCCTCTTTCCCTTCCCACCCATGTACTTAGCCAAATTTCTCTTAAATGTTGAAATCAAACTCATATTCATCATTTCTGCTCGCTGGTAGCTCATTCCACCCTCTGAGTGAAGAACTTCCCCTCAAGTATTTCGCCTTTCACCCTTAAGCCCTCTAACGCTAGTCTCACCTAAACTCACTGGGGGGGAAGAGAACCTGTTTGCATTTAATCCATCTATATCCTTCATGCCTCCCTCAAATCTCCCATCGTTCTCTTGTGCTCCAGGGAATAAAATCCTAACCTATTCAATCTTTCCTTGTAATTCGGGTCCTCAAGTCCTGCCACCATCTTTGTAAATTTTCGCTGTACTCTTTCAATCTTATAGGTATCTTTCGTGTAGGGGGTGATCAGAACTGCAGGCTATGTTCCAAATTGCCTTAAAACATTCTACAATACTCTGGAGGATCGTGTCTCCCCATTATAGGAAGGGTGTGGATGTTTTTGATTGGATAGGCAGGAGAGGTTCAAAGGTGGACTGGGCAGTATCTAACAACCCATGGGAAGATAGCTTGGAAGAGGCCTTTGAAAGGAAGCTCTCCAAGTATGCAGGACTGGTCAGCAACTGTCAGCAGGCTGGATGGAGAGCGAGGTGTCTCCCAGTGGAGGTTGGTTGTAGGGGATTCGTAGCCCGTTCTTTAGTTAGAGCCTTCAGCATTTTGAGCATCGAGGGAGAGAGGAAGAGGAGAGCCATCCGCAGTACCACCGATGCAGCAGAGAGGGCCTCAAGATGGCTGTGGCTCAAAAGAGGGGAGCCATGGAATCATAAGTAGCTAGCCATCTGGACACAAGCTGGGGTCTGATCAGCCCCGGCTGGGTCACCTGGAGGAGGTTGTATGATGTTGAAAGACCCGAAACACCCAATGATTCCAGGAACATCACTGAAGATGTGTCCAGAAGCATCAATAGATGTATGTACACAGCATAGGCTTTTCCCATTGAAGGGTGTTGGTGTTTCCATATCAGGCTTTGATGCAGCCAGTCAATCTCAACCATACATCTATAGAAGTTTGTTGAAGTTTTAGGTGTTTACCAGGATGATGCCGGGATTGGAGGGCATGAGCTATCACGAGAGGTTGGACAAACTTGGGTTGTTTTCTCTAAAGCAGTGGAGGCGAAGAAAAGATCAGATAAAAATTGATAAGATTGAGAGGCATAGAAGGGGTAGATAGAATCTTACTCCCAGTGTGGTGGTGTCAAGTACTGGAGGACGTATTTGGGGTGGGAGGGGTCAAATTTAAAAGAGATGTGCGAGGGCAGTTTTATTTTGCACAGAGAATGATGGATGATTGGAATGAGTTCCCAGGGAAGGAGATGGAAGCAGATACAATATAAGATGGTGTTAGACAGACACATGAACAGACAGGGAATAGAAGGATATGGATCATATACAGACAAAACCAAAATCACTGACATGTTGTGAAATTTCTTGGAGCAGTACAATGCAAGAAAAAATACACCAAGTTACAATAAGAATATATAGTATAATATGTGCATATTTCTTGTAATTTAAAGTGTATTTTTGTAAAAAGATGTTACAATTATAAATTAAAATACAGTATAGCATATTAGTGCAAAAATAGTGAAGTGGTGTTCCTGGGTTTATGGACCACGGCAGAGGGGAAGAATCTTAAAACAGGAGTGATTTCATTTAATTTGGCAACACACACAAAATGCTGGAGGAACTCAGCAAGCCAGGACTGAAGAAAGGTCTTGGCTCAAGATGTAATTTGTTTACTTATTTTCATAGATGATGCCTGGCCTGTTCTGTGTGTTGCTTTGGATTTTGTTGCAGCTATATAGGACCTGGTCAGACCCCACTTGGAGTACTGTGCTCAGTTCTGGTCGCCTCACTACAGGAAGGATGTGGAAGCCATAGAAAGGGTGCAGAGGAGATTTACAAGGATGTAGCCTGGATTGGGCAGCATGCCTTTTGAGAATAGGTTGAGTGAACTCGGCCTTTTCTCCTTGGGGGCGACGGAGGATAAGAGGTGACCTGATAGAGGTGTATAAGATGATGAGAAGCATTGATCCTGTGGATAGTCAGAGGCTTTTTCCCAGGGCTGAAATGGTTGCCACAAGAGGACACAGGTTTAAGGTGCTGGGGAGCAGGTACAGAGGAGATGTTAGGAGTAAGTTTTTTGCTTAGAGAGTGGTGAGTGAGTGGAATGGGCTGCCGGCGACGGTGGTGGAGGCGGATACGATAGGGTCTTTTAAGAGACTTTTGGATAGGTACATGGAGCTTAGAAAAATAGAGGGCTATGGGTAGGCCTAGTAATTTCTAAGGTAGGGACATGTTCAGCACAACTTTGTGGGCCGAAGGGCCTGTATTGTGCTGTAGGTTTTCTATGTTTGTATTTCCAGCATCTGTAGATTTTCTCACGTTTGTAGTTTAATTTGGCAACTCGTTCAGCACAGATATTGTGGGCCGAATGGCCTGTTCCTGTGTTGTACTGTTTGATATCCCACAGTCTATCCACTCAGTGTGTGCCTGGTGTTCTGTGGGGTGGTCAGTTCTATTCATGGAGAGAGGGAGGGGAAGTTTATACACAATCTATATGTACCCTCCCCCACACACTTGCCCCATTCTGATGCAACGCAGCAAGTTCAAGTTTCAGGGGGATGGGAACCAGAGCACTAGAACAGATAGTGGAGAGGTTGTGGAAAAAGATACTGTTAAGCCTACATACAAGGTCAGGAATCAGAATGTTGAGTATGGTGGGACTAATGTTCTGAGCTACGTACATTTCAATGCAAGGAGTATTGTAGGAAAGGAGGAAGAGCTCAGGGCATGGATCAACAAGAGGATTTAGAGGAACAAATTTCTAGAGCGATTACAGACTGTTTCAAGAAGCATAAGTTTGTGATAGTAGATGATTTCAACTTACCACGTTGAATGGGAATCTCATACTATAAAAGGGTTTGATGGGAAAGCTTGTGAAATGTGTTCAGAAAAGTTTCTTTAATTGTTGCATAGAAATCCCAACTTGAGAGAGTGTGATACTAGATCTCCTATTAGGGAATGAGACTGGGCAGATGACAAGGTTGTGTAGGGGAACAGTTTGCATCTAGTGATCATAATGACATTAGTTTCAAGGTAATTATGGGAAAGGATAGGTCTGGTCCTCAGGTTAAGATTCTAAATTGGAAAAGGGCTCATTTTGATGGTATCAGAAAGGATCTGGCAAGTGTAGATTGGGAAGGCTATTTTCTGGCAGAAGTGTATTTGGTAAGTGGGAGGTCTTCAAAAGTGAAATTTTGGGAGTACAGAGTTAGTATGTTCCTGTTGGAGTAAAAAGCAATGATAACAAGTTTATGGAATCTTGGTTTTTGATAGATATTGTGGCCCTGGCATTAAGAAAAAGAAGGCAGGTAGGAACTCGTGGAGAACAAGAAATGCAAGAGAACACCTACAAAGGATATCAGGAGGGCTAAAAGAAGGCACAAAGTTGCTCTAGCAGACAAGGTAAAGGAAAATCCTAGGGGCTTTACAAATATATATTGAAAGCAAAAGGATTGCAAGGGGCAGAATTAGTCTTCTGAAGATCAGAGTGGTCATTCATGCATGGAACCGGAAAAAAAATAGGGGAAATCTTAAAAGGACTTTTTTTCTGCTTCTGTATTTACTCGGGAGACAGAGTCTACAGATGTGAGGCAATGCAGCAACGAGGTTGTGGACCCTATACAGATTACAGCAGAGGAGGTGTTTGCTGGCTTGAGGCAAATGAGGGTGGATAATTCTTTCAGGCCGAGCAAGGTGTTCCCTCTATGGGAGACTAGTGCAGAAATTGCAGGAGCCCTAGCCTAGCAGACATATTTAAAACATTCTTAGCCATGAGTGAGGTGCCAGAGAATTAGAAGATAACTAATGTTGTTCCGGTGTTCAAGAATAAACCAGGAAATTATAGACCAGGTGAGCCCGGCATTAGTAGTGGGAAAAGTATTGGAAGGTATTCTAAGGAACCTTGAGCATTATGAGGGAACTGATTAGGAGTAGTCAACGTGACTTGAGAGTTGTTGAAGGCAAGGCAGTGAAAGTTGTCTACATAGACTTCAGCAAAGCACTTGAAGGTCCCACGTGGAAGAATGGTCAAGAAGGTTCATTCGTAAACACGAGGAATTCTGCAGATGCTGGAAATTCAAGCAACACACATCAAAGTTGCTGGTGAACGCAGTAGGCCAGGCAGCTCTAGGAAGAGGTACAGTCAATGTATCGGGCCGAGACCCTTCGTCAAGACTAACTGAAGGAAGAGCTAATAAGAGATTTGAAAGTGGGAGGGGGAGGGGGAGATCCATAATGATAGGAGAAGACAGGAGGGGGAGGGGTGGAGCCAAGAGCTGGACAGGTGATTGGCAAAAGGGATATGAGAGAATCATGGGACAGGAGTACCTCTTCCTAGAGATGCTGCCTGGCCTGGTGCGTTCACCAGCAACTTTGAAGAAGGTTCATTTGTTTGGCATTCAAGATGAGATAGTAAATTGGATTAGAGATTGGCTTTGCTGAAGAAGCCAGGGAGTGGTAGTAGATAGTTGCCTCTCTGATTGGAGGTCTGTAACTAGTGGTGTGCCTTGGGAATTGGTGCTGGGTCCCTTGCTGTTTGTCATGTATATCAACGATCTAGATGATAATGTGGTTAACTGGATCAGCAAATTTGCAGATGATACCAAGATTGGAGATGTAATGGACAGTGAGGGAGACTATCAAAGTGTTCAGTGGGATCTAAACCAACTGGAAAAATAGGCTGGAAAATGGCTGATGAGATTTAATGCAAAGAAGTGCGAAATGTTGCACTTTTGGAAGACAATCCAGGATAGGACTTGCAGAGTGAGTGGTAGGGTACTGAGGAGTGTGGTAGAACAGAAGGATCTGGGAATACAGATCCATAATTCATTGAAAGTGGCATCACAGGTGGACAGGGTTATAAAGAAAGCTTTTGCACGTTGGCCTTTATAAATCATAGTATTGAGTACAGGAGTTGGGACGATGGTGAGGCCTATTTTGGAGTATTCTGTGCAGTTTTAGTCATCTACCCACAACAAAGATGCAAATAATATTGAAAGAGTGCAAAGAAAATTTACAAGGGTGTTGCCAGGTCTGGAGGACCTGAGTTATAGGAAGTGGTTGAATAGGTTAGGATTTTATGCCCTAGAACGTAGAAGATTGAGGAGAGATTTGATAAGGTATATAAAATGTTGAGGGGTATAGATGGGGCAAATGAAAGCAGGATTTTTCCACAGTTTGGGTGAGTCTACAACTAGAGGTCATAAGTTAAAGATGAAAGGTGAAATGTCTAAGGGGAACATGAGGGGATAAGTCCTCACTGAGAAGGTGGTGAGAATGTGGAGCAGGCTACCAACGCAAGTGGTGGATGCAGGTTTGATGTCAGTGTTTAAGAGACATTTGGATAGGTACATGGATAGATGAGGTGTGCAGGGCTATGTCTAGAACTAGGCAGATTAATGGTTCGGCACAGACCAGATGGGCTGGAGGGCCTGTTTCTGTGCTGTCGTGTTCTATGACTCCTTGACTCAAATGGAGCTCCAAGCTGTCTTTGAGTGTGGAGAAATAACTCCTGTTGCATGATGTTGCACATCCTCTCCTTCAAGACAGCTGGCCAGCTGAAGTCAGTTTGTGTTGCTTGGCGATAGGTAGGTTGTCTCCTTTACAAACAGACGCCTACAAACCTAGAGTCTTTCGAAGAGCTAAATCAATGTTGCGACACAAAGAATGGTCAAGCAGTGCCTCCAGGGGGAAATGAACAGTTGACATTTTGGGCCAAGATCCTTTATCAGTAATGCAAAGGAAGAGGGCAGAAGCCAGAATAAGGAGGTGGGGGAATGGGAGGTGTATGAGTTGGCAGGTGATGGGTGGCTCCAGGTGAGGGGCAAAAAACTAGCCTGGCCAACATCTCCCTCTAATTCGGACCCCTTAGTACCAGCAACAGTGAATGGGATTGGACAGTGGAACAAGGTTGTGGGGCTGAGTATCCTAATCCTCTTATTTCTCATGTCTGTACTGCACGGCACAACCCCTTTGACCCATGATGCTGTGCTGACCTTTTAACCTACTCAAAGATCAAACAGTGTGCGTCAGCTTTATTGTGCCTGTTGGGATGGTCTGCACTGTTCATTTCTGGAATGATTTCTTGGCCCACACTCATCAGAGCATTTGCTGCTTGTCCAGTCTTGGACATGTGTCAATAATATCAGCGGATGGCCATTTCTTTATTCACATAGAGGTTGGTACAGCCTGCGGTCTGTGTCTGTCACTCACAGCAAAACAAGGATACAATGCTACACTCGCAACACGCTGGAGGGACTCAGCAGGTCGGGCAGCATCCGTGGAAACGATCAGTCGACATTTTGGGCTGGAGCCCTTCGTCAGGACAGTAGAGGGAGGGGGCAGAGGCCCTGTAAAGAAGGTGGGGGGAGGGTGGGAAGGAGAAGGCTGGTAGGTTCCAGGTGAAAAACCAGTAAGGGGAAAGATAAGGGGTGGGGGAGGGGATAGGCAGGAAAGGTGAAGAAGGAACAGGGGAAAGCACAATGGGTAGTAGAAGGAGGCAGAACCATGAGGGAGGTGATAGGCAGCTGGGGGGGGGGCAGAGTGAAACTGGGCTGGGGGACGGGAGGGGGAGGGAATTACTGGAAGTTGGAGAATTCAATGTTCATACCAAGGGGCTGGAGACTACCCAGATGGTATATGAGGTGTTGCTCCTCCAACCTGAGTTTTGCCTCATCATGGCAGTAGAGGAGGCCATGTATGGACATATCCGAATGGGAATGTGAAGCAGATTTGAAGTAAACTCAGATTGGAGGAGCAATGCTGGCACTGTAAAGGGTTGCACTCACAGACATGCTACCTTGAAGAGAGGTGGGAATTAAGATGTTCACATTGATTTCAGTTAAACCCCAAGCTTCTGGCAGACTGAAAGTCTGTGCCCCATTTTTTTCTCCTCGATGTCACTTACAAATATTGTAGCATACTTATGTTAAACATTTCCCTGTAAGATGTTGTCATCCCTGGCTCCCGGACAAACCCCCAGCTAATGTATCATTCGCCTCTGTTTCCGCTCAGTTCCATGGAAACCTCCATGATGGGCGCTAGCCTCCCCAGCATCCAGGACGTCTTCAAAAGGTAATGCCTCAAAAAGTTGGAATCCATCAGGGAGGAGATACTGGAGCCTGAAGCCGCTCACTCAACATTTTAGGAACAGCTTCTTTCTCTCCGCCATTAGATTTCTGAATGGACAATAAACCCATGAACACTACCTGGCTACTTTTCCTGCTCTCTTTTCGCACTAATTATTTAATTTAGTTTTTATATATATTTATTGTAATTTACTGTAAGGATTTTTTATTATGTATGGCTGCCGCAAGACAACCGATTTCTCGACACATGCTAGTGTTATTAAACCTGATTCTGATGCCGTGGTTGGGAGATCTTTAAGAACTGGCTCATTCCCCAGAATTAGAACAGCTACAACTTCTTGATACAACTGCCATTAGGAACCACCTGAATAAAGGTTTTACAAATGACTCAGGATGGAAACCACCCAAGCGGTATTTTTTAGTTGGGTTTTTAATCAATTCCCCAGTGTTTTGCTAGTTACTCAAAGTTCAAAGTGCATTTATTTGCAAAGTACATATAGATATGTCACCATACACATGCCTGAGATCTGTTTTCTTGCCAGCATATTCAATCAATCCAATAACCATAATAGAAACAATGAAAGACTGCACCCAACAGGATGGACAACCAAAGTGCAAAAGACAACAAACCGTAAAAAGAAAAAAAAGAAATAATAATAATAAATAAATAAGCAATAAATGTCAAGAACATGAGATGAAGAATCCTTGAAACTGAGTTGATAGGTTGTGGGAACATTTCAATGATGGAGCAAGTGAAGTTGCCCTCAACACCAATGTCCTTGAATGAAAAATCCTATAAAAATTAATGGATGCTGCCCAGAGAGCATGACCTGGGTGGTGGGCGTTCCTGCCTTCCAGTGACAGTGCTCCATGTAGATGCGTTCAATGATGAAGAGGGCTTTACCCGTAATGGACTAGACCATATTCACTACTTCTCGTAGGATTTTTCATTCAAGCGTGTGTGCGTGTTTGTACTGTACGTGAGTGTGTGCGTATGTATGTGTGTGTTCTTCATGAACCAGTCTATATCTAACCATCCCTTCCACCTCCTCAGCCCTTCCTCCTCTTCTGCCCCCAATCCCCATCCCACTCCTTCCCCCAGTGTCTCTATAAGGACGGAGAAGCTGGCAGCACAAACTCTGGGAATAAACAGCCAATCTGTTAGTATTTTCAACAGAGTGATGACAGATCCCTGAATCGCATCTAGTTACACCAGACAATGGGCCTTCAGTTCCAACAGCTCCACAGGCAAAGTTTCATGACTGTCCTGTGACTTGTTCCCGGATGCCCACCATCCATTCACTGAGTGTTCCCATGTACACAGGGCAAACAGAACAGTGTTCAAATATCACCACAAACACATCACTATAGTTCAGCAGCACTATGAACACTTTAGATCACATTCCCCTAAAAAAAAGGACTTTCTCAATTTTTGATTGAATTGCGTTCTTTCTTGTAAAAATTGTATTGAATTTATGTTTCCCTTGTGAATGTTGTGCATCTGATGCTGTTGCAAGTAAGTTTTTCATTGCACCTGTGCATTTGACAAAGTTCAAAGCAAATTTATTGTCGAAGTATGTATGTTACCATATGCTACCTTGAGATTCATTTTCTTGCGGGCATTTATAAGACTGGATGTTATGGGCCAACAAGGAGCATAATTAGAATGTGCATTTTAGAGCTGAGTGATCAAAGTGGTCATCGTCGGTCGTGGCTATCCCTCGAGGTCAAGGAAGATGGTCTTCATTCTGAAGAAGTGGCCCACAGAATGAAGTTGCCTGTGCGTGTATTTGTTTACCGTGTACTTGATGTTGCACTCCAAGAAGCACACGATCCTTCACAATCCAACCAATCGATTCCAATGGCATGTAAACCATGATGATTGGAGTTGATTGGAGCCATGGGTGACCCTACCAGGAGCATAGCTCCAGACGGCATTGCTCTTGGGATCGCAGGACCACACAAGCTTCTCCACCGCGACAAGGTGACAATCCACGGAGAAGAATGTGGTGGAGAAGAAAATGGTCATAGTGTTGCTCTACGGAGGCAGCTGTTAGGGTTGTACCTTTTAGTTCAAGAACTGGATGGTTGAAGGGAAGTAGCTGTTCTTGAAGCTGGTGATGCGGAACTTCAGGCTTCTGTACCTCCTGCCCTGTGCAGCTGCGAGAAGATGGCCTGGCCCAGATGGTGGGGATCTTTGATGATGAATGTTGCCTTCCTGAGGCAGCACCTCCTGTAGATACTATTGATGGTGGTGGTGGGGGGGGAATGATGGCACAGCTTCATATGTTCCCACACGTTCCAACTACTGTAGGAGACCATGAAGCAACCAGTCAACATCTTTCATAATTAAAGTCTTCCAGTCCAGGCAACATCTTCCAAGTGGTGAAGGTTGAGGGCAGTGGTTCCTCATTCCGTTAATTGTCTACAACCTCTTCTAGCGTGTGAGAAGGGAATGTTCAAGTGCAGTCTCAAAGCGTAGGAGAACAACTAACTCCTCTTGTGAATTATCTGGATTATAGGATTGTAGATTGGATAAACTGGATTTATTTTCCCTGGAGCAAAGGTGGATGATTGAGGGTGACGCAATACTCGCCATACCCTTTTTCACGGAGTAGGGTAGTCAAAAACTTCAGGCCAAAGGTTTAAGGCGAGAGATGTGGTGAGAGTGAGGGATTGGCACATGACCAGAAACTCTAGCAGACTTAAGTGGATACACAATGGAGAAAATCCTGACTGGTTGCACCACACCCTGGTATGGAAACTTCAGGGCCCAGGAATGGAAAAGTCTGTAGAAAATGGTGGATACAGCCCAGTCCATCACAGCTAAAGCCCTCCCCACCGCCGACCACATTTACAAGGAGCCCTACCTCAGGAAAGTAGCATCATCAGCAAAGAGCCCACCATCCAGACCATGCCCTCTGTTCGCTACTGGCATTGTGCAGAAGGTATTGGGTCACACACCACCGGGTTCAGGAACAGATATTACCCTACAACCATCAGGCTCCTGAACTGGTGTGGGTAACTACTGGATTTTATGACCTACAGGCTCACTTTTAAGGACTTTTTACAACGCATGTTCTCAGTACTCTTTTTATTTGAACAGTTTGTCTTCCTTTGCACATTGGTTGTTTGTCAGTCTTTGTTTATGTATAACCTTTTTATAAAATTATGTTTTCCCCCCTATAAATGCCTTCAAGACATTAAATCTCAAGGTCACATGTGGTAACATATGCGTACTTTAATACTAAATTTACTTTGAACTTTGAAGTTTGTTGATGCACTATCCAGTTGGAACCAGGAATTACTAGCCAATTATTAATCTCGATGCTTCACAGTAGGATAACTGAAGGGTCCTATAACGATGAAGAGAAAACAAGGGCCACCACTCTCACCCTTCCCTCCTCCATTTGTCTAAAGTTCCTCCTCACTTGGATTCAAGCTCCACGCCAGTTCTTGCAACACACCCCTTCCCCTCCCTTCCTAACACTGACTATCTCCCCTCGAGTCTTTTATGATTCAAAATTGTTTAATGTCATTTCCAGTACATAGGTGTAAAAGAGAACAAAATAATTGTTACAAAATAATTTATTCAAACAAGAGGACATGAGTTGAGAGTTAAAGGGCAGAAGTTCAGGGGTAACATGAGGAGGAACTTCTTTATTCAGAGAGTGGTAGCTGTGTGGAACAAGCTTCCAGCAGAAGTGGTTGAGGCAGATTCTATGTTGTCGTTTAAAGTTAAATTGGATAGCTACATGGACAGGAAAGGAATGGAGGGTTATGGGCTGAATGCAGGTCAGTGGGACTAGGTGAGAGTAAGAGTTCGGCACGGACTAGAGGGGCCGAGATGGCCTGTTTCTGTGCTGTAATGGTTATATGGTGATATGGTAAATACAGCACAAAAAAACACAGCAGGATAAAGAACACAATAATAATAATAATAATAATAATAATAATAATAAAAACACAATAAATATAAGTACATCAGATCGTTTATCCAGAATGAAGGGATTGAAAGATTTTTTTAATTTACTGAGATACCGCATGGACTAGGCCCTTTCTGGCCCATTGAGCCACAGAGCCCAGCATTCCCCCAATTTAATCCTAACCTAATCACGGGACAAATTATAATGACCAATTAACCTACCAACTGATATGCCTTTGAACTTTGGGAGGAAACTGGAGCACCTGGAGAAACTCATGCGGTCAAAGGGAGAACGTACAAACAGGCAGCGGCGGGAATTGAACCCGGGTAGCCTGCACTGTAAAGTGTTGTGCTAACCACTACGCTACATGACACCCCATCCAATTAGGTTGGTCATCCGTCCGTTTCCCTCTGCAGCCGCTGCTCGACCTGCTGAGTTACTCCACCAGTTTGTTTGTTACTCCTCATTCCAGCGTCTGCAGTCGCTTGTGGTCTCTGTAAATTCCTCCCTGCGCTGTCTTTGTATGAATACCTTCATCCGCAAGATAATTCCAGACAGGAAAAAGGGAGAAATTACTTCCCTCTAGAGGGGAATAAACAGTTGACGTTTCAGCCTGAGATCCTTCATCTGCACTGGATAGGAAGGAGAAAAAAGACAGAATAAAAAGATGGTGGGTGGGGGTGGGGATGGGGGTGAGGGAAGAAATAGAAGCTGACCAGTGATGGATGAGACCAGGTGAGGGGGAAGGTTGATGGGTGGGGGAGGGGCTGCTCCTTTCCCCACCCACCCACCTCCCCTCACCTGGTTTTACCTATCACCTGGCAGCTTGCACTCCTTTCCCCTTCACCCCCCACCTTCTTATTCTGGCCTCTGCTATTTTCCATTCCAGTCCTGATGAAAGGTGTCAGCACGAAACATCAACCATTTAGGCTCCTCCTGACCGGCTGAGTTCCTCCAGCATTTTGTGTGTGAGTGCAGCTCAGGATTTGCACTATCTGCAGAATCTCTTGTGTTTATGAAACATTTTCTCGGCTGCCTCCTGTTGCCTCCGTAACGCGAGGCAGCTATCATCTCCCAGTGGCCCCGCACTGCTGGATCCGTCGAACATTCAGTGAGTCCGGGTGAGGCCTTTCTGCACAGTGTCGGGTTACATTTCGATGACCTGCTGAGGTCTTGAATTGCCTCCCTTCCCCCACTTCGGAGACTTGGCAACATCAGCTCTGCAGAACTTCACAAGCCTCTGCTTCAGTACAATAGTACTGCTCGCTCCCCACACAAAGTCCAAAACCAATAAATCCCCAGCCTTGAAATCCACGGCAAAACTGGTCGCAGGCTCGCTCGCAACTCTGCAGTTACTGCCCTTTCTCTCTACTTCACTCACAGCCCCTTTTGGCCAAGATGTCAGCACTAAGCATTAAATTAATAAATTATTAAATTAATCCCCGAAAAAGACCCGGCAGAGGATGTACTTCTTGTGGCTGTTGGTAAAATTCCGTCTTCCCCAGAATATCCTGATGCAATTCTACACTGCCACCATAGAGAGCATCCTCACCTCAGCCTTTACTGTTGGATTTGGGGCAGCATCCTACCACAAAACTACAGCGAACTGTTAGAATAGCAGAAAAGGTCTTTGGCTGCAATGTTGGGTCTCTCACCACCAGGTTCAGGAGCAATTATTACCCCTCGACCATCAGACTCTTGAATCAGTGGAGATAACTTCACTCAACTTCACTGTCCCATCACCGAACTGTTCCAACAACCTGTAGGCTTAAGGCTGATTTATACTTGTGCTTCAAATGTATGCCGTAGGTATGGTGTAGCCGCGTACCCTAAACTGTACTCTACGCCGAACCCTACGCCGTAGCCTGACGAGCACCTCTCCCAAAATGTAACTACGTGTCGAGGTGACGCAGACCAAAACAACTGTGATTGGTCCGCTTGGTAGCATCGCATTTCCTCCTACGCTGCAATAGCTTCCCATTGGGCGACTGAAGGGCAGCAATGCTTTACAGACCTCCGAAATTATGGAGGACCCTGTATTTGACGCAAGTTTATAGCCAGCTGCTACAGCCTGTTGACTTCCACCTGAAGCTAAAACTCGAATGGTGATTGCCAGTATTGTGCGTACACTGATGCGAAATAAATGGTTGGAGACGATGAACCAAATCGTCAAATCTACCTACCGACATCCAAAAATATTTGAAATGCATTTCTTTGCCCATGTCTCTCAGTGGCCGGACAAGCACAGAAAATTCACCCTCCTTCAGTTTCAGTCGCCATTGTTTGAAGTTTGAGTTTCTTCAACACAAAGAAACTCAATACAGTGGTATAGAAACCCCACCACCAACTAGCATTTTGGCGGTGAATTGCAGAGCGACGCAGACACACCAACACACAAGTATAAATGCTCACAACAGCGTAGGCTACGGCGTAAGCTAGTATGTACAAGTATAAATCAGCCTTTACTTTCAAAGATTCTTCATCTCATATTCTTAATATTTATTGTTTATTTAATTATTATTATTTCTTTTTTTTACTTTGGTAGCTGCATAGTTTGTTGTCTTACGCTCACTGGTTGTCTACCCTGTTTGGCTTTCATTGACTCTATTTTGGTTCTTGGATTAATTGAGTATAACCACAAGAAAACGAATCTCCAGGATGCATATGGTGACATATATGTACTTTGATAATTAATTTATTTTGAACTTTGAACTACACCATCACTGCAGGATCTGTATGTGTCCAGGACAAAGGCGTGAGCAGGCAAAATCACTGCAGACGCTACCCACCAGCAAACTGACTTTTTCCAAAATCTCACTTCTGGAAAGTGTTATAGGACTAATAAAACAAAATCTTAATGCCCTCTTCAAAATTTCTTCCCCTAGGCAGTTAGTCTGATCAACCATTCTAGTTAGCCCCACCCCCACCCTCTCTCTCTATTACTTCAGTCACTGCATTGCACTAAATACACTTTAAAACACTTTTTATAATGCTGTTTACATTGTAAACACATTCTGGTATTTATGTGCTAATGCATATTCTACTCCATACCCATACTTTAATCAAAGTTTATGTTTATATGCAATTCTTTATTCTTATAATTGTTAAAACTTGTTTTTGTTTCATGTCGTGCCAACACACCACAGCAAAGTCCTAAAACAGGCTGGGTGAGTGGGCAGATGCATGGCAGATGCAGTTTAATGTGGATAAATGTGAGGTTATCCACTTTGGTGGTAAGAACGGGAAGGCAGATTATTATCTAAATGGAGTCAAGTTAGGAAAAGGGGAAGCACGACGAGATCCTGGTGTTCTAGTACATCAGTCACTGAAAGCAAGCATGCAAGTACAGCAGGCAGTGAAGAAAGCTAATGGCATGCTGGCCTTCATAACAAGGGGAATTGAGTATAAGAGCAAAGAGGTCCTTCTGCAGCTGTATAGGGCCCTGGTGAGACCACACCTGGAGTACTGTGTGCAGTTTTGGTCTCCAAATTTGAGGAAGGACATTCTTGCTATTGAGGGAGTGCAGCGTAGGTTCACAAGGTTAATTTTCGGGATGGCGGGACTGTCATATGTCGAAAGATTGGAGCGACTGGGCTTGTATACTCTGGAATTTAGAAGGCTGAGAGGGGATCTTATTGAAATATATAAGATTATTAAGGGATTGGACACGCTGGAGGCAGGAAGCATGTTCCCGCTGATAGGTGAGTCCAGAACCAGAGGCCACAGTTTAAGAATTAGGGGTAGGCCATTTAGAACGGAGTTGAGGAAAAACTTTTTCACCCAGAGAGCGGTGGATATATGGAATGCTCTGCCCCAGAATGCTGTGGAGGCCAAGTCTCTGGATGCTCTCAAGAAAGAGATGGATAGAGCTCTTAACGATAGGGGAATCAAAGTTTATGGGGATAAGGCAGGAACTGGATACTGATTGTGGATGATCAGCCATGATCACAGTGAATGGCGGTGCTGGCTCGAAGGGCCGAATGGCCTACTCCTGCACCTATTGTCTATTGTCTATTGACATGTAAATATATATAGTGAATATATACTTTACTTGTGTCCTTGACGCACGACAGTGCAGATGCTGGAAATCTTGAGCAACACACAGAAAGTGCTGGCGCAAGGAGGCAGATTATACAGCATCAGTGGAAGGGAATAAATAGTTGATGCTTTTGGCTAAGAATCTTCATCAGGATTGCAAAAGAACTAGGCAGAAGGTAGTATAAGAAGGGTGGTGGTGGGAGTACAAGCCAGTAGGCGACAGGTGAGAGGGAAGGAGGGTAGGTGTGGGAGAGGGAACGAAATAAGCAGCTGGGAGGGGAGAGACAGAAGATATAAAGGGCTGAAGAAGAATGAATCTAGTAGGAGAGGACAAGTGTTAAGCGGTTCCCTTCTGCCTGCACGTGGTCTATACCCCATCCATGTGCCTTTCTAAAAGGCTCTCAAAATTATCGAAGCCGAAAACCTGCTTAAAATGCTGGAGGAACTCAACAAGCCGGGCAGCAATCTCTGGACGAAACAAACGCTTCAGCCCAAGACCCTTAATCAGGACAATCATACCGCTCCAATGCAGAGGCTGCAGAGGACGTAGACTCAACCAGCTCCGTGACTTCACAACCCCCCCTTACCAACACCTTCACAAGGAAATGCCTCAAGAAGGAGGATGTCCTCTTCTCATCACTACCATCGGGGAGGAGGTACAGGAACCTGAAGATCCATATTCAACATTTTAAGAGCTGCATCTTCCCTTTCCCATCAGAGTTCTGAACAGCCCATGAACCCATGAACACTATCTCTCATTTTGCACTATTCATTTATTTTTGTTATTGTAACTTATAGTAATTCTCTTATGTCTTTGCACTGTACTGCTGTCACAAAACAATAAATTTCATGTCATATGTTGATAATAATGCACACAGTTGCAGAACTCAGTTCATTCCTGGGGGGGGCGGGTTACAACTCAAACACCACCACCACCCACCCTCTAGAGGAGACAACTTTGAACTTTGTTTGATCATAAAGATCCCATAACACAAAATGCATGAGGAACTCAGCAAGTCAGGCAAGTTCTATAGAAGGAAATAAACTGTCAACATTTCAACATGAGACCCTTCATCAAGACTGGAAAGGAAGGGGGCAGAAGTTAAAATCAACCAAGGAATTTCTTTCCCATACCCATCCGCAAACATCGGGTATCCTTGTTCGGTGGTTGTTCCTTCAGATCCACAGATCCTAAGCAGCCGTCTGTGGCAACGAATACCATAGATACGGCACCCTCTGGCTAAAGAAGATCCTTGTCATCTCTGTTCTAAGAGAATGTCCTATTTTGAGGCTGTGACCTCTGGTCCAGCCTCACCCACTATAGGAAATAACTTCTCCACATCCACTCTCTCTAGGCCTTTCAATATTCGATAGGTTTCAATGAGATCCCCCTGCATCCTTCTAAACTCCAGTAAGTACAGGCACAGAGCCATAAAACACTCCTTATATATTAACCCTTTCATTCCTGGAATTATTCTCCTGAACCTCCTTTGGCCACTCTCCAATGCCAGTCCATCCTTTCTTAGATAAGAGGCCCAAAACTGCTCACAATACTCACAATCACATTTAGGACATTACATCTTTGTTTTTATATTTTAGTCCTCTCAAAATGAATGCTAACATTGCATCTGCCTTCTTTAATACTAACTCAACCTGCAAATTAATCTCTAGGAAATCCTGCACTGGTACTCCCAAGTCCCTTTGTACTTCTGATTTTTGAATTTGCTCCCCGTTTAGAAAAAGTCTACACCTCTATTCCTTCTACCAAAGTGCATGACCATTCATTTCCCTATACTGTATTCCATCTGCCTCTTCCTTGTCCATTCTCCTAACCTGTTGAAGTCCTTCTGCAGACTCCTACCTGCCCCTCCCCCTATCTTTGTATCATCCATAAACTTGTCCACAAAGCCACTGAGTTATTTCATCCGAAGCATCGATATATAATATGTAAACAAACAGTCCCAAGACTGACCCGCGCAGAACACCACTAGTCAGATTCAGTATCAGGTCTAATATCACTGGCATACGTCATGAGATTTGTTGTCTTTCCGGCAGCAGTACAATGCAATACATAATAATAGAGAAAAATGTGAATTATAGTCAGTATACAGTATATACTGTATAGTTAAATTAATAGTGCAAAAAAAAGTAGTGAGGTAGTGTTCATGGGTGCAATTTCCATTCAGAAATTGAATGGCAGTGATGATATTCAATGATATTCAATCGATGCTATTCCTGAGTCACCGGCAGCCAACCAGAAAAGGCCCCCCTTTTTTCCCATTCTTTGTCTCCTGCCAGTCAACCAATCTTCCCTCTCACAATTCCTCTTTGCCTGATCTCCATCTTCCTCTGGCACTCCCCTTCCCCTTTCTTTCTCCCTAGGCCTCCCGTCCCATGATCCTCTCCCTTCTCCAGCCTTGTATCCCTTTTGGCAATCAACTTTCCAGCTCCCAGCTCTATCCCTCCCCTTCCTGCCTTCTCCTATCATTTCGGATCTCCCCCTCTCTTCCACTTTCAAATCTCTTACTATCTCTTCTTTCAGTTAGTTCTGACGAAGGGTCTCGGCCTGAAACGTCGACTGTGCTTCTTCCTATGGATGCTGTCTGGCCTGCTGCGTTCACCAGCATTTTGTGTGTCAGTATATAGAGCAGCTTTTTGAAGATAATAGAGGGAAATCCCCAAATATTAAACACCCTAATTCTGGCCCACCTATTACCAAAGAAGAAATAACTAAAGCAATGAAAAGCATGAAACATGGTAAAGCCACTGAACCTGATGAAATTTCAGGGGAAATGATACAAGCCCTAGAAGACCTGGGCATAGATATTCTTCTTGAACTGTTTAATGGCATATATGAGTCTGGTGTATTGCCTGACGATCTCTTGAAATCAGTATTTATAATTCTGCCAAAAATTCCTGGAACTATTGACTGCAAAAATTATAGAACAATCAGTCTTATGAGTCACATAATAAAGATTTTGTTGAGAATTGTTCTGAGTCGAATTAAAAACAAGTTAAGATCTGAAGCTTCTAAACTGCAATATGGGTTTATTGAGGATAGGGGACCTAGGAACACAATTTTCGTACTACGAATGCTTTCAGAAAGGGCAATTGAATATCAAAATGATGTCTTTTTATGTTTTATTGATTTTACTAAAGCACTCGACAAAGTGCAGCATGAAAAATTATTTCAACTTCTCGCTAAACTAAACATTGACGGAAGGGACCAACAACTGCTTCAAAATTTATATTGGAACCAAATGGCAGCGGTAAAAATTGATGATGATATAAGCAGTTGGACTAAAATTCAAAGAGGAGTTAGACAGGGATGCGATGCCTCACCGGAATTATTTAATATCGATAGTGAAATGATTCTCAGAGAAGTAGAAGACCTAGATGGGATAAAAATTGGAGGTGTTAACATCAACAATATAAGGTATGCAGACAATACCACCCTAATAGCAAATGCTGCAGAAGACCTACAAATCCTCCTAGACAAAGTAGTACGAACAAGTGCAGATTTTGGTCTAACCATCAACTGTAAAAAAAAACAAATGTATGATCAGATCAAAACAGCAGGATACTCCCAACTGCCAATTGTACATTGGTAACTAAGAGATTGAACAAAAGACCAGCTTTAATTACCTTGATAGTTTTATATCACGAGATGCTAGAAGTAAAGTAGAAATAAAAAGAAGAATTGCCATTGCCAAAACCAACTTCCAAAAATGAAACCTATTTTTACCAACAGACACATTTCTATGACAACAATGCTTAGGCTACTAAATTGTTACATCTGGTCAATCTTGCTGTATGCTTCCGAAACATGGACTATAACACCAGAACTCCAAAGAAACTTAGAAGCAACAGAAGTGTGGTTTTTCAGAAGAATGCTGAAAATATCATATAGAAATAGGGTAATTAATGAGACAGTACTCCAACTTGCCCATACAAAAAGATCTTTAATGAGAACATTAAATGAGAGGAACCTTAAATTCCTGGGCCATGTCATCAGAAAGGGAGAAATAGAATGCCTTACATTGCAAGGCTGTGTGCCTGAGAAACGTTGTAGAGGAAGGCAAAGAAGAAAGTATATGGACACTGTGAAAGAACTAACAGATCTAAGTGTGCGAGATATCATTGACGCTGCGAGGGATTGTTCAGTGTGGAGAGCCATGATCGCCCAAGCGTGTAACGCGCAAGGCACATGAAGGGAGAGTGAGCTCAATGCATGGTGTAGTAATCTGACGTGTCTGAACAGTATAGAACCATAAGATCTAGGAGCAGAATTAGGTCATTCAGCCCACCCGGTCTACACCATTCCATCATGGCTGACTTATCTCTCTCAATCCCATTCCCCTGCCTTAGTCCCATAGCCTTTGCCGCCCTGACTAACCAATAATCTATTAACCTCTGCTTTAAATATACTCAATGACTTGGCCTGCACAGCCACCAGTGGCGATGAGTTCCACAGATTCACCACCCTGTCTAAAGATATATTTTCCTCATCTCTGTTGTGAATGAACATTCCTCAATTCTGGGGGAGTGCCCTCAAGTCCTTGACTCCCCCACCATAGGAAATATTCTGCAGTATGCAAGACAAGCTTTTTACTGTGACTTGATACACGTGACAACAATAAACCAGTTCCAATACCAATACCAAAGAAGCAGCATTCACAAGGAAAGCATTAATTAAACATAAATTATACACAAATTTGACAAGAAAGGACACAGTTAGAACACAACCTGACTATATTAGTGCAAAATGACCAAAATGGTCATAGTATTGCTGAACTATAGTGAACTGAAGTGTAGTTCCTCCCCCGCTTTTCCCCACTCTGACCTTTTACCTCTTCTCACCTGCCTATCACCTCCCCTGGGTCCCCTCCTCCTTCCCTTTCTCTATGGTCCACTCTCCTCTCCTATCAGATTCCTTCTTCTCAAACCCTCTACCTTCCCACCCACCTGGCACCACCTATCACTTCCTGCTATCCTCATTCCCTCCTCTCACCTTTTTATTCTGGCATCTTCCCCATCCCTTCTCAGTCCTGATGAAGGGTCTCGGCTCGAAACGCTAACCATAGCTGCAGCCTGACCTGCTGAATTCCTCAAGGATCTTGTGTGTGCTGCTTTAGATTTCCAGCATCAGCAGATTTCCTCGTGTTTACGTGGTGATTAGGGTTGTGCTGGTAGGTTCAAGAATTGAACAGTCAAAGGGAACTAGCTGTTCCTGAACCTGGTGATGTGTGTCCGGAAGGTGGGGACGTTGCCTTCTTGGGGCAGTGCTTCCAACAGACACCACTGATGGTGGAGAGGGATGTGCTTGTGATATATCGGGCAGGGTCCACTACTCTCTGCAGTTTCTTATGTTCCTACACATTCACGTTGCCCTACCAGACCGTGATGCAGCCAGTTAGTATGCCATCTTATTTATTTATTTAGAGATTCAGTGTGGAAGAGTCCCAGTACCTAGCAACCTCCAATTTAATCCTAACCTAATTAGGTTAGTTTACAATGACCAATTAACCTTCAAACTAGTACATCTTTGGACTGTGGGAGGAGACCAGACCACCAGGAGAAAACACACGCATTTCACGGGGAGAAGGTACAAACTCCTTACAGAGGACGCTGAGACTGAGCTCCAAATTCTGACACCCCCAAATTGAAACAGCATCGCGCTAACCATTACGTTACTGTGGACAGAAGCGTTTGGACAGAAATCCGACATCAAATCAGAAACTATTGGAAACACCCAGCAGGTCAACAGAAAGAGAAACCGTTCTGATGAAATATCTTGGATGTGAAATTGCATCTGTATCTCTTCCCACAGATGCAGTCCGAGCTGCTGGGTATTTTGGCATTATCTGGTTTTATATTGTATAGCATTAAGCAACATGCTAAATCCAGAAATAAATCTGGAGAACTAGTTAAGAAAGGTGCTGAATATAAAATTAATCAGCATTGATGGTTAGCTCCTTGGCCTCCATCCATCAAGACTCCGAGTATTGGAGATGGGATATTATGTTGCGGTTATATAAGTCACTGATGAGGCTGGGGTATTTTTGTCACTGTATATAGAAAAGATGTAGTTAAACCGGAAAAATTGCAGAAAAGATTTACAAGGATGTTGCCACAACTGGAAGGCCTGAGTCATAGGGAGAGGAAGCCAGGTTGGGTCCTTATTACCTATAACCAATTTCCCCCAGGATTAATAAAGTATGACTATGACTATGAGCTTATAGAAATGTAGAGACATAGACAAGGTGGGTAGTAACAGTCTTTACCCCAGGGTAGGGGAGTCCAAAACTAGGGGGCATAAATTTAGGGTGAGAGGAGGAAAGATTTAAAATAGACCTGAGGGGCAACTTCTTCTCAGAGAGAGTGGTGGATATATGGAATGAGCAACCCAGGGAAGTGGTGAGGCAGGTACAACAGTGTCATTTCAGAAGTCTTCAGATAGGTAGATGGAGGGGTGGGGCTTAGAGGGATATGGTCTGAACACAGGAAATCGGGACTAGCTGGGTTGGCATCATGGTTGGCATGGACTGATTGGGCCAAAGGGCCTGTACCCTTGCTGTATTGGGAATCATGGTTAGCATGGGTGGGCATCATGGTTGGCATGGACTGATTGGGCCGAAGGGCCCGTACCCTTGCTGTATTGGGCATCATGGTTAGCATGGGTGGGCATCATGGTTGGCATGGACTGATTGGGCCGAAGGGCCTGTACCCTTGCTGTATTGGGCATCATGGTTGGCATGGACTGATTGGGCCGAAGGGCCTGTACCCTTGCTGTATTGGGCATCATGGTTAGCATGGACTGATTGGGCTGAAGGGCCTGTACCCTTGCTGTATTGGGCATCATGGTTGGCATGGACTGATTGGGCCGAAGGGCCTGTACCCTTGCTGTATTGGCCATCATGGTTGGCATGGACTGATTGGGCCGAAGGGCCTGTACCCTTGTTGTATTGGGCATCATGGTTGGCATGGACTGATTGGGCCAAAGGGCCTGTACCCTTGCTGTATTGGGCATCATGGTTAGCATGGGTGGGCATCATGGTTGGCATGGACTGATTGGGCCGAAGGGCCTGTACCCTTGCTGTATTGGGCATCATGGTTAGCATGGGTGGGCATCATGGTTGGCATGGACTGATTGGGCCAAAGAGCCTGTACCCTTGCTGTATTGGGCATCAGGGTTGGCATGGACTGATTGGGCCAAAGGGCCTGTACCCTTGCTGTATTGGGCATCATGGTTAGCATGGGTGGGCATCATGGTTGGCATGGACTGATTGGGCCAAAGGGCCTGTACCCTTGCTGTATTGGGCATCATGGTTAGCATGGGTGGGCATCATGGTTGGCATGGACTGATTGGGCCGAAGGGCCTATACCCTTGCTGTATTGGGCATCATGGTTGGCATGGACTGATTGGGCCGAAGGGCCTGTACCCTTGCTGTATTGGGCATCATGGTTAGCATGGACTGATTGGGCTGAAGGACCTGTACCCTTGCTGTATTGGGCATCATGGTTAGCATGGGTGGGCATCATGGTTAGCATGGACTGATTGGACTGAAGGGCCTGTACCCTTGCTGTATTGGGCACCATGGTTAGCATGGACTGATTGGGCAGAAGGGCCTGTACCCTTGCTGTATTGGGCATCATGGTTGGCATGGGTGGGCATCATGGTTGGCATGGACTGATTGGGCCGAAGGGCCTGTACCCTTGCTGTATTGGGCATCATGGTTAGCATGGACTGATTGGGCCGAAGGGCCTGTACCCTTGCTGTATTGGGCATCATGGTTGGCATGGACTGGTTGGGCCAAAGGGCCTGTACCCTTGCTGCATTGGGCATCATGGTTAGCATGGACTGATTGGGCCGAAGGGCCTGTACCCTTGCTGTATTGGGCATCATGGTTAGCATGGACTGATTGGGCCGAAGGGCCTGTACCCTTGCTGTATTGGGCATCATGGTTGGCATGGACTGGTTGGGCCAAAGGGCCTGTACCCTTGCTGTATTGGGCATCATGGTTGGCATGGACTGGTTGGGCCGAAGGGCCTGTACCCTTGCTCTATTGGCCATCATGGTTGGCATGGACTGATTGGGCCAAAGGGCCTGTACCCTTGTTGTATTGGGCATCATGGTTGGCATGGACTGATTGGGCCGAAGGGCCTGTACCCTTGCTGTATTGCGCATCATGGTTGGCATGGACTGATTGGGCCGAAGGGCCTGTACCCTTGCTGTATTGGGCATCATGGTTGGCATGGACTGATTGGGCCGAAGGGCCTGTACCCTTGCTGTATTGGGCATCATGGTTAGCATGGGTGGGCATCATGGTTGGCATGGACTGATTGGGCCAAAGGGCCTGTACCCTTGCTGTATTGGGCATCATGGTTAGCATGGGTGGGCATCATGGTTAGCATGGGTTAGCATCATGGTTGGCATGGACTGATTGGGCCCAAGGGCCTGTACCCTTGCTGTATTGGGCATCATGGTTGGCATGGACTGATTGGGCCGAAGGGCCTGTACCCTTGCTGCATTGGGCATCATGGTTGGCATGGACTGATTGGGCCAAAGGGCCTGTACCCTTGCTGTATTGGGCATCATGGTTAGCATGGACTGATTGGGCCGAAGGGCCTGTACCCTTGCTGTATTGGGCATCATGGTTGGCATGGACTGATTGGGCCGAAGGGCCTGTACCCTTGCTGTATTGGGCATCATGGTTAGCATGGGTGGGCATCATGGTTGGCATGGACTGATTGGGCCAAAGGGCCTGTACCCTTGCTGTATTGGGCATCATGGTTAGCATGGGTGGGCATCATGGTTAGCATGGGTTAGCATCATGGTTGGCATGGACTGATTGGGCCCAAGGGCCTGTACCCTTGCTGTATTGGGCATCATGGTTGGCATGGACTGATTGGGCCGAAGGGCCTGTACCCTTGCTGCATTGGGCATCATGGTTGGCATGGACTGATTGGGCCAAAGGGCCTGTACCCTTGCTGTATTGGGCATCATGGTTAGCATGGACTGATTGGGCCGAAGGGCCTGTACCCTTGCTGTATTGGGCATCATGGTTAGCATGGACTGATTGGGCTGAAGGGCCTGTACCCTTGCTGTATTGGGCATCATGGTTAGCATGGACTGATTGGGCTGAAGGGCCTGTACCCTTGCTGTATTGGGTATCATGGTTGGCATGGGTGGGCATCATGGTTGGCATGGACTGATTGGGCCGAAGGGCCTGTACCCTTGCTGTATTGGGCATCATGGTTAGCATGGGTGGGCATCATGGTTAGCATGGACTGATTGTGCCGAAGTGCCTGTACCCTTGCTGTATTGGGCATCATGGTTGGCATGGGTGGGCATCATGGTTGGCATGGACTGATTGGGCCGAAGGGCCTGTACCCTTGCTGTATTGGGCATCATGGTTAGCATGGGTGGGCATCATGGTTAGCATGGGTGGGCATCATGGTTGGCATAGACTGATTGGGCCGAAGGGCCTGTACCCTTGCTGTATTGCTGTACACTGAGTGGCAACTTTATTAGGTGCAGAAAGTACCTACTTAACGGCAACTGAGTGTAACGTTCATGCTCTTCTGCTGCTGTAGCCCATCCACTTCATGGTGTGCATTCAGAGAATCTTCTCTGCTCACCACTGTTGTAACATGTGGCTATTTGCATTACTGTCACCTTCCTGTCAGCTTGAACCAGTCTGGCCTTTCTCCTCCAACCTCTGTCATTAACAAGGCGTTTACACCCACAGAACTGTCACCTGCCGAAGGGTCTCGGCCCGAAACGTCGACTGCACCTCTTCCTAGAGATGCTGCCTGGCCTGCTGCGCTCACCAGCAACTTTGAGGTATGTTACTTGGTGGATGCTTTTTGTTTTTAAAGCTATTCTCTGTAAACTCTAGAGACTGTTGTGCGTGAAAATCCCGGGAGATCAGCGGTAAGAAGAGAGCGTGTCCTGGATGATGGGGGTCCTTGATGATGGATGCTGCTTTCCAGCAACACTGCTCCTTGTAGATGTGCTCAGTAGTGAGGAGGCCTTTGCCCGTGATGTACTGGGCCATATCCACTCCTTTTTTATAAGCTGCTCTGTTCAGGATAATTGGAGTTTCCATGCCAGACTGTTTTGTACTAATACAAAGGGGGAGGAAAAGATGGCGGCACGATGCAGCGCGCGCGGCCGCTCTGAATGATATCGTATTTGTGAAATAGGATGCCGTGCACAATCCTGATTTGATGGAGACAGCCGTGAGAAGCACAGAGGAACATCTGGAGAAACTTCTGAAATGCCTGCTTCACTGCCGCTGCTACTGTGCAATCGATAATCTCCGGAGGGGAAGGCCCCAAATCCTCGGCTTTGCCTATTGCCTGTTGCCGGGGCCGGGGTCGAAGCGCTCGGCAGAGATGGTGCTCGGTGCTCGGTGTCGGAGAGCTGGTCAGAGACTCAAAGTTTTCAGACGGACTCGGAGTCAGACTGTGGTCGGGTGCTTCCAGGATGCTGCATCAGCAAGTTTGCGGCGCTGGAAGCTCATGGCAGGAAGAGTTTCTCCCTTCAACCGTCTGCGTGAGATGTTGGGACTTCCGAGAGACTTTGTGACTTTTTACTGTGCCCATGGTCTGTTCTTCTATCAAATTACGGTATTGCTTGCACTGTTGTAACTATATATTATAATTATGTGGTTTCTGTCAGTTTTTTTTAGTCTTGGTTTGTCTTGTGTTTCTGTGATATCATTCTGGAGGAACAAATTGTGTCATTTCTTAATGCATGCATTACTAAATGACAATGAAAGAGGACTGCATGTCCTCATAATCTAATCTAATCTAATGTACTCTCCATCACACATCAATAGAAGTTTGTCAAAGTGATAGATGACATGCTGAATCTTCGCAAATTCCTAAGGAAGTAGAGGCATTACAGTGCTTTCTTTATAATGGCTATTATGTGCTGGATCCTTTGAAATGACACCACCAAGGAATGGAAACATGCTCCATCTCTCATCCCCTGATGAAGACTGGCTCATGGACCTTCAATTTTCTCCTACTGTAGTCGATAACCAGCTCCTCGGTCTTGCTGACATTGAGTGTGAGGTTGATGTAGCACCACTCTGCCAGATTTTCAGTGAATATGTTGATTCATCACTGTCTTCAATTCAGCCAGTGAGTGGTGTCATCAGCAAACTTAGATATGGCTTTGGAGCTATTGTTTGCCATAAGGTCATAAGTGAGAAGACAGTAGAGCAAGGGCTAAGATGGAGGAGATTTTGTTGCCAATCGAAACTGACTGGGGTCTGCAAGTGAGGAAGTTGAGGATCCAGTTGCACAAGGAGGTATTGAGACCTGGCTTCACCAATCACCTTTTCACTATCCTTCTTCCCTTCTTCCCACCTTTTTATTCTGGCATCTCCCTCCATCCTGAAGAAGGGGCTGGGCCTAAAACGTCAACTGTTTGATCATTTCCACCATTGCTGCCTTACCTGCCGAGTTCCTCCAGCATTTTGTATCTGTTGCCCTGGAATTTATTGATTAGTGTTGAGGGGATAATAGCATTGAATGCAGAGTTGTCTGCATACTTTTTCAGCATTGAGTTGCTGCCGTATGATCGGAATTGGGCATCTGCATTAACAAGCAGGTGTACAGAATAAAGTGGTCACCGAGTGTTTGACTCTGACTCGAAGTCTCTCAGGCAACCTTTTCACAAAGGTGAAATAACTCAGCGGTTAAAGAGAGAAAAGAAACGACGTTGATAGGATATTCTTAACCAGTGCAATTGGCATTCATTATCTCGCGTTACACTTCAAACGTGCTGTGAGAGCCTCTTGCTGAGTAACATTCATTTATTTTTAAAATGCTGCACGTCAACAAGTCGCTGAGCTTGGACACCCTTTTGTGCGCCTGGATCTGAAGGGAGAGAGGAGGTGGGTGGGGACAGGCTGAGACCCTCCGCACTAGCAGCAGGACTTGCTGCTCCGGTGGTATTTTTGGCTGGCTCCCCGTTGGTGTCCTTTGCAAGTTGACGTTTGCAGAGAATGCTTACATCCTCATCCAGCCCGATTTAGAAATGAAAGGAGCACGCAGAGCTCGGCGTACAGATGATCCAAAAAGGCCGCATGTTTTATCTCCTTTTAACCGCTGGTTTCGGCACCGCCACTCTGTCTCCCCGCGCCGCTGGTCTCATTGTTTGTAGGTGGTGAAGAAGATGAGGGGGAGTGCCCAGGGAAGGGCAGCACTTCTGGTGAATGGGCTTGTCGTTTCCTCCTCGACACCGCTCATCCACCTGGGCACTCAGCTCTCACCTGCGGCCCCGAGTGGCCGCCCGCATGCGACGGCGGCCGCGCCCCAGGACACCGCTTCGACAGGTGGGCTAAACCAGGTGAGGGTCGCCGGTCTGCCTCCAACGCCGGTGAGATGGGGACGTGCCGGTCGCAGCATGCGAAGTCAGTAGCGGGGGGACTGAGCGGATGTGTGATCCGACGGCCGGGAAGGCGGCTCGGCGGCGCTCGGTGGAGAGCGAAGGGCATGGCGAGGCACAGGCGGCGTCATGGCCGTCACTACAGCCAAGGTCTCCAGTTGTGACAATCACTCATACCACTGGCTTCTGAAGTCGAGAGAGTGGAACTGCCCTAATGCAGCGGCTTTTTCGCTTTGAAAGATTTCCCCGCACAGGTTCCTATCGTCATGGTAACCGACGGACAACCAACAGCAGTGACACTTGCCTTCACGGGTCAGGGCACTAAGTACCACTATTAGGACATCACATTCTATCATTCTTTGTCTAAAACACTTAATCTGTACATCTCCTCTGACCTCACCCCTTCTCACAAATGCTGAGAAAAAGTTACTCTACTGTCTGTCTGCTCTATCTATGCCTCTCATAACCTTATAAACCTCAAATCAGGTCTCCTCTCAACCTCCACTACTGAAAAGGAAACCTCCCAAGTTTCTCCAACCTATCCTGTGGAGTCCTTATAGCCCTGTGCAATCTAACCCAGGCAGCATCCTGGTAAAACAGTTCTGCATCCTCTCTAAAACATCCATTTCCTCTTATAATGGGGAAAACCACGATGAATGCCATTCCCAGATAAGGCCTAACCAGAGTTTTATAGAGATGCTGAATAACTTTTTGACTCTAGAGCTCAACTAAAAAAGGCAAATCTACCATGTACTTGTTTAACCACCCCTACATGGATCCAAAATCCCTCTCTACATCTACACTGTTGAGTATCCTGCTAATAATTGTCCTTTTAGATTTGATCTCCCAAAAAGCAACAACTCCCACATGGCTGAATTAAACACAAATAAGGAATGGGCAAAGGATACTGGCCTTGACAGCAAAGCCCACGTCCCCCAGACTGGCATGACACCATCCAGTTTAGGGGCACACACCTTCCATTCTCTCCGTCTCACCACATGACACTGACTCAGTCACTGGCCAATGGGACTCTGCAGAATCCATTCCCCAGTTGAAACCGGAAGAAACTGGAGTAACGTCCCAGAGCACAGGAGAATGAGGGGAGATCTGATAGAGGTTTACAAAATTGTGAGGGATATAGATGGGGGAAACGCAAGCAGGCTTTTACCACTGAGGTGGAGGGGTGGGGGGAGACTAGAAGTTGAGTCATGGGCTAAGGGTGAAAGGTGAAATATTCAAAGGGAGTAGAGTGTGGTGAGAGTGTGGAACGACCTGCCAGTGGAAGTGCTGGATGCGGGTTCAATCCCAACTTTTAAGAGAAATTTGGATGGGAGGGGTATGGAGGGCTGCGGTACCAGTGTGGGTTGAAGAGGCGAGGCAGAATGGGACCAGACAGTTTGGCATAGACTAGATAGACCATAAAGCCACAAGACATTGGAGCAGAGTAACTCATGAAATGCTGGAGGAACTCAGCAAGACAGGCAGCATCTATGGAAAAGAGTGCAGTCGATGTTTTGGGCCAAAACCCTTCGGCAGGGCTGGAGGAAGAAAGCTGAGGAGTAGATTTAAAAGGTGGAGGGGGGAACGGGGGAGAGAACACCAGGTGGTAGGTGAAACCTAGAAGGGAAGGGATGAAAGTGGAATTAAAATGGCTGGCCACTGGGAGATCCCACTTTTTCTGGCGGACGGAGCGTAGGTGCTCGGCGAAGCGGCTTCCCAATCTACATCGGGTCTCACCGATATACAGGAGGCCACACCGGGAGCACCCTGAATACAGTATATGACCCCAACAAACTCATGGGTGAAGTGTCACCTCACCTAGAAGGAGTGTTTAGGGCCCTGAATGGTAGTGAGGGAAGAGATGTAGTTCCTCCAGCATTTTGTATGTTGTTTGGATTTCCAGCAGATGTTCTCTTGATTGAGACCCATGGCCAGGATTAGGCCATTCGGCCCATCAGGTCTGCTCTGCCATTCCATTATGACTGATTTATTATCCCTCTCAACCCCATTTTCTTGCCTTCTTCCCATAATTTTTGACACCCTTACTAATCAAGAATATATAAATTTTCACTTTAAATATACCCAGAGACTTGGCCTCCACAGCCATCTGTGACAATAGATTCCGCATATTCGCCATCCTCTGGCTAAAGAAATTCTTCCTTATCTCTGTTCTAATGGACGTTCATCTATTCCGCGGCTGTGCCCTCTGGTCCTAGACTCCCCCATGATTGGACGCATCCTCTCAATGTTCACTCTTTCTAGGCCTTTCAATATTTGACAGGTTTCAAAGACAGCCCCCACTCATTCTTCTACACTTCAGAGAGTACAGGCCAGATTCATCAAACGTTCCTCATACAGTAACCCTTGTATTCTCAGGATCATTCTCATCACCTCCTCTAAGCCCTCTCCACTGTCAGCACATCCTTTCTTAGATAAGGGACCCAAAACTGCTCACAATGCATCAAGTGCAGTCTGACCAACTTGCTTTTAATATTCTAGTCTTCTAGTTAAAACTGCTCACAATACTCCAAGTGCGGTCTAATCAATAGGGCACCGTTTCAGCTTAGCTCCACAGTGTCAGCTGATATTTAGTCCCAGGAACAGGAATGGAACCTACAAACATCTGACAGCCCAGGTTGATATCTTTCACAGTGAAGTCAGCTCACTGGAGTCCCAGCAAGATCAGGCATTCTTCAGACCATTAATAATACAGAGCCAAGAGATCAAACCCCACAGAGATAGTCGGGGATTTAAATGTGGGTGATGAAAATAACACCAGAATGTTTAGAAAAGAAAGCTGTTCTCCGAGAATTGTCACCTAGTCATGGTGGAGAGGCTTGTGCATTCCTGAGGTCCCAAGAACGATGCCGTCTGAAGTTTAGCCGTCTTGCACATTACCTCCTGGTAGGGTCACCCAGGGAGGTACGGTCAAGTGGGAGGTTCCAGATAAAGAGCGATCCAACCACGACCTCAGCGGCTGAACTGGCGGAAGATGATGACACATCACAACGCCAGTGAAGGCAGGGGAAAGCTGTAGCACTGAAGTCCCCAGTCATCTTGCACACCGTGCCACTGGACCCTGACCCTGATCTGTCACGGCTGCCTCGGCATCAGCATCCCCACAAAGTCACGCACAGCCATCCTCCATCAAGGGAATCCACCCTGATATTCCCATGGCGATCAGCAAGTGGCAAAGGGAGCAGGATTGTGAAGTCTGAAAGCCCCTATTCACAAGCTGAATATCTGGATCTCAGAACAGCAGATACATCCACCAGAAGACCCCTCAGGAGAACATCATGCTCGGCTCGAGTGATTGCATTACTATGACTAGTTTTTAAAGCCTATGCTCATGATTGTCCATGAAGCTATCAGATTGTCGTAACTTGGTACATTAATTTATTATTGTCACTTTTACACATGTACAGAGAAAATCTTTGTTTTGCATACCATCCATACAGATTAGTTCATCATGTCAGTGCATTGAGATAATGCAAGGGAAAAGAATAACAGAATACAGAATGAAGTGTTATTGGTATTGTTTTATTATTGTCGCATGTACCGAGATACAGTGACAAGCTCGTCTTGCATACTGTTCAAACATATCAAAGTATTACACTGTGCATTGAGGTAGAACAAGGTAAAACAATAACAGAATGCAGAATAAACTGTTACAGTACAGAGAAAGTGCAGTGCAGGTAAACGATAAAGTTTATCCGTTCGTTATGTGCTGTGTCAGATATGAACGATCATGCTCTTATCCATAACCATGATTGTTCTTGCCAAATTTTTCTCCAGAAGTGGTTTGCCATTGCCTTCTTCTGGGCAGTGTCTTTATAAGATGGGTGACCCCAGCCATTATCAATATGCTTTAGAGATTGTCTGCCTGGCGTCAGTGGTCGCATAACCAGGACTTGTGATATGCACCAGCTGCTCATACAACCATCTGCCACCTGCTCCCATGGCTTCATGTGACCCTGATCGGGGGCTAAGCAGGGGCTACAGCTTGCCCAAGGGTGACCTGCAGGCTCACAGAGGGAAGAAGCACCTTACACCTCCTTTGATAGAAACATATCTCCATCCCACCACCTGAAAACGGTGAAGTGCAGGATCATAATGAGGAAGATTGTGAGTTCAGAAGTCCATACTAACTTGAAACCTATGGAGTGTTGAAAGGTACAAAAGGTCTGATAACAGTGGGATAGAAGCTGTCCTTGAGCCCGGTGGTATGTGTATTCAGGTTTTTGTTCCTTTTGCCCCAGGTGAGAGGGGAGAAGAGAAGATATCCGGGGTGGGGTGGGATTGGGTCATCTCATCACCCCTGATCCTGCTTGCTCTCACTAAGTGTAACCCCTTGACTAAAGCTGGGTCGATGGTTCCAAAACCCAGTGGAATATACTAACAGCGACAGTACTTTGCAGAACTGGCTGTGCCGTAAAGCGCTGGTGTCCTGGATTCAGGGCTGGGGTGGTGAGGAGGGAAAGGAGATGCGTGACAGATGGCTCTTTGTTTGCTCTCATCCGCCACCCGTAACAGATGCTTCAGCAATCGGGCCCTCTGCTCGGTCACCTCAGGTGACCAGGTGCTCAACGTGACTGCCTCTTTCATCACAGACACCCCTCTGCCAGCCCTCTTCTTCCTCTTGCACAGCCGTCTCTCTTTGATGGACTTCTTGACACGCTGCCAGGCATAAATTCTGCAGCAGACAGATCCAGGAATATGTAATAAATCCCAGCAGAGAAGCACGCTCCGTGCCGAAGTGAGTAGATCAAGGACGTGGAGTCCGGGATTCAGCTGCTTCTCATTTTCTCTTTATTTTTGTCCCCCACCCTCCCCAACCCTTCCACCCCCCATCTCCAGGGCTCAGCGGTAGTGAGGGGAGCTGGCAGCTCTCAACAGGAACACGCCACAGTCCCTCGCACAGAATGGGAAGGAGGCCGTGGGTTCAAATCCCACACCAGAGACAAAAGCCCAACCCTTCTGGCTGATATTGCCTGTCATACAGCACAAAAACAGGCCCCTAAGCCTAACTGGTCCATAACAACCATGATGCCCGCCTAAGCTGGTCCCACTTACCCGCATTTAGTCCAAATCCTCCTCACCATTTTTAATCCCTCTAACAAATGTGTATTAAATGTGTTTATTGTACGCTTTGGGAAACATATTCCTTGAGGGATTCTGCCCGCTTCCCCTTCCTTTCCAATTCTGATGAAGGGTCTAGGCCCGAACCATCAACTGCTTATTCCCCTCCACAGAGTCACACAGCATAGAAACAGGACCTTCGGCCCAAATGGTCCATCTAAACTGGTCCCATTTGCCTGCATTTGGCCCATTTCCATCCAAACCTTTCCTATCCGTGTAGCTGTACAGTACTTTTCAACTGATCTTCATGTACCTGCCTTCTGGCAGCTCATTCCATATACAGTACTGTGCAAAGGTCTTAGGCACACATACTGTACATAGCTAGGGCGTCTAAAACTTTATGCACAGTCATTTTATGCATTGCACTATACCGCTGCCACACAAATTTCCTGACATGTAAGACCATAAGACCATAAGACAAAGGAGCAGAAGTCAGCCATTCGGCCCATCGGGTCTGCTCCACCATTTTATCATGAGCTGATCCATTCTCCCATTTAGTCCCACTCCCCCGTCTTCTCACCATAACCCTTGATGCCCTGGCTACTCAGATACCAATCAATCTCTGCCTTAAATACACCCAATGACTTGACCTCCACTGTCACCCGTGGCAACAAATTCCACAGATTCACCACCCTCTGGCTAAAAAAATTTCTTCGCATTTCTGTTCCGAATGGGCGCCCTTCAATCCTTAAGTCATGCCCGCTCATACTAGACTCCCCCACCAGGGGAAACAACTTTGCCACATCCACTCTGTCCATGCCTTTCACCATTCGAAATGTTTCTGATACGTGAGTGATCATAAACCTGATTCTGATATGGGTCTCTATTGTGGACTGAGAGTGGGAAGGGGGCAGGGAGAGGGGAAGGGGAGAGGGGAGGGAGCAGGAAGCACCAGAGAGACATTCTGTAACAATCAATAAACCAATTGTTTGGAATCAAATGACCTTCCCCGGTGTCTCTGGGCTGGATATGCCTAAACCCGGGCCACTCCTGCCCCAGCACTCCTTCTCTGCCACCAGTCCCACACCCCTCCTGCAAAGATCCACCCTCGCCATTCCTAACTTCCTTACAAACTTGCCCTCTGCTCCACGTTGACAGAACTGTGCAAAAGTCTTAGGCACCCTAGTTATGTATATGTGCCCTAACACTTTTGCACTGCACTGCTAGTATCACCCCATGTGTGAAAAGTTGCCCCTTAGGCTCCTAGTAAATATTTCCCTCTCATCTTAAACCTATACCCTCGAGTTTTAGAATTCCCTGAACCTGAAAGAAAGATTGTGTGCATTCACCCTGTCTATCTTTCTCATGAGTTTTACACCTCTGTAATGTCACCCCTCAGGTCTCCTGTGCTCCAAGGAATAAAGTCAAAACCCGCCCATCCTCCCTCTATTACACAAACTCTCAAGTCCTGGAAACATCCCTGTAAATCTTTTCTGCGCTCTTTCTGGCTTAATGGCATATTTCTTGTAACAGGATGACCAAAACTGTAAACAGTTTTGCAACTGCAGTCTTAACAACAGCAACATATACCCAGTGCCCTGCCTGATGACAACCAGCGTGCCAAACGTCTTCACCATTCCGTCTACCTGAGATCTGTGGTGCTGGAATCTGGACTCAGGGCTTGGTCTCCATTTCAGAAGGCGACCAATGATCTCATCATGTAATTTCCTAGAACAGGAGTATTAAAGTACAAAGTTTAAAATTCAAAGTAAATTTATTATCATAATACACGTATGTACTAGAACCTAGAACAGTACAGCTCAGTACAGGCCTTTTAACCTACTCCAACATCAATCTAACCCTTCCTCCCACATGGCCCTCCATTTTACTTACATTGATATGCCTTTCTAGGAGTCTTTTAAAACCCCTAATGTATCTGCTCTACCACCACCCATAGGTGCCAAAGGGGCATAGCTGTTAGTACAATGTTATTACAGCACAGGGCTTTGGAGTTTGGAGTTCAATTCTGGCACCGTCTGTAAGAAATTTGTATATTCTCCCTGTGACCACATGGATTTTCTCTGGTTGCTTTGGTTTAAACCTTAAGACCATAAGATATAAGAGCATTTCCCTCTTAACCCCAGTATCCCGTCATCTCCCCGTGCCCCTTCACGCCCTGACTAATCAAGAATTTATCAACCTCTGTCTTAAATATACCCAATGACTTGGCCTCCATAGCCGGCTGTGGCAATGAATTCCACAGATTCACTACTCTCTGGCTAAAGAAATTTTTAGATTATGAGAACACTCAGTCCTCTTTTATTGTCATTTAGCAATGCATACATGCATTAAGAAATGATACAATGTTTCTCCGGAGTGATATCACAGAAAACAGGACAAACCAAAGAGTAACACTGACAGAACCACATAATTATAACATATAGTTACAGCAGTGCAAAGCAATACCATAATTTGATGAAGAACAAACCATGGGCACAGTAAAAAAAGTCTCAAAAGTCCCCGAGTCGATTGACTCCCAAGTCCCTGATAGCAGGCGACAAAAGGGAGAAACTCCCTGCCATAAACCTCCAGGCACCGTCAACTTGCTGATGCCTTGGAAGCAGCTGACCACAGCCGACACTGAGTCCATCCGTCTGAAAACTCCGAGCTTCCAACCAGCCTCTCCGATACAGCCTCTCGAGCGCCATCCTCTGCCGAGCACCTTCGACCTCTCCCCGGCTACTGAAACAAGCAAAGCCGAGGATTCGGGCCTTCTGCTCTGTAGATTCCGGTTACCACACAGTAGCAGTGGCAACGAAGTGGGCATTTCAAAAGTTTTCCAGATGTTCCTCTGTACTCTCATGTCCGTCTCCATCAAATCAGAATTGTGTACGGTCCCCTACTTGACAGATTACAGATATCATTCGCCGGAGAGGCCGCGCGCGCTGCCGTCGCGCCGCCATCTTCTCCTCATCTCTGTTATAAATGGACATCCTTCAGAAATCTCAGGCTGTGTCTTCTGGTCTTAGACTTCCCCAGCATAGGAAACACCCTCTCCACATCCATCTGTCGGGGCCTTTCAACATTTGATAGTTTTCAATGAAGATCCCCCCCCTCCATTCTTATAAAGTCCCACACTCCAAAGACACACTGGTTGGTAGGTTATTTGGTCATTATAAGTTGTCCGGTGATTAGGCTGGTGTTAAACAGGGTTGCCGGTCAGTGCAGCTTCTTGAACTGGGAGGGACAGTTCCACACGGAATCTCTAAATAAATAAATAAATCTCCCCTGGCAACAGATTCCATGCACTTGCCACTCCCTGTGTGAAAAACCTTTCCTCTGACATCTCCTCTAAACTTTCCTCCAATCACATTAAAATTCCGTTCTGAGAAAAAAGGCACAGGCTGTCTCCTCTATCTATGCCTCTTACCAGCTCATAGCCTCCTATCTGATACCTCTCATCCCAGGTGTGAATGCCCGAACATTAAATAGATGCAACCACGAAGTGAACAAGTCAGTGGCTCCACTTCATGAGGAGTTTGAGGAGACCTGATATGTCAACAAACACCCTAGCAAATCTCTACAAATGTACCATAGGGAACATTCCGACTGGTTGCATCATCTCCCCAATGCACAGGGTCAAAAGAGGCAATAGATTCAGCCAGATCCGTCATGGGTACAATCCTCCCGCCATTGAGGATATTTTTAATAAGCGGTGCCTCATGAAGGCATCACCAAGCACTAATGACCCTCTTCTTGTTACCGCCATTGGGCAGGAGGTACAGGAGCCTGAAGACCCACACTCAATGCTCTCCCCTCCACCATCACATTTCTGAATGATTAATGAACCCGTGGCCATCACCTTACATTTTGCGTTGTTTAGTTGTTTGATTTTTATTGCAACTTACAGCAATGTTTATTTGCTGCACTGTACATTGGCTTCGCGGGGGAAGCCAGACAGTGTTGGCAGATGGTTGCCTCTCTGTCTGGAGGCCTGTGATAAGTGGTGTACCTCAGGGATCTGTGCTGGGTCCATTGTTGTTTGTCATCTCTATTAACAATCTGGATGATAATATGGTAAACTGAATCAGCAAATTTGCAGATGACACTAAGATGGGGGTATAGTGGACAGAGACAAAGGCTATCAAAGTTTACAGCGGGAAAAAAAAGGACCGAACATTGACAGATGGAATTTATTGCAGACAAATGTGTGTTACACTCTGGGAGAACAAATCACGTTAGGACCTACACAGTGAGTGATAGGCCACTGAGGAGTGTGGTAGAATGGAGGGATCTGGGAATACAGATCCATAACTCCTTGAAAGTAGCACCAGAAGTAGATTGCCTCTCTCAACCACAGTGGAAAAAGCCTGCATCAGGAGAACTTTTGGCACATTGGCCTTCATAACTCAAGGAGTTGAGATGTAATGTTGAAGTTTTATAAGACATTAGTGAGGCCTAATTTGGAGTATTGCAAGCAGTTCTGGTCACCTACCTACAGGAAAGATATCATTAAGATTGAAGGAATGCAGAGAAAATTTACAAGGATGTTGCCAGGACTTGAGGGCCTGAGTTATAGGGTAAGATTGAATAGGTTAGGACTTTACTCCCTAGAATGTAGAAGACTGAGGGGGGTTTCCATAGAGGTATACAAAATTATGAAGGGTATAGATAGGGTAGATGCAAGCTGGCTTTTCCCACTGTGGTTGGGTAAGACTACAACTAGAGTTCATGAGTTAAGGGTTAAAGATGAAATGTTTGAGGGGAACATGAGGGGGAACTTCTTCACTCAGAGTGAAGAAGGTGGAAGTGCTGGATGCGGGTTTGATTTCAATATTTAAGAGAAATTTGGATAAATACATCAATAGGAGGGGTATGGAGGGCTATGGTCCAGGTGCAGGTCGATGGGACTAGGGAGATTAGTAGCTTGGCATGGACTAGATGGTCTGCATGGCCTGTTTCTGCTGCCTCTAAACAACAAGTTTCGTGCCAAATCTCAGTGATAATAAACTTGGATCTGATTCTGATGTTCTGGTCAATATTTATCCTTCAGGCATAGCTTAAAGTTAATATATTACTTGGTCAACGTCATATTGCTTTTTGTGGGAGTTTCCTGTGCTTGATGTAGCTGCAACATTTCGCACACTCCAGCAGTGGTCTCATTTCATTGGCTGGACAGAACTGTGGGAATGTCCAGTGACAGTGAAAATAGCGAATAGACCCTTCCTACCTTGGACATTCTCCCTCTCCCCACCTCCCATAGTTCAGAAGATTAAAAAAACATGAATGCATGTACCACCAGGCTCAAGGACAGCTTCTATCCCGCTGTTATAATATGGTTGGATTGTTCCCCAGTATAAAATTGATTCGACCTCATAATATACCTCATCATTGCCCTTGGATCTTATTGTCTATGTGCACTGCACTTTCTCTGTAACTGTAACACTTTATTCTGCATTCTGTTATTGTTTTACCTTGTACTAGCTCAAGATGTTCCACTATCATGATGAAATAATCCATAAGAAGAGTATGCAGGACAAGATTTTCACGCTACTTTGGTACCTGTGACAATAATAAACCAATTTATCAAGTTAATGTTATTTACCAATATAAATGCTCCTATTTATATTAGTTATTAGTTTATTACTGTCACATGGTTCCTCAATGATCTCATAGCCAGAAAGGTAGTGGGGATAAGCTCCCACTGCCTATTAAATGGTCCCAATGGCGTGGGTCTCAAATAACCTCTGACAATCAAGTCCAGCTCCTGGCCTTCACACGGGACTCAGCTATTAAGTCCGAAGGAATCTTTTAGAGAGATAGAAACATAGAAAACCTACAGCACAATACAAGCCCTTCGGCTCACAATGCTGTGCGAAATATATACTTACTTTAGAAATCACCTAGGGTTACCTATAGCCCTCTATTTTTCTAAGCTCCATGTACCTATCCAGGAGTCCCTTAAAAGACCCTATCATATCCGCCTCCACCACTGTTGCTGGCAGCCCATTCCATGCACTCACCCTCTCTGCATAAAAAACTTACCCATGACATCTCTGTATCTACCTCCAAGCAATTAAAAACTGTGCCCTCTCGTGCTAGCCATTTCAGCCCTGGGGAAAAAAACCTCTGACTCTCCACACGATCAATGCCTCTCATCATCTTATACACCTCAATCAGGTCACCTCTCATCCTCCGTCGCTCCAAGGAGAAAAGGCCGAGTTCACTCAAACTATTCTCATAAGGCATGCTCCCCAATCCAGGCACCATCCTTGTAAATCGCCTCTGCATCCTTTCTATAGTTTCCACATCCTTCCTGTAGTGAGGTGACTAGAACTGAGCACAGTACTCCAAGTGGGGTCTGACCAGGGTCCTATATAGCCATAACATTACCTCTTGGCTCTTAAACTCAGTCCCATGGCTGATGAAGGCCAACGCACCGTATGCTTTCTTAATCACAGAATCAACCTGTACAGCAGCTTTGTGTGTCCTATGGACTCGGACCCCAAGATCCCTTTGATCCTCCACACTGCCAAGAGTCTTATTATTAATATTATATTCTGTCATCATATTTGACCTACCAAAATGAACCATTTCACACTTATCTGGGTTGAACACCATCTGCCTCTTCTCAGCCCAGTTTTGCATTCTATCGGTGTCCCGCTGTAACCTCTGACAGCCCTCCACACTATCCACAATACCTCCAACCTTTGTGCCATCAGCAAATTTACTAATCCATCCCTCCACTTCCTCATCCAGATCATTTAAAAAAAATCAGAAAGAGTAGGGGTCCTAGAACGGATCCCTGAGGCACAACACTAATCTCCAACCTCTACACAGAATATGACCCGTCTACAACCTCTCTTTGCCTTCTGTGGGCAAGCTATTTCTGGATCCACAAAGCAATGTCCCCTTGGATCCCATGCCTCCTTACTTTCTCAATAAGCCTTGCATGGGGTACCTTATCAAATGGCTTGCTGAAATCCCTATACACTATGTCATTTGCTCTACCTTCATCAACGTGTTTAGTCACATCCTCAAAAAAATTCAATCCGGCTCGTAAGGCACGACCTGCTTTAGACAAAGCCATGCTGACTGTTCCTAATCATATTAAGCCTCTCCAAATGTTCATAAATCTTGCCCCTCAGGATCTTCTCCATCAACTTACCAACCACTGAAGTAAGACTCACTGGTCTGTAATTTCCTGGACTACCTTCACTCCCTTTCTTGAATAAGGGAACAACATCTGAAACTCTCCAATCCCCTGGAATCTCACCCGTCCCCATTTGATGAAATGATATTGATAAACGGTATGATATTGAGGGGTGGGGGAGGGGAACCTATCACCTCCCTGCTTCCCCTCCCCCACCCCTTTGTCTTTCCCCTTACTGGTTTTTCACCTGGACCTGGTTGTTCGTCCATCGTTGACGTCGATGAGGACGTCGACACCATTATGATGGTGTCGAGACTAGCGTGTGATTTGGATTTAAGTGAGGGAGAGTTGCGTAGCATCAGCCTCATTCTCTCTTCCCAAATCCCATCTGGATCCAGTGGCAAGACAGAGTCTAGACGGCTGGAGACGGGACTAGGCGCAGTGGATGACCAGGACGTCTTCTGTGTCTTGTCCTGCTCTACACGTTCCACAACGCTTGCAGAGACCGCCTTCTTGACCGTTGGACCTTCCATAGGTCTCGTCCGCTCAATCCGCCGGAGTCTGTCTTCACATGCTGGGATAGACTCTCTCTCACCGAGGGTTTGAGACCCGTCGGCTAGCCTGGTTTAGCCGGCTTGTCGAAGCCGTTGCCCGGGGTGTGGCCGCTCTCGCATGCAAACAGCTACGGGGGAGCCACAGGTGAGAGCTGAGTGCCAGGTGGGGACCAAAGGTGGACTAACTGCCCTGAAAAGGAAGCAACATGTTCCCCCACCAGAGGTGCTACCCCTCCCTGACACCCCCTACACCTGGACCTACCAGCCTTCTCCTTCCCACCCTCCCCCCACCTTCTTTATAGGGCCTCTGCCCCTTCCCCCTACAGTCCTGACGAAGGGTTCCAGCCTGAAACGTCGACTCATCATTTCCACGGATGCTGCCCGACCTGCTGAGTTCCTCCAGCATGTTGTGAGCGTTGCTTTGATCCCAGCATCCGCAGATTATTTTGTGTTTAAGATGTCAGGGGTAGGTTTTTTATGCAGAGAGTGGTGAGTGCGTGGAATGGGCTGCCGATGACGGTGATGGAGGCAGATACGATGGGATCTTTTAAGAGACTCCTGGACAGGTACATGCAGTTTAGAAAAACAGAGGGCTATGGGTAACCCTAAGTAATCTCTAAGGTGAGGACATGTTCGGCACAGCTTTGTGGGCCGAAGAGCTTATATTGTGCTGTAGGTTTTCTGTGTTTCTACATTTCCTCTTTTCAATATTTTTATTAATATTATATAAATTGCATGAATACAAATACAAAATTCATAAGGATACAAGAAAGTAATACGAATTACATTGCATTTAAATCATATCCCTACAATCGCCAAGGTCTTTTTCCATAGTAAATACTGAAGCCAAGTATTCATTAAGTACCTCTGCTATCTTCTCTGGTTCCATACACACTTTTCCACTGTCACACTTGATTGGTCCTATTCTCTCACATCTTATCCTCTTGCTCTTCAATACTTGTAGAATGCCTTGGGGTTTTCCTTAATCCTGCTCACCAAGGCCTTCTCATAGGCACTTCTGGCTTTCCTAATTTCATTCTTAAGCTCCTTCCTGCTCGTCTTATAATTTTCTAGATCTCCATCATTACCTATCTTTTTTAACCTTCGGTAAGCTTTATCTCTTCATCTTGACTAGATTTACAACAGCCTTTCCACACCATGGTTCCTGTACCCTACCATCCTTTCCCTGTCTCATTGGAACGTACCTATGCAGAACGCCATGCAAATATCCCCTGAACATTTGCCACATTTCTGCCATAAATTTCCCTGAGAACATCTGTTCCCAATTTATGCTTCCACGTTCCTGCCTGATAGCTTCATATTTTCCCTTACTCCAATTAAATGCTTTCCTGACTTGTCTGTTCCTATCCCTCTCCAATGCTATGGCAAAGGAGATAGAATTGTGATCAGTATCTCCAAAATGCTCTCCCACATGAGACCTGACAGCTGACCAGGTTCATTTCCCAATACCAGATCAAGTACAGCCTCTCCTCTTGTTGGCTTATCTACATATTGTGTCAGGAAACCTTCCTGAACACACCTAACCAATTCCACCCCATCTAGACCCCTTACTCTAGGGAGCTGCCAATCAATATTTGGGAAATTAAAATCTCCTGCCACAACAACCCTGTTATTATTACTCCTTTCCAGAATCTGTCTCCCTATCTGCTCCTCGATGTCCCTGTTACTATTGGGTGGTCTATAAAAAACACCCAGTAGAGTTATTGACCCCTTCCTGTTCCTAACTTCCATCCACAGAGGCTCAGTAGACAATCCCTCCATGACTTCCTCCTTTCCTGCAGCCGTGACACTATCTCTGATCAACTGTGCCACTCCCCCACCTCTTTTGCCTCCCTCCTTGTCCTTTCTGAAACATCTAAAGCCTGGCAATCTAAGTAGCCATTCCTGTCCTTGAGCCATCCAAGTCTCTGTAATGGCCACAACATCATAGCTCCAAGTACTGATCCATGCTCTAAGCTCATCGGCTTTGTTCATGATACTCCTTACATTAAAAAAGACACATGTCAAAACTTCAGTCTGAGCGTATCCCTTCTCTATCACCTGCCTATCCCCCCTCTCACACGGCCTATAAGCTTTCTCTATTTGTGAGCCAACCGTCCCTTCCTCCATCTCCTCAGTTCTGTTCCCACCCCCCAGCAATTCTAGTTTAAACTCTCCCCATTAGCCTTAGCAAACCTCCCCACCAGGATATTGGTCCCCCTGGGATTCAAGTACAACCTGTCCTTTTTATACAGGTCCCACCTGCCCCAAAAGAGGTCCCAATGATCCAGAAATCTGAATCCCTCAGCCACGCATTTATCCTCCACCTCACTCTATTCCTATACTCACTGTTGCATGGCACAGGCAGTAATCCTGAGATGACTACCCTTGTGGTCCTGCTTCTCAACTTCTTTCCAAACTCCCTATAGCCTGCTTTCAGGACCTCTTCCCTCTTCCTACCTGTGTCATTAGTACCTATATGTACCATGACCTCTGGCTGTTTACCTTCCCACTTCAGGATATCGTGGATGTGATCTGGAACATCCCAGACCCAGGCAAGAAAAGGGGCAAAGGTGGGATATGGGCAACTTAAAACTAGTTGCTTCGGGCAAATGTCAGCCATGGTTGGCAGCTCATCCAGGAGGGGGAAAACTCTGATATCAAATCTCAGCTGGTTTACAGCTTGTACCCACTCAAGGGGAAGACTTTGGAAGTAAATCCCGAGGGAAAAATCCGGAGCTGGAGTCCCTCAGGTAGTCCTATGTTGAGCTAAATGCTGACTGGCAAATCCTGTGACGCAGCTGGTGTCAAATTATATTGGTCTCTGCAGTGTCTTTGGATTTATCAGCTGTGTAGAGAGGGGGCGCCTGCTGCACGGGCAACAGCTTGCTCTCCATATTGTGCTGCGTAGCTTCTGTATCCAGACAGCTTGGATGCAGCATCCATGGTCGACCCTGAGCGATGACTCATTGTCATATGTGTGTGCCATCCACACGTCAGTAAACATAGAAACATAGAAACCCGACATTACAATACTTGCCCTTCGGCCCACAAAGTTGTGCCGAACATGTCCCTTCCTTAGAAATTACTAGGCTTACCCATAGCCCTGTATTTTTCTAAGCTCCACGTACCTATCCAAAGGTCTCTTAAAAGGCCCTATGGTATCCGCCTCCACCACCGTTGCCCGCAGCCCATTCCACGCACTTACCACTCTCTGAGTAAAAAACTTACCCCTGACATCTTCTCTGTCTGTACCTACTCCCCAGCCCTTAAACCTGTGTCCTCTTGTGGCAACCATTTCAGCCCTGGGGAAAGCCTCTGACTATCAAGGTAGTACATCGAGGTAGTACAAAAGGAAAAGAAAACAGAATGCAAAGTGCAGTGTTATTGTTACAGAGAAGGTGCAGTACAGGTAGATAATCAGTTCCCAGTTACTGTCGTCAGGACAAACCAGAGTCAGTTTATTATTGTCAGATATTGAGATACACTGAAAAACCCTGTCTCATACTGTTCATACAGATCACATCATTACTCAGTGTATTGAGATTGAACAAGATAAAACAATAACAGAATGCAGAATAAAGTGTATCAGCGACAGACAAACTGCAAGGCAGGTAATCAATAAGGTGTAAGATCATAATGAGGTAGACTGAGGTCAATCCAATCTTATGGCAAGTATCTGATAACAGTGGGATAGAAGCTATTCTTGAGCCTGGTGGTACATACCTTCAGGTTTTTGTATCTTCTGCCTAATGGAGGAAGGGAGATGTTTGGGGTCTTTGATTCTGCTGGCTGCTTTACTGAGGCAGTGAGAAGTGCAGACAGAGTCCATGAAGGGGAGGTTGGTTCCCGAGATGTGCTGAGCCCCATCCATAACTCTCTGCAGTTTCCTGTGGTCACGTGCAGAGCAGTTACTGTACCAAACTGTATTGCATTGAGGTAGAACGATTTCTGTGGTGCATCAATAAAACATTGGTAATGGTCGACGGAGACATGCTGAATTTCTTTAGCCTCCTGAGGAAGCAGAGACGTGAGCTGAGAGCGTAGTTCTAATCCAGCCTAAATCTGTATATTTCTGCTTACTGTCTCTGCAAGCACAACCAATGGCCAATTGAGATTTAAACCAATTGTCAAGCTGCCGAGCTCCATGACTCTGCGTTGTTCAGCGACAGTGTCGAGGCATCAGCTGAGGATGATCCCAGAACCGTAGAAGTGATGAACAAGAGACTCTTAAAGAGGAAAATGAGCCCGTTGCAGGACACCCATCCCACCCAGTCACCACACTGCATGATAGAAAAATGGAGAGCTATATAAGAGGGAAGGGTTAGATTGATCTTAGAGTAAGTTAAAAGGTTGGTATAACTTCATGTTGAAGGACCTGTGCATACTGTACTGTTCTATTTTAAAATTATAGCTAATTTTTACAAGAAAGAACACAATTAGAACAAAAAACACCAAAGTGATCACCAAAGTCCAAACTGATGGTGTTGCTAAACTCTAGTGACATTATTTTACATGCATTTTGTAGTAAGATTTCTAAGTGTGTTTGGATTGTTTGAAATTTAAAAACCATTCAGTAAAGACAAAGTTGAGGTTATTGTCATATTCACAAGTACATTTACGCACAGATCATAAAAATGAGAGATTCTTCAGATGCTGGAACTCGAAAGCATTACACACAAGTGCTGGAGGAACTCAACAGGTCAGGCAGCATCTATGGAGAGGAATGAACAGTCGACATTTCAGGCCAAAGCTCTTCTTCGGGACTGGAAAGGAAAGGGAAAGTGCTGGAATAAAAAGATGGAAGGATGGGAAGGAGGATAGCTATAAGGTGATAGGAGAAGCCAGGTGGGTTGGAAAGATAAAAGGGTGGAGAGGAAGAAATCTGATAGAATGGGAGAGTGGACCACAGGAGAAAGAGAAGGGGGTGGCGACCCCAGAGGGAGGTGAGAGGCAGTTGAGAAGAGGTAAGAGGCCAGAATGGGGAACAGAAGAGGAGGGGAGGGGGAGGGAGTTTTTATTTACTGGAAGGAAAAATATATATTCATGCCATCAGGTTGGAGGCCAGCCAGACAGAATATAAGGTGTTGCTCCTCCACCCTGACGGTGGCCTCATCTTGGCTCAAGAGGAGGCCATGGACTGACATGTTGGAACAGGAATGGGAATTGGAATTAAAATACTTGGCCACCGGGAAATTCTGCTTTAGATGGATGAACCGGAGATGCTGGAAAAAGAGGTCCCGCAGTTTACGACAGGTCCCACCAATGTCGAGGAGGCCGCATCTACAATAGATGACCCCAACAGGCTCACAGGTGAAGTATTGCCTCACCTGGAAGGAATGGTTGGGGCCCTGAATGGAGGTGAGGGAGGAGGTATATGGCTAGGAGTAGCACTTTGACCATTTGCAGGGACATCAGCTGGGAGGGAGATTAGTGGGGAGGGCTGAATGAACAAGGGAATCACAGAGGGAGCATTCCCTGCAGAAAGTGGAGAGGGAAGGGTTGGCAAAGACATGTTTAGTGGTAGGATCCCTTTGGAAATGGTGTAAGTTGTGGAGAATGATGTGTTTGATGTGGAGGCTCATGGGGTGGTAGGCAAGGACAAGAGGAATCGAAGAGGAATATGTATGCACAGGTGTAATGAAAAACATATTTGCAGCAGCGTCTCAGGTACATAGCATCAGATACACAACATTCACAAGAAAAACCTAAGTTAAATACAATTTTTACAAGAAAGAACACAATTACTTATTGCCCATTACGGCGCTGACGTTTAAGGCATCAATGAAGGTCCTCCATCTTTGTCTGTCCATATTGTCACACACAGCTGTAGAAGGATTCTTCATTGCTTTTTCCGTAACAATCTTTTTTGACCAGTCAGGGTTGTTAGCCCGGAGCTGAACTCCCAAACCTAGAGACCGGTGGACCACTCTTAGTCTGGGCTCCACCCTTTGACTATGTTTGGCACAGGTGACCCTATCAAGAGCCAAAGCACAATGCCTTGACTCCAGCCAACATAGCTCTCCGGGTCGTTGGGTCACACAAGTGTCCAAACGCTATGACAAGATTGTGGTCCTCCTGGAGGAAAGAACACAATTAGAACAAAACAAATTAGTGCAGAATTATCAAAGTGGTCAGAATGATTAGGGATTGTGCCAGATGGTTCAAGAAATGAATGTTGAAGGGAAGTAGCTGTTCTGAACCTGTTGGTGTGGGACTTTCTTGTGACCTAAGACTTAGTTGAAGAGGCACCCATGAGAAGAGGCCGCGATGTTTGGGGAATTCCAGAGTCTACGATCCAGACAAGTAGGCCACAAAAACATTTCTTCAAGTCCTTAAACACTTCAGGATCCGATTTTTTCCATTCGCCATCAGATATTTGAATGGACAGTGAACCCTCAAGATTACAGAGCAAAGTGGGTCCTTCCAGCTCTTTGAGGCACCCCAGCAACCCCTGACAATCCCAATTAGCCCCAGTCTGACCATGGGACAATTCACAATGAGCAAATAACCTACTTGGTATGTCTTTGGACTGTGGGAGGAAACCGCATTACCTGGGAATTTACTTAAATATATTACAATATGTTTCTTATTGTAATTTATCATCATCATCAACAGGTGCTGTGCCCAGTTTGAGCTTTGACTGCCATGATTTCATACATTATTTCCCTTTTTGTGCTTACTCTGTTCATGACATCTCTTGTTAGATATTCGTTCCATCCATGATATTCTTTGCATCCTCCTCAAAAATCACATCTCTGCTGATACAATTGTAATTACTATTGTAATTTATAGTTTTTTAAAAATTATGAATTGCACTGTACTGCTGCTGCAAAACAACAAATTTCACAACATATGCCCGTGATATTAAATCTGATTCTGATTCTAATTATCTCTCTCTCTCTCTCTCCTGCCTGCCATCCTATCCCCCTTCTCAGTCCACCAGTCACCTCGGAATCCTTTCTCACCACCCCCCCTCTCCGTCAGCTCCTCTCTCCGCTCTCAGTTCTGACACAGGCTTTCAACCCGAAACGTCGATTCCTTTCCTCCCTCAGATGCTGCTCAACCTGTTGAGTTCCTCCAGCAGTTTGTCGCTCACCAGTCTAGCGCCTACAGCCTCCGTGTAAAGTGAGCAATTCTTCTGCCAAATATCGGTACACTGCGCACGGTGCCAGCGATCAGTGATCAGGGTTCAATGAACACTGCTGCCTGTAAGGAGTCAGCATGTTCTCCTGGTGATCAGTGGGTATGTTGCCACATTGACGTACAGGTTAGGGTTGGGGGTACTGAGCGGTGGGCATGCTATGTTGGCGCTGGAAGCCTGCTGGCACTTGCAGGCTGCCCCCAGCACATCCTCGGACTGCGTCGGTCGTTGACGCAAATGACGCATTGCGCTCTATGTTTGAATGCGGTGGTTGTCCGTCACGTTTGACGATGACAGGAAACCTGCACAGGGGAGTTTTTAAGCTGGAAAAGCCATTGCACCAGGGTAGTTCCACTCTGGAAGTCTGGGTCCGGTGGTACAAGAAGTCATCATAAACTGGGGTCTTCCTCGTTTGCAAGGGATGACCGTAACTTCTTCGGTGCCTTGTCATGCCCTTTGTTCTCCATGGAATGAAGCAGAGCTGGGCCCTTGATCCTTGGATCTCGCTGTAGATCTTACCCACCCGGTCTGCCAGAGCTAACCTCACACGCTAGGACAGGCATGTCGCTCTCTCACCTGGATACGGAGCCCGCCAGCTACCCTCACCTGGTTCAGCCCAGCGTACCGGGGTGCCGCCGCTGTCACATGCAAACAGCTACCTGGCACCACAGGTGGGAGCTGAGTGTCCGGCAGAGCCCGACAACAAGAGATCTGCCCCGGCACGGACACGACAAGCCCCTTCACCAGAGGTGCTGCCCCTCCCTCAACACCCCATACATACATGTGGCAAATACAGCTAATCCTTAACCTCTGGCTGCTTATCATCGTCACTGAGGGCGAAGGCAGAGGACTTGTGGCTGTCTCTCAGTGTGAATGGCCCTCTCTATCACACTCCCGTGTATCTGTGATTATCCTCTCCTCCCAGTGACAGCTGCATCCATTACAGGCAGAGGTCATGCGTGCAGTGATTCACCCTGTTAGTTTTGGTTACAGATGAAGATTTGTACGCCTGCTTCATTCAGTAACTCCAGCCTTTCCTCCAGGACCAGAGGGCTTTTGCATTTAAGGTGAGGGGGGGAAATATGAGGGGCCAGTTTTTTACACAGAGAGAGATGGGTGTCTGGGATGCACTACCTGTGGTGGTGGTAGAGGCAAAAACGTCAGAGATTTTTAAACAACATTTAGATAGGCACAGAATGCAAAGAAAATGGAAGGATATGGACATTGTGAAGGCAGAAGAGATTAGTTGGCCATATGATTACTAATTTAATTGGATGGGCACAGCATTGTAGGCCGAATGGCGTGTACCTGTGGGGTACTGTTCTATGTTCTATAAGCCCTAATTTAAGAACCCAACAATCACCTGTTTACTCTGATCCTACACTAATCCAAATTTTATTTGAAAGTTTTAAAGATTAGCTTCATTTTCACATCTACATCAAAATACAACAGTGAGTTGCGTCGTTTGCATCAATAACCAACAGTCCGAGGGCAGCCTCCAAGTGTCGCCACGTCTCCGGCACCAGTCGGGCATAAACAAGAGAGATTCTGCCGATGCTGGAAATCCAGAGCAACACCGCAAAACATGCTGGAGGAGCTCAGCGGGTCAGGCAACATTTATAGAAATGGATAAATGGTTGACACTGCGGGCCGGGACCTTTCATCAGGACTGGAGGGGAAGGGGGAAGATGCCAGAATAAAAAAGTCCGGGGGTTGGTGGGGGGAGGCAAAAGAAGCTAGCTGGAAGGTGAAAGGTGAAGCCACAAGTGGGTGGGAAGGATAGAGGGCTGGAGGGGATGGAACCTGATAAGAGAGGAGAGTGGACGCAGGAGAAAGGGAAAGAGGACTGGACCTAGGGGGAAGTGGTAGGTAGGCGAGATGAGGTAAAGGCCAGAGTGGGTAATACAGGAAGAAGGGAGGGGGAGAGAAATTTATTTTTTTGGTGAGACCGTCGTGAATTGGGGGACTGCTTCGTCGAGCACCTCCGCCCTGGCTGTGAAAAGTGAAACTTCCCAGTGGCCAAACATTTTAATTCTGATTCCCGTTACTGTTCGGACAGGTCGGACCATGGCCTCCTCTTGTGCCAAGATGAGGCCGCCCTGAGGGTGGAGGGGACAATACCTTATATTCCGTACCCCATGCAAGGCTTTTTGAGAAAGTAAGGAGGCATGGGATCCCGATGCAGATTGGGGGACGCTTCGTCGAGCACCTCCGCTCCGTCCGCCACAACAGACAGGATCTCCCAGTTGCCACCCACTTCAACTCTACTTCACATTCCCATTCAGGTATGTCCATACATGGCCTCCTGTACTGCCATGATGAGGCCAAACGCAGGTTAGAGGAGCAACACCTCATATACCACCTGGGTAGTCTCCAGCCCCTTGGCATGAACATTTAATTATCCACCTTCTGGTAATTCCCTCCCCCTCCATTCCCCATCCCAGTTTCACTCTGCCCCCTCCCCCAGCTGCCTATCATCTCCCTCATGGTTCCACTACCCATTGTGTTTTCCCCTATTCCTTCTTCACCTTTCCTGCTTATCACCTCCCCCACCCCTTTATCTTCCCTCTTACTGGATTTTCACCTGGAACCTACCAGCCTTCTCCTTCCCACCCTCCCCCCACCTTCTTTATAGGGCCTCTGCCCCTTCCCTCTACAGTCCTGACAAAGGGTTCCGGCCCGAAACGTTGACTGTTCATTTCCACAGATGCTGCCCAACCTGCTGAGTTCCTCCAGCGTGTTGTGCGTGTTGCTTTGACCCCAGCATCTGCAGAGTATTTTCTGTTTAGGATCCAAGGGGACACTGCTTTGTGGATCCAGAACTGGCTTGCCCACAGAAGGCAAAGAGTAGTTGTAGATGTGTCATATTCTGCATGAAGGTCGGTTACCAGTGGTGTGCCTCAGGGATCTGTTCTGGGACCCTTACTCGTCGTAATTTTTATGTGACTTGGATGAGGAAGTGGAGGGATGGGTTAGTAAGTTTGCTGATGACACAAGTGTTGGAGGTGTTGTGGATAGTGTGGAGGGCTGTCAAAGTTTACAGCGGGACATTGATAGGATGCAAAAATGGGCTGAGAAGTGGCAGATGGAGTTCAACCCAGATAAGTGTGAAGTGGTTCATTTTGGTAGGTCAAATATGATGGCAGAATATAGTATTAATGGTAAGACTCTCGGCAGTGTGGAGGATCAGAGGGTTCTTGGGGTCCGAGTCCATAGGACACTCAAAGCAGCTGTGCAGGTTGACTCTGTGGTTAAGAAGGCGTACAGTATATTGGCCTTCATCAATCGTGGAATTGAATTTAGGAGCCGAGAGGTAATGTTGCAGCTATGTAGGACCTTGGTCAGACCACACTTGGAGTACTGTGCTCAGTTCTGGTTGCCTGACTACAGGAAGGATGTGGAAGCCATAGAAAAAGTGCAGAGGAGATTTACAAGGACATTGCCTGGATTGGGGAGCATTTATGAAAACAGGTTAAGTGAACTCGGCCTTTTCTCCTTGGAGCGATGGATGATGAGATGACTTGATAGAGGTGTATAAGATAATGAGAGGCATTAATCGTGTGGATAGTCAGAGGCTTTTTCCCAGGGCTGAAATGGTTGCCACAAGACGACACAGGTTTAAGGTGCTGGGGAGTAGGTACAGAGAAGATGTCAGGGGTAAGTTTTTTACACAGTGAATGGTGAGTGCGTGGAATGGGCTGCGGGCAACGGTGGTGGAGGTGGATACGATAGGGTCTATTAAAAGACTTTTGGATAGGTACATGGAGCTTAGGAAAATAGAGGGCTGTGGGTAAGCCTAGTAATTTCTAAGGTAGGGACATGTTCGGCACAACTTTGTGGGCCGAAGGGCCTGTATTGTGCTGTAGGTTTTCTATGTTTCTCTGTTTCTATGTCTGGGTAGCCTCCAACCTGATGGCATGAATATTGATTTCTCCTTCCAGTAAAAAAAGATGTACGGGGTTAGTATGTTAATTGGCCACACGGGTGTAGTTGGGTGGCAGGGGTTAGTAGGTTATGGAAGCATGTCGACACTTGTGGGCTGCCCCCGGCTCATCCTCAGTCTGTGTTGGTCATTGACACAAACGATGCGTCCCACTGTGTGTTCCGAGGTTTCAATAAACCTGCGAAAATCAAATCTCCTGGAAGCTGAGAAACAGGAACCCGACGGTGGGGAGCGAGGAGGGAGGGTTGTCTGTCAGAGGGAGGTGAGTGCTTGTTGAGAGCAGGATAAATGATCAGCTGGACTGTGAGAGACGTAAGTGGGACGGTGCAGCAAACGGTGATGAATTGTCAGTTGCTGGATCTCACTCAGTGTGCAAGCAGCCCTGCCTGATGATGCATTGCCAAGCTGCTCTCCATTTCTGCATGTCGTTCCCAATTGAGCGCACCTTAAGAATGAATAGATTGTGGCGTGTTTGTACGCTGATCTCAAACCGGCCGAGTGCCAACTCCTCAAGTGGGAAGTACTCCAACCTTCAGCAGGTCTATAAAGATAAAGATTATCTTTATATGCATTGAAACATACAGTGAAATGTGGTGTTTGCGTCAAATCGAATCAGCGGGGATTGTGATGGGGGCAGTCCACAAGTGTCGGCACACTTCCAGCGACAACATAGCATGCCCACATCTTACTATCCCCAGCCGGTATCTCTTTGGGATGTGGGAGGAAACCAGAGCACCAGAGGAAACCCACAGATTCAGTGGAGAACGCACAAGCTCCCCGCAGAGAGAAGTGGGCAACAAACACTGACCGGCAATGGCCGATGCTGTAAAGTGATAGCACTAACCACCACACAACCGTGCCCGCCCAGTTACCGCTACGTCACACCGTAATGTCTGCAAGCAGGAGCAAAGCTGAACAATGCCACACAACCTGAGGCACCCACGATTCAGTTTCAACATTTAAGAGAAGTTTGGATAGGTACTTGGATGGGAGGGGTATGGAGGGCTATGGGCTATGGACCAGGTGCAGGTCAATAGGAATAGGCAGATTAATAATTTAGCATGGACTAGATGGGCTGAAGGGCCCATTTCTGTGCTGTGGTGTTCTATGACTCCAAAGGGTACTGTTCCTGGCCTTGGAGTACAAATTGATTTGCTGTTTAATATCTCAGACAAGTCCCTGAGCTTAAACACGCTATGACTCTATGACATCCCTTCATCATTACATCCATTTATACTGTAAATCTCTCGATATCCATTAGCCATTCTGTCTGAGTCGTCGGAGATTTTAGTGTTGTGTGTACAAGGCTCGTTAACGAGGAGCTTGAAGTGTAAGCTGGCCTCAGAGAATCACAGAGAAATAATCACAGAAAAAGGCCCTTCAGCCAGCTGGCCTAGCCCATCACAGTTAGTCTCATTTGGCCGTTATCCCTTGACACCTTTCCTATGCATGTACCTTGTAGAGGGTGCATGGCAGAGGTTAGCGCAATGAATTACATGCCAGCAATCAGCGAGTTGAGGGTTCACACAGTGAAATACATCGTTTGCATCAAAGCAAATCAGCGAGGATGTGCTGGGGGCAGCCCACAAGTATTGCCACACAGCGTGCCCACAACTCCCCAACCCTGACCGAAGGTGGAAGAAACCAGACCATCCCCACAGACAAGTAGTGGGAATTGAACCCCGATCGCTACCACTGTGAAGCTTTTCACTCGCACTAGACTGCTGTGCTGTCCACTTATTTATGAGTCCATCTCTGTGCTGGCCCGGAACAGGACATTCGAGATGTTAACACCCAGGGATCTCTCCGCCACTAGTCCCCCCAATGATTTTACCTCTACAGACACCACTTGATCCACCAAACTCCTCCATCTGCTAGTTACTCCAGATTCAATGGGCCGAATAGCCTAATTCTGCTTCTATGTCTTATGGTCTTAATCCCTTCATGATTTTAAGACCATAAGATAGAGGAGCAGAATTAGGCCATTTGGCCCATCAATCCTGCTACGCCAATCCTTCATGGCTGATATATTATCTCCCTCAACCCCATTCTCCTGCCTTCTCCCCGTAACCTTTGACACTCTTACTAATCAAGAACCTATTGACCTCCACTTTAAATATACCCAATGACTTGGCCTCATCAGCTGTCTGTGGTAATGAATCCAACAGATTCACCATCCTCAGGCTAAAGAAATTCCTTCTCATCTTGTTTCTAAAGGGACGTCCTTCTATCTTAAGGCTGTGCCTTCTGGTTGTAGACACCCCACCCCACCAGTATAGGAAACATCCTCTCCACATCCACACTATCTAGTCCTTTCAATATTTGATAGGTTTCAATGAAATCCACCTCCCCCTTCATTTTTCTAAACTCCAGTGAGCGTAGGCCCAGATTCATCAAACACTCCACATATATTAACCCTTTCATTCCCGACATCATTCTCATGAACCTTCTCTGGACCCTCTCCCATGCCAACACATCGTTTCATAGATAAGAGGCCCAAAACAGCTCACAATAGTGCGGTCTCACCAACGCCTGTTTAAGCCGCAGCATGACATCCTTGTCTTGATATTATATTCCTCTGAAGATGAATGCCAACATTGCACTTGCCTTCCTCACCACTGACTCAACCTGAAAGTTAATCTTTGGGGAATCCTGCACGAGGGCACCTAAGTCCCACCAGCAGCTTGAGACCTTAGCTCTGCAATTGCCTCATAAAACACCGCTAACTGAGGCCCTCAGTTGGTCGGCATTGACCATGGATAATTCTTCCCAGATGTCTATGTAATGCACAAGTCAGGGGTGTACAGTATGGAGAGCAAGCCATGTAGCAGTTTCCCCATCTCCACAAAGCTGATGAACCCATAGGGACAGCAAAGACTGATACAGTTTGGCACCAGCAGTGTCGCAGGAGTTGCCAGTCGGTGTCGAACTGCCTCAGGGGACTCCAGCTCTGGATTTTTTTCTTGGAGGTTAACTGCTGAAGCCTTCTCCCATGAGTGTGTATAGCCTCAAGGCAGCAGAGGTTTGAGATCAGAGTTTTCCTTCTCCTGGATGAGCTACCATTCACGGTTGACAAGCCCCATCTGACCAAGTGACTGGTTTTAAGGCGCCAGTCTTTTCCCATTCTCCTGTCAGTGGAAACAGTTCCGCCTGGCTTAGTAACTAAGCCACAAGTAAAGGCCACAAGGGCTGGACTTGGTTGTCAGAAGCTATTTGAAGCACACGTCATTGAGAGCATTTAATAGGTAGGGAGCTTATCCCCATTACTCTCCAGCTATGACTACCTTAACAAACCAAAACCTCTGACAGCTCCTCCTGTTAGACGAGACTCCTTCATCTCACGACTCCGGATACCCAGGTTCAGTCCTGACCTCGGGTGTTGTCTTTGTGGAGTTTGCACGTTCCCCCTTTGACCACCTACTTGGGGTTTCTCCCGGTCATTCTCAAAATCAGAATCAGGTTTATTATCACCGACAAATGTTGTGAAATGTGCTGTCGTTTGGCAGCTATACTAGCCAATATATTTAAGGAATTACGATAAGTTATGTTAAGAAATATGTATAAAAAATAATTAAGCAGTGCAAAAAGACGGCAAAGTAGTGAGGTGGTGTTCATGGACCATTCAGAAATCTGATGGCGGAGGGGAAGAAGTTGTTACTAAAGCATCTTCTGGCTCCTGTACCTCCTCCCTGATGGTAGCAATGGAAAGAGGGCAAGTCCTGGGTGGTGATGGTCCCTAATGATGGATGCCGCCTTCTAAAAGGATCAAGGGTCCAGTGCTCTATGCCTCCATGGTGGGGAGGGTTGTGTCCATCATGGAGCCGACAACCTTCTGCAGCTCTTTCTGACCCTGCGTGTTGAACCTGTGTTACTCCGGTCTCCTGCCACGCCCCGTGGACATGTGGGCTGGCAGGCTAATTGGCTGCCATTGTGCAGTCGGTGGTGGAATTAGGGGTGATCTTATCGAGGTGTATAAAATCATAAGGGGCATGGAGAGGGTGAACGCTCGGAGTCTTTTACTCAGGGTCGGGGAGCACAGAGGTTCAGGGTGAGAGGGGAAAGGTTTAACGGGTAACCAAGGGGAAGCACTTCCACCCAAAGCGTGGTCCATATATGGAACGAGCTGCCCGGGGAACTGGTTGAGACAGGTACGTTAACATTGAGACAGGAGGAGAAGATGGCAGTGCGACGCAGCGCGCGCGGCCTCTCCGGTGATGAATATCTGTTATCTGTCAAGTAGGATGCCGTGCACAATTCTGATTTGATGGAGGCAGACGTTAGAGCACGGAGGAACATCCGGTGAAACTTCTAAAATGCCTGTTTCGCTGCTGCTGCTGCTGTGTGATCCGAAATCTCCAAAGGGGAAGGCCCCGAATCCTCAGCTTTGCTTGTTGCTTGGCGGCTGGGGCGGGGTCGAAGCGCTCGGCAGAGATGGTGCTTGGTGTCGGAGGGCTGGTCGGAGGCTCAAAATTTTTGGACGGACTCAGAGTCGGACTGTGGTCGGGTGCTTTCAGGATGCTGCATCAGCAAGTTTGCGGCGTTGGAAGCTCATGGCAGGGAGAGTTTCTCCCTTCTACCGTCTATGTGAGATGTTGGGGCTATCGGGACTTTGAGACTTTTTTTTACTGTGCCCATGGTCTGCTCTTATCAAATTATGGTATTGCTTTGCACTGTTGTAACTATATGTTATAATTATGTGGTTTTTGTCAGTTTTAGTCTTGGTCTGTCTTGTGTTTCTGTGATATCATTCTGGAGGAACATTGCATCATTTTTTAATGCATGCATTTCTAAATGACAAGAAACGAGGACTGAGTGGCCCCATAATCTAACATTTAAAAGACACTTGGACAGATGTTTAATATTGTCAAGATGCAGTATAAAAGACGGTTCTGCATGCCATGCTTACAGATCAGCCCAGTACACAGTGCACTGAGGTAGTACGATGGAAACAATAACAATGCAGAATAAAGTGTTACACGTACAGAGAAAGTGCAGTGCAGGCAGACGATAAGGTACTAGAGCCATGACGTGGTGGTTTTGAGTTCAAGAGTCCATCTTATCGTATAAGGGGTTTAATCAATATTCTTAGAATATCTGGATAGAAGCTGTCCTTGAGCCTGGTGCCATGTGCTTTCACGTTTTTGTATCTTCTGCCTAATGGGAAGGGGGAGAAGAAAGCACGTCCAGGGTAGATGTGATTATTATGTTGGGTGTTTTACCAAGATAGTGAGGAGTGTAGACAGAGTCTATAGAGGGGCGGCTGGTTGGCAAGATGTGCTGAGCTGTGTCCACAACTCTCTCCAGCTTCTTGGGGTCACGGGCAGAGCAGTTGCCGTACCAAGCTGTGATGTCTCTATTTAAACTGGCGAGGGTCAACGAGGACATGCCAGACTTGTTGGTTTCCGGAGGAAGCAGAGATGTTGAGAGAGTCTCTTGATTATGGCATCCAGGTGGTCACTCCAGGATAGGCCATTGACGATTTTTACGCTTGCGAACCTGAGGTTCACAACCCTGTCACCTCAACACTAATGATGAAAACAGGAGTGAGAGTATCGCTCTACGTGGACAGGAAGGTTTACAGGGGTATGGGCCAAACACAGTCAATGGAGTTAGTTTGGATGAGAGTCTTGGCCAGCATGGACCAGATGGGCTGCAGGGCCTGTTTCCATACATTACTCTATGGGAAACATGAGCAGAATAAATTTGGATTTGTCTAAATGGGTGGATGATGGTCCATATTTACATATTTAGCAATATAGCATGGAATAGGCCCTTCCAGCCCTAGCCAAGTCACGGGACAGTTTACAATGACCAATTAACCTGCCCAATGGTGGGAGGAAACCGGAGCACCCGGGGGAAACCCACACATTCCACAGGGAGAACGACCAAACTCCTTACAGAGGACGCCACGATTGAGCACCGAACTCCAACGCCCTGAGCGGTAATCACGTAACATCAACTACTATGCTACCGTAGTTCCCGAAAATCTTCCACCTCCCCGGCGGGGAATTGAACCCCGGTCTCCCGCACGACAGGAGGGGATACTGACCACTATACTACCGAGGACAATAAGCACAAACAAGAAGGTGGAGTCGGGAACCAAAGACTAGAATGGCATCATTGCTGGTGACATCCAGCTGTCTAGACAGGGGACTGCAACAGAGTATCCAGAGTGACTCATTGCTTGTTTTGTACCTGGTAGATGGGAGAGCTACCACATAAATGGAAGCTCTTTCTCGGAATATCCAGGTTGCAGTGGCAATGCAGGGTGGCGTATGGTGTGTTGGCTTTCATAAATTGGGGCAACTGATTTCAAGAGCCACAAGGTAATATTGTAGTGCTGTAAAACCCTGGTTAGACCACACTTGGAGTGTCATGTTCAGTTACGGTTGTCTCATTATAGGAAGGATATGGAAGCTTTAAAGAGGGTTGAGAGGAGATTTACCAGGGATGCCGCCAGGATTGGAGAGCGTGTCTGATGAGGATAGGTTGAGCGAGCTAAGGCTTTTCTCTTTGGAGTGAAAGAGGATGAGAGATGTGCAAGCTGATAAGAGGCATAGATAAAGTAATCACAAAATACTCTACAGATGCTGGGGTCAAAGCAACACTCACAACACGCTGGAGGAACTCAGCAGGTCGGGCAGCATCCGTGGAAACGATGAGTCAACGTTTTGGGCCGGAACCCTTCGTCAGGACTGTAGAGGGAGGGGGCAGAGGCCCTATAAAGAAGGTGGAGGGAGGGTGGGAAGGAGAAGGCTGGTAGGTTCCAGGTGAAAAACCAGTAAGGGGAAAGATAAAGGGGTGGGGGAGGGGATAGGCAGGAAAGGTGAAGAAGGAATAGGGGAAAACACAATGGGTAGTAGAAGGACGTGGAACCATGATGGAGGTGATAGGCAGCTGGGGGAGGGGCAGAGTGACATAGGGATAGGGGAAGGGAGGGGGAGGAAATTACCGGAAGTTGGAGAATTCTATGTTCATACCAAGGGGCTGGAGACTACCTAGACGGTATATGAGGTGTTGCTTCTCCAACCTGAGTTTAGCCCCATCATGGCAGTAGAGGAGGCCACGTATGGACATATCATACATGGTATAAAGTAGACAGCCAGAGACTTTTTCCAAGGTTGGAAATAGCTGTTACAAGGGGGTATCATTCGAAGGAGTTTAGAGGAAAGTAAAGGATGGCAGGGTTGAGATATATCTTTACCAAAGGAGGTGTAAGGCGTCCGTCCCCCTGCTAGCCTGCAGGCCACTCTTGGGCAAGGTGTAGCACCTGCTTCGCCCCCACCACCCCCACCCCCGGATCAGGGTCGCGTGAAGCCATGGGGGCAGGTGGTGGACGGTGGAGGGGTAGGAAGCTGGTGCACATCACAAATCCTGGTTATGTGGCCACTCTCTGAACAGTACTGATAACGGCTGGGCCCGCCCAACCTGCAGAGACACTGCCCAGAAGAAGGCAATAGCGAACCACTTCTGTAGGAAGATCTGCCAAGGACAATCAGGGTCGTGAGACTATGATCGTCCACGTCGTACAACACGGCACATAATGGCGACGATAGGGGGAGACGTTAGAGCTCAGTTCTTTACAATGAGAGTAGTGGGTGAGTGGTTAGCGCTGCCAGGGGTGGGTGTCGAGGCAAGTACAGTGGGAATATTTAAAATAGGCACATGGATGAATAAAAAATGGAGGGTGACGTAGGAAGGGAGAGCAAGATTGATCTCAGAGTAGGTTAAAGGTGCGGCAAAATATTGTGGGCTGAAGCCGTAATGCCCTACGTTTTAAATCCTGAAAGCACCACGTTACTCGCACAGCAGCAAATCCCATCCCCATCGGAGCCAAACTTGAGTCACTCACTGAACGCAGCGCCAGAGTCTGTGCAATACAAAAGACGAGGCAGGCTAATTAAGACAGGAGTGACTGTGTGTGTGTGCAAGATCAGCAGAGGAGCGCGTCAGGGTTTTGGATGAGTTTCCAGCCCACTGCTCTCGCAGAGAGGCAAGGTAAACAGGTTGATGATGTTGTTAGACACATGAGGGTCAGGTTGATGTCACACAAGCACATTAAGCATTGTGCTTAAACAACTGTGATTAACAGCCGTTCACAGTCCCTCGAGTCAGCAGAGAGTCGGGTTTGTTATTTAAACTAGTTCACATAATTACAGACACACCGGCTTCAGAAGGTCACGCGGCGAAAACAATGGGAGCCTCTCCGCGAACTCACAACAACCACCTGCATTCTCCCGGCCCGAAACGTCGACCGTTCACTCATTTCCGTGCGTGCTGAGTTCGTCCAGCGTTTGTGTGCAATGCTCTGGATTTCCAACATCGGCAGACTTCCTTCTGCAGCCTGGGCTCTGAGGGAAAGGGAAAGATCGAATAGGTTAGGACCTTATCCCAAAGTTCACGGGTTCAAAGGTTCAAAAATTCCCTCGCAGCGCAGGAGAATGAGGGGAGATTTAATAGAGGTATACAAAATTATGAGGGGTATAGAGAGAGTGATTGCTTGCAGGCATTTTCCACTGAGGTTGGGTCAGACGAAAACTAGAGGTCACAGTTTAGGGTGAAAGGTGAAATATTTAAAGATTATCTTTAGTTGAATCAGAACTAATTCTGATTAGTGTCTAGTGTCTAGTGAATCAGAACTAATCAATGTCCGTTCAGAAATCTGGCAGCGGAGGGGAAGAAGCTGTTCCTGAAACACTGAGTGTGTGCCTTCAGGCTCCTGTACCTTGTTCCTGATGGTAGCAATGAGAAGAGGGGATATCCTGGGTGATAGAGCCCTTTTGAGACATCTCCTTTTGAAGGTGTCCTCGATACTGGGGAGGTTGGTGCCCATGATTGAGCAAGCTGAGCTTACAACTTTCTGCAGCATTTTCTGACCCTGTGCAGTGACCCCTCTGTGCCAGACAGTGACGCGCCCAGTCGGAACACTCTGCACGGTACACCTGTAGAAATTTGCTAGAGGTTTTGGTGACATACCAAGTCTCCTCAAATTCAGAATGAAATATAGCCACTGTAATTCTTGGTAATTGCATCAATATGTTGGGCCCAGGATAGATCTTCAGAGCTGTTGACACCCAGGTGCTTGAACCTGATCACCCTTTCCTCTGCTGGCCTCTCGATGAAGTCAATAATCAATTCCTTGGTCTTACTGACACTGAGAGCAAGGTTGTTGCTGTGACACAACCCAACCAGCTGATCTATCTCACTCCTGTACGCCTCCTTGTCACCACCTGAAATTCTGCCCCAATGATAGTTGTGTCGTCGACAAATTTATAGATGGCATTTGAGCTGTGCCTAGCCATGCCGCTGTGGCTGCAGAGAGAATAGAGCTGTGGGCTAAGCATGCACCAGTGTTGATTGTCAATGAGGAGGAGGTGTACATTGACTGTGGTTCTCGGTGAGGAAGTCAAGGATCTTGTTGCAGAGGGAGTTACAGAGGCCCAGGTTTTTGAGCTTATTGATTAGAACTGAATGTATGATTGTGTTGAACGTGAGCAGTATTCAATAAACTGCAGCCAGACATAGGTATTGCTGTTATCTATGTGATCCAAGGCCAAGTGGGGAGCCAGTGAGTTTGTATACACTGTATAGAACTGGGCAAATTACAGCAGATCCAAGTCCTTGCTCAGGCAGGAACTGATTCTGGCCAGGACCAACCTCACGGTAGATGTGAGTGCACACGAGGAATTCTGCAGATGCAGGAAATTCAAGCAACACACATCAAAGTTGCTGGTGAACGCAGCAGGCCAGGCAGCATCTCTAGGAAGAGGTGCAGTCGACGTTTCGGGCCGAGACCCTTCTTCCTAGAGATGCTGCCTGGCCTGCTGCGTTCACCAGCAACTTTGAGATGTGAGTGCAACTGGGCAATAGTTATTGAGGAAGCTTACCCTGCTCTTCTTGGGCACTAGTATAATGGTCATGCTTTTAAAGCTGGTGGGATTCTCCAACTGCAGCAGTAAGAGATTGAAGATGTCCTTGAACACTCTCGCTAGTTGGTTGGCACAGATTTCCAATGCCCTACCAGATACAGCATCAGGGATTGACACCTTGCAAGGATTCACCCTCTTGAAGGAGGTTCTGACATCAGAACCCAAGACAAGAGATCACAGAGTCACCAGATGCTGCAGGGATTCACACAAGCGTAGTTTTATTCTCTCTTCCGAAGTGTACACAAAAGGCGTCGAGCTCACCTGGGAGCAAGCGTCTCAGCCAGTCACACGTACACAGAAACCCACAGCGAAATGCAACATCTGCGTCAACAACCAGCACAGTCCGAAAACCAGGACACCCGGAGGAAACACGTGCTGTCATGGGGAGAACATACAAAAACCTGAGGGGAACTTCTTCACCCAGAGGGTGGTGACAGTGTGGAACGAGCCGCCAGAGGACGTGGTGGATGTGAGTTTGATCTGAACATTAAAGAGAAGTTTGGATAAGCGCATGGACAGGAGGGGTACTGAGGGATATGGTCCAGGTGAAGACAGATGGAACTAGGCAGGAAAAACTGGTTGGAACAGACTAGATGGGCTGAAGGGCCTGTTTCTGTGCTGCAGAGCTCGGTGACAAGGACTTTATTGTGCCCGCAACATATGGGGTGCATCATCAAGCCATCCCTGCCAACAGCCACACAAGGACATCAGAATCAAGTTCATTATCACTGACTTGTAAGTCATGAAGGATTTTGTTTTCTGGCAACAGTACTGTGCAAAATACCTAAAATTACTTTCAATTGCAAAACAAATAAATTGTGTGGAGAAAAGGGAGTAACACGGTAGTCATCATGGGTTCGTGGACCATTCAGAAATTTGGTGGTGGAGGGGAAGTGATGAATGTGTACTCCCCATTGATCTTTCACTGATTCTATAATGGTTATTATCTTATTATAGATTCATTGCGTCTGCTCACAAGGAAATGAATCTCAGGTTTTTATATGGTGCCATATGCACCTTGATAATAAATTTACCTTGAAGTATTTTGATGGTGATGCAAACCAACAGAATGCTCTTCGCCTTACATCTATGGAAATTTGTAAGAATCTTTTGTGACACCAAATCTCCTCAAACTGCCAGTGAAGTAGAGTTGCCTTTTTTTGTGTTGGACTCAGGAGAGACCACTGGGGACAGATGACTGCTTTGTGGACCTTCTCCCTTCAAACCCCAGAACTTCCACCTGCCTGCTGCTCTAGATCTCCTCTCCACTCCCGGGGAGTGCAAGTGCAAACCTCTGTCGATGCCGCATCATTTGTAGAAAGAGCGTTTTGACGCAAGCCTTCATCAGTCAGGGCACTGAGTATAGAAGTTGGCATACTATGTTGCAATTGTATAAGAGGTTGGTGAGGCCACACATGGAGCATTGTTTTGGTTGCCGTATTATAGGGAAGGTAGCATTGAACTGAAAAGAGAGCAAAGATTTACAAGGAATCCGCCAAGACTCAAGGGAGAGGTTGGACAGGACTTCATCTCTTCGAACGTAGGAGACTAAGAGGCGACTTTCTAGAGGTGTTTAAAACCTTGAGGGGCATAGATTGAGTGAATGTTTTTATTTTCCCCCAGGGAAGGGAAACTAAAAACTAGAGGACGCAAGTTTAAGGTGAGAGGTGTAAGATTTAAAACAGACCCAAGGGGCAAATTCTTTCACAAAGAAGTTTTGGGTGTATGGAATGAGCTTCCAGGAAAATAAAATGAAACGGATACTATAAGAACGTTTAAAACCCATGGGATTCTGTAGATGCTGGAAATCTTGAGCAACATGCATCAATCAGTGGCCAATTCCCATTGTGTGTCTGCAAGGTGTTTGTAGGTTCTCTCCGTGACCATGTGGGTTTCCTCCGGGTGCTCCGGTTTCCTCCCATATTCCAAAGACTTATGTTTAAGGTTAGTAAGTTGTGTTTATGCTGTGTTGGCGCTGGAGGCTTGTTGTTTCAATGCACATGTGACAAATAAAGCTAATCTTTAAATGCTGCAGGATCTCAGCAGGTCAGGCAGCATCTATGGAGGGGAATAAACAATCTATGTTTTGGGCCAAGACATCCTGATGAAAGGTCTTTGCTCAAAACGTCAACTGTTCATTCTCCTCCATAGATAAGGCGATAAGATGAGGGAGCAGAATTAGGCCATTTGGCTCATCAAGTCTGCTCTGCCATTTCATCATGGCTGATTCAATTTTCCTCTCAACCCCAATCACCTGCCTGCTCCTCGTGTCCCATCCCATCAAGAATCTATCAACCACTGCCTGAAATATACATGACTTGGCCTCCACAGCTGTTTGTGGCAAAGAATTCTCCAGTCTCTGGCTAAAGAAATTCCTCCTCATCTCCTCTGGTCCTAGACTCTCCGACCATAGGAAATATCCTCTCCACATCCACTCTATCAAGGCCTTTCACTATTCGACAGGTTTCAATCAGGTCACCCTCCCCCCACCCCATTCTTCAGAATTCTAGTTAATATAGACCCAGAACCATCAAATGCTCTTCATATGAGAAGCCATTCAATCCTGGAACCATTTTTGTGAACTTCCCTTTGAACCCTCTCTGGTTTCAGCACATCATTTCTAAGATAAGGGGCCCAAATCTCCTCACCATGCTCCAAGTGAGGCTTTATATAGTTGTGTCCAACCTGCTGAGTTTAGCTGGCATTTTATATGATTTGAACAAGATTTTAAAGATATTTGGGCAGGTAGACGGATCGGAAAGGTTTAGAGCAGGGGTTCCCATCCTGGAGTGTATGGCCTTGCTTAATGGCATTGGTCCACGGCATAAAAAAAGGTTGGGATCTGCTGGTTTAGAATGAGCTGGGCCAAACGTGGACAAAATTGACCTTGGTGTTTGGTGTAGACAAGCTGAACGAGGTGGCCAAAGAACCTATTTAAATGCTGTATGACTTTGCAACTCAATGACTCTTGTTCTTTGGCTGCCTAGACTGGTCCAAAATCTGCACAAGGCACGACACCTTACCTTCCAACTGGACACATTATGGCCTCCCAGGCTCAACACTGTTTCCAATTATACATCGTCCTGACTAAACTTATGTTCATTTCTTGCCCCATTACAACACTCTTTCTGTCCTTTAGCCCCTCCTGAACCTTCACAATGCTGTGGAATCCCTTGGCTGCACAATATTCAATCATCGCTGAACTTCATGACCGGATGTCCGGACACAGAGGAGAAATGGGATCTTTTTGGAGGAGGAGGGGGTAAATCTCTGGAATTCTCCAACCTCCAGAGAGTTCTAGGGACTGGACCACAGCTGGTATTTAGAACAAAGTGAAAGATTGAGGAATTTGTAACAGGGGTAGTTGCCAGGGCTGGGTTTGAACCTTGGTTGCTATGGCGAACTACCAGTAGAGGCTTAGACCAGGTGGGCCCAAGTGCAGAGGAGACCAGAGACAAGGATGGAGTTGAACAAAGAATCTTTGGATTGGTTAGTAGAGAACACAGGCTGGGACTCATGGTAGGTTAACTCAAGGCTAAGCAAAGACGAACAAAGCAGAGGGGACTTAAATAGACAAATAAAACAAGGCACAAGCAAAAATAATCAACTAATAATCAAAGGAGTCGGAGTGTCAGAGCCTGGAGGACCCTGGCACCCCTGGGTGGTCGGACCAGGTATGACAGAATTGAGGACAGAGCTGAGGCCTGGTGCAGGCCAGCCAGGATCTTATTAAAAAAGTAGGCTTGAGGTAATGCTCCTATTTTCTTGTCAGAGGGTGCCGACGAGGTTCACCAGGATGCTGCCTGGATTAGAGAGCACGTGCTATCAGGGGGGTGGGGTGGGATGGGGGGCGGGTTTGGATGATCTTGTGTTGCTTTCTCTGGAGCGTCAGAGGCCAAGGGGAGACCTGATAGAAGTTTATAAGATAGTGAGAGGTAGAGATAGGGTAGACAGATCTTTTCCCAAGGATAGCAATGCCCAATACTAGAGGGCACTCATTTAAGCTGAGAGGGGATACGTTCAAAGGAGATGTAAGTGTTTCCACTTTGGTGGCAAAAATAGGAAAACAGATTATTATTTGAATGGTGGCCGATTAGGAAAAGGGGAGGTGCAACGAGACCTGGGTGTCATTATACACCAGTCATTGAAAGTGGGCATGCAGGTACAGCAGGCGGTGAAAAAGGCGAATGGTATGCTGGCATTTATAGCGAGAGGATTCGAGTACAGGAGCAGGGAGGTACTACTGCAGTTGTACAGGGCCTTGGTGAGACCACACCTGGAGTATTGTGTGCAGTTTTGGTCCCCTAATCTGAGGAAAGACATCTTTGCCATAGAGGGAGTACAAAGAAGGTTCACCAGATTGATTCCTGGGATGGCAGGACTTTCATATGAAGAAAGACTGGATGAACTGGGCTTGTACTCGTTGGAATTTAGAAGATTGAGGGGGGATCTGATTGAAACGTATAAGATCCTAAAGGGATTGGACAGGCTAGATGCAGGAAGATTGTTCCCGATGTTGGGGAAGTCCAGAACGAGGGATCACAGTTTGAGGATAAAGGGGAAGCCTTTTAGGACCGAGATTAGGAAAAACTTCTTCACACAGAGAGTGGTGAATCTGTGGAATTCTCTGCCACAGGAAACTGTTGAGGCCAGTTCATTGGCTATGTTTAAGAGGGAGTTAGATATGGCCCTTGTGGCTACAGGGGTCAGGGGGTATGGAGGGAAGGCTGGGGCGGGGTTCTGAGTTGGATGATCAGCCATGATCATAATAAATGGCGGTGCAGGCTCGAAGGGCCGAATGGCCTACTCCTGCACCTATTTTCTATGTTTCTATGTTTTTTTCACACGGACTGGTGGGTGCCTGGAACGGGCTGCCAGGAGTGGCGGTTGACGCAGATACAACAGTGGTGTGAGACAGGAACATGAACGTGCAGGAATTGGAGAAATATGTCAGAAAGGATTTAGTTTACTTAGATATTATGTTCAGTGTGGACACTGCGGGCCAAAGGGCTCTTCTTGTGCTGTTCCACATTTTAAAATTTATTTTTTATTTCAAGATACATCACGGTAACAGGCCTTTGGGGACCAACGAGCCTGCACCGTGCAGTTACACCCGTATGACCAATTAATCTCCTAACCTGTACGTCGTTGGAATGTGTGTGGGTGGGGGAGGAAGGAGCTTGTTTTGCTGATTTTATTTCGTTGCTTGTTGTGGTCTGTGTTGTTCTGCCGGGCATTGCGGGCGCGCTGTGTCGACACTGGAATGTGTGACGACACTTGCAGGCTGCCCTCACCACATCCTTGGCTGTGTTGGTTTTTAACACAAACAATGCACTTCGCTTGCACGTTTTGGTGCACACGGAATGAATACGCTTAAACGGTGGATCTTCAGCACCCAAAGGAAACGCCCGCAATCACGGGGAGGACGTACAAACTCCTCACCGACGGCAGCGGGAATTGACAGCAGTGGGAGGCGAGGGTCCTACCCAAAAGCTCTGCCCTGGGTTACTGCTACACTCCTCCCGTACGTCCCATACAATGCACATCAGAACGGCACGCGGCACTCACTGGCCCCTCCTCCATCATCTTCCGCAACACCCAATCACAGCACACCGTGCCCAGACACGGGGGGGGGGGGAGGTCGCGTCCCCTGTCACCATGTACTCCCGTTACCACGGAGAGAGGTCACTGATGGTTTGGTGTCCTCCCTGATGATAGTGAACCACCGCGTGGTGGTACAGTGGATAAGCTACCTGACTCCCTGTCTCACCCACCCACTCCCTCTCCATCTGCCCATCACCTACACACTCCTCCTGCTTATTCCCTTCCCGCCTCCCTCCCGCTATCCCATTCTCCACCTTCCTCTCCTATCAGGTCCCATCATCTTTGGCCCTCTGTTACCTCCACCTATTACCTCCCGGCCTCTCCCCTCCCCATCTGCCAATTAATCCCCCTTCCCCAGAATCCACCTATCGCCTGCTGCCCCCCTTCCCTCCATCTCCTCATACTCCCCACTGTCTCCAATTCCAGACCAAGGGTCTTGACCCAAAGCATTAACTGTTTATTCCCCTCCATGGATGCTACCTGATCTTTTGAGTTCATCCAGCGCTTCGTGTGTGCATTCCAGATTTCCAACTTCTCCAGCTTCCCTCTTGCGTGTGTGTGTGAGTGTCTCTCTCTCTCTCTCTCTCTCTCCTTGGTTTAAAATCTCAGGACAGGTGGAATTTACCCTCATTGAATAAGTTTACTGAAGTTAACCTCAAGGGAATTCAATAACTTTGTTGAATAATCTTCAGTTTGGGGAAACGACAATGTCTGTAAAGATGCCCCCTCTAAAAGTCTCTCAGATTGTGATGTAAGACCCACCCAGTAAACTCAGTCCTCCTGCACATTTCTCTTCTCCTCTTTCTAATCAGGCAGAAGATACGAAAACCTGACAGTGTCTACCCCCAGGGCTCAAGGACAGCTTCCAGCCTGTTGTAATCATCACCATCATTGTCGTCATGTGCCACGTCATATGACAAGGGCAATCATGATCTATGACCATGATCGTTCTTGGCAAGTTTCCTACAGAAGTGGTTTGTCATTGCTTTACCCTGGGCCGTGTCTTGACAAGACGGGTGACCCCAGCCATTATCAATACTCTTCAGAGATTGTCTGCCTGGCGTCAGTGGTGACATAACCAGGACTTGTGATATGCACCAGCCGCTCATACGCCCATCCACCACCTGCTCCCATGGCTTCATGTGACCCTGACTGGTGGGGGAGGGGTGTGCTAAGCAGATGCTACACCTTGCCCAAGGGTGACCTGCAGGCTAGTGGAGGGAAGGAGCACCTTACACCTCCTTTGGTAGATGTTGGGGGTACCTCCACCCCAACATCACTTCTATAATAAGATTATTAGTTACCTGATTGTGATTTGCACCGTATTCTGCATTCTGGAATGGCTTTCCCTTCTTTACTCAGTGCACTGTGTAATGATCTGATGAGTTTGAATACTATGCAAGACAAGTTTTTTACTGTATCTCAGTACATATGACAATAATAAACCATCTCTGATTCCAATTCCGGCATGGCGATGTTTCCTGTGAATGTGTGGTGGAGAGTATATTGACTGGCTGCAACATAGCCTGGTATGGAAACACCACTGCATTTGAATGGAAAATCTTACAAAAAGGTAGTGAATACGGCCCAGTCCATCAGGGGTAAAGACCTCCCAACCACTGCGCACATCTACATAAACTGCTGTCTCAGGAAAGCAACCTCCATCATCAGGGACCCCCACCACCCAGGGCATGATCTCTTCTCACTGCTTCCATCAGGAGAAAAGTACAGGAGCCTTAGGACTCTGAGTGTGGGTCTTCAAGCCCCAGTACCTCATCCGTGATGGGGGCAAGGAGAAGAGGGCATGTCCTGGGTGGTGGGTACATAACGATGGAGCTAGTGTTAGTAGAACAAGGTACGTCTGTTTTAAAAATCAAAAAAAAGGTACAGATACTCTATTAAACGGGGGATAAAGATAGCAAAGATTGCTGGAGCTAGATGACAAAACTTGGCACGGAAGGAGTTGTAATTAGATTAAAACAGGGAGGTGTGTATTTCAAAGTTTTATGCTAAGGGCAGGCAGTTCAGACAGATTTCCACACTTGCTAAAGTTCTGTGAAACTTTACTGAACTTTTCAGAAGGATGAAGGAGCAATCTCATTGAAACCTGACAAATACTGAAAAGCCTTGGACTGGACACAGAAAGGATGCTTCCGTTAGTAAGGGAGTCTAGGATCTGTGAGCACAGTTTCAGAAAAAAAGAGTGCTGTCCCTTTAGAACAGAGGTGAGGAGGAATTTCTTTCTTTTGCCAGAGCATGGTGAATCTGTAGCACTTATTGGCGCAGATGGAAGTAAACCATCACAGATGACAAGTCACTGGGTATATTTATTGCAGAGGTTGATAGGGTCTAGATTAGCAAGGGTGTCAAAATCTACAGGGAAAAGGCAGGTGAATGAGGTTCAGAGGGAAAATAAATCAGCCATGGTGGAACGGTGAGGCAGACTCGATGGGACGAATGGCCTATTTTCTGCTCCTATGTCTTACCGTCTTATGAATGTCCGGAGGTGGAAGCCAGGTGGCAGAAGCCTGGAGACTGGAAGCCCATCCTGGGGTGGTCTGTGTGGGTGGGAGGAAAGGGGTTTGTTTTGCTGCTGTTGTTGTTCTTGTCGCTGCTGCTTGTGTTGTTCTGCTGAACACGATGGGCATTGCACGTTGGCGCCGGAAAGTGTGGCGACACTTGTGGGCTGCCCCCAGTACATCCCCAGGTGACGTTTTTTTTTAATGCAGACGGTGCATTTCACCGTGTGTCTCGATGTACATGTGATAAATAAATGAATCAGGATCTGAATCACAGCTGCTGCCATCTCCCCACTGTGCCTGGCCTTTGAGTGAGTAATTAGTTTATATCTCCTGTGTTTTGTCCTTTGCCCTGTGCATTCCTTCTCTTCAAATTTCTGTCCAACTCCCGCTGAAAATTATCGATGCGACCATCTTCTGCTAATCCCAAAAATTCTCTGGATGAGAATATTTCCCTTCGTTCCCCCGCTTACATGTTGCTTGGCAATGATTTTAAACTAATGACCTCTGGTTTCTGACCCAGTTACCAGAGGGAATAGATTTCTCCCCTATTTACTGTTGCTTAGGTCATTTTATGCTCTTTTAATGAGGCCCAGCTCCCTCTTTAAATACATTTCGCCTTGGCCCTGTTATGAATGATTTTACTGACAGGTTCATCCCGGTAAGTTTACAGGAAGACGAGGCTTTCTCGGGAAGGATTAACGAGATCATCACTCTCCATGGGGTCGCCTGGCTTCCTAACGTGAGACGCTTCTGCCACCTCGTGGTCACCTGTGAAACTGCCATTGCTCCAAATATCAAAAGAAAAACTCTCATAGTTTGTTCTCTGACTTCGGAAAGATCAGTAAGAACATTGAACATAGAACACTACAGCGCAGTACAGGACCTTTGGCCCACGATCTTGTGCCGACCTTTTAGTCTACTCCAAGATCATCCTAACTTTTCCCTCTTACATACGTTCAAATCTCAAAGTAAATAAAGTACCACATGACACCTTGAGATTTATTTTCTTTCATACATTTACAGGACAAACAAAGAAATACAATAGTATTTCAGAAAAAAAAACATACATAAACAAAGCCAACATGCATTTATCGTCAAAGTGCATATACTTTAAACAACCTCGAGATTCGTCTCCTTACAGACAGCTACAAAATGAAGAAACCCAATAGAACCCATCAAAGCGAAAGACCATCAAACACCCAATGTGCAGAGAGAAAAAATAAACAAATTGTGCAAACAATAAAAGTAAGCAAATAGCATTCAGTGACAGGCAACCAATGTGCAAAAGAAGGCAACTTGAGTAAAGCCCATAACCCTCCAATTTTCTTTCATCTGTGTGTCAATCTAAGAGTCTCTTAAACGTCCCCAATGTATCTGCCTCCAGCACTAATACCGGTAGTGTATTTTCATACACCCTCCATTCACTGTGTAAAAAATCTACCTTTGACATCTCCCCTAAACTTGCCTCCTATCTCCACAAATTATGTCCTCCGGTATTGGCCATCTCCACCCTGGGGAAAAGGCATTGTCTGTCCACTCTATCAATGCTTCTTATCAGAATCAAAATCAGGTTTGTTATCACCGGCATGTGACGTGAAATTTGTTAACTTAGAAGCAGCAGTTCAATGTAATGCATGATCTAGCTGAGAGAGAAAAATAATAATAAATACAATAAAACATAATAATAAATAAACAAGTAAATCAATTACGTACATTGAATAGATTCAAAATGTGTGCAAGGACAGAAATACTGTATATTAAAAAAAAGTGAGGTGGTGTCTAAAGATTCAATGTCCATTTCGGAATCAGATGACAGAGGGGAAGAAGCTGTTCCTGAATCGCTGAGTGTGTGTCTTCAGGCTTCTGTATCTCCAACCTGATGGTAACTGTGAGAAAAGGGCATGCCCTGGGTGCTGGAGGTCCTTAATAATGGACATTGCCTTTCTCAGACACCGCTCCCTGAAGATGTCCTGGGTACTTTGTGGGCAGGTACCCAAGATGGAGCTGACTAGATTTACAATCTTCTGCAGCTTCTTTCGGTCCTGTGCAGTAACCCCTCCATACCAGACAGTGATGCAGCCTGTCAGAATGCTCTCCACGGTACGACTATAGAAGTTTTTGAGTGCATTTGTTGACATGCCAAGTCTCTTCAAACTCCGAATAAACTGCGCTGTCTTGCCTTCTTTATAACTACATCGATATGTTGGGACCAGGTTAGATCCTCAGAGACCTTGACACCCAGGAACTTGAAGCTGCTCGCTCTATCCACATCATGTCTTATAAACCTCTATCAAGTCACCTTTCAACTTCCTTCTCTCCAAAGAGAAAAGCCCTAGCTCGCTCAACTTTTCCTCATAAGATATGTTTTCTACTCCCAGCAGCATGCTGGTAAATCTGCTCTGCAGCCTCTCTAAAGCTTCCACGTCTTTCCTATAATGAAACAACCAGAGCTAAGTACAATATTCCAAGTGTGGTGTGATCACAGTTTTATGGAGCTGCAACATTATCTTCAGAACGTTCGGCATCTGGCTCTCCAGGTGACATTTGCTGAGTCTCTTTCTGACTAACTGGGGCCCCAGTTCCACACTGCTTTGAAATGCACCTGTTTCTTTTCCCTGAGTAGTTTGGAAGCTGGAATTGGAATTAATGTATTATCGTTACTGAGACACAGCGAAAAGCTTGTTTTGTTCGTACAGGTCAAGTCATTACACCATCCATTGAGGGAGTACAATAATAAAACACAGAATAAAGTGTTACAGTTTGAGGAAGTGCAGAGAGGACAGACAGTAAGATGCAAGGTCATAACAAGGCAGATTCTGAGGTCGAGCCCATCCTATCATACTAGGGAACCATTCATTAATCTTACAAAGGTGGGATAGAAGCTATCCTTCAGCCTGCACATGGCTGTTTTTGGGCTTTTGTATCACCTGCCCAATGAGAGAGAGATCCAGGCTCGGTGGAAGGTCTTTGATTATGCTGGCTGCTTAACCGAGGCAGCAAGAAGTGTAGATAAAGTCCACGGAGGGGAGGGTGATTTCATAATGCGCTGAGCTGTGTCCACAACTCTCTGCAGCTTCCTACACAAGTACACCCAAGTCCCTTTGCACCCTGGATTTCTGAATGCTGTCGGTTTAGTATGCAGACTATGCCTTCATTCCTTCTACCAAAGTGCACGATCATATGCTTTCCTACACCGTATTCCATCGGCTTTTTTTTTGCCCATTCTCCTGAACTGTCCAAGTCCTTTTGCAGGCTCCTTCATTTCCCAGCAGAACCCATAGAAAGTCTTCTAAACATCCAAGGAAACAACATCCATTGACTCTCCTTTGTCTATCCTGCCTGTTATTTCCTCAGAGAATTCTAACAGATTTGTCAGGCAATGTTTCTCTTTAAGGAAACCATGTTAACTTTGGCCTGCTTTATCATGTACCTCCGAGTACCCCTAAACCTCATTCTTAATAATGGACTGCAGCATCTTCCCAACCACTGAAGTCGGGCTGAATGGCCTAAAATTTCCTTTATTCTGCCTTCTTAAAGAGTGGAGCAACATTTGCAATTTAGATTAGATTATGAGGACACGCAGTCCTCTTTTATTGTCATTTAGTAATGCACACATTAAGAAATGATACAATGTTTTTCCAGAATGATATCACAGAAACACATGAAAAAATGACTTAAAAACAAACAAAAACCACATAATTATAACATATAGTTACAACAGTGCAAAGCAATACTGTAATTTGATAATAACAGACCATGGCACGGTAAAAGTCTCAAAGTCTCTCGAAAGTCCCATCATCTCACGCAGACGGTGAACCTCCAGCACCGCAAACTTGCCGATGCAGCATCCCGGAAGCATCCGACCACAGTCCGACTCCGAGTCCGTCCGAAAACTCCGAGCCTCTGACCAGCTCTCCGACACCGAGCACCGAGCACCATCTCTGCCGAGCGTTTCGACCCCGGCCCCGGCAACAGGCAATAGGCAAAGCCGAGGATTTGGGGCCTTCCCCTCCGGAGATTCTCGATCGCGCAGTAGCAGCGGCAGCGAAGCGGGCATTTCAGAAGTTACTCCAGGTGTTCCTCCGTGCTTCTCACGGCTGTCTCCATCAAATCAGGATTGTGCTTGGCCTCCTAGTTAACACAAACGACATAGTTAACACATACGATTCGGAACAGCTGCGCGCGCTGCATCGTGCCGCCATCTTCTCCTTTCTCCTTTCTCCTGACCATCTTCTCCAATTTTCCAACACTCTGAAACCTTTCCAGAATCTAGTAATTCTTGAAAGATCATTAATGTTTCCACAACCTTTTTAACTACCTGCTTCAGAGCCCTGAGTTGCAGTCCATCTGGTCCAGGTGACTTGTCTACCTTCAGACCGTACAGCTTCCCCTTAGTGACAGCAACTACACTCACTTCTGCCCCCTCTTCCCCCTGACACACACAAATTTCTGGCACACGGCTAGTATCTTCCACAGGGAAAACTGATGCAAAATACTCATTAAGTTCATCTGCAGGATCTCCCAGTGGCCACACATTTTAATTCCACATCCCATTCCCATTCTGACATGTCTGTCTATGGCCTCCTCTACTGTAAAGATGAAGCCACACTCAGGTTGGAGGAACAACACCTTATATTCCGTCTGGGTAGCCTCCAACCTGATGGCATGAACATTGACTTCTCTAACTTCCGCTAATGCCCCACCTCCCCCTCGTACCCATCCGTTATTTATTTAAACACACATTCTTTCTCTCTCTGTCTCCTTTTTCTCTCTCTGTTCCTCTGACTATACCCCTTGCCCATCCTCTGGGCTTTTCACCCCCCTCCCCCTTTTCTTTTTCCTTCTCCCTGGGCCTCCTGTCCCATGACCCTCTCATATCCCTTTTGCCTATCACCTGTCCAGCTCTTGGCTCCATTCCTCTCCCTCCTGTCTTCTCCTATCATTTTGGATCTCCCCCTCCCCCTCTCACTTTCAAATCTCTTACTAGCTCTTCTTTCAGTTAGTCCTGACGAAGGGTCTCGGCCTGAAACGTCGACTGTACCTCTTCCTAGAGATGCTGCCCGGTCTGCTGCGTTCACCAGCAACTTTGATGTGTGTTGCTTCAAGTTCATCTGCCACTTCTTTTCCCCATTACTACCTTCATCCACAGGGCAGCAATGGCTACTACAAAGGGGAAACATTTTACTGTAAATGAAGAAAAGTACAGAGGGGTTGATGCCAGAGGGAAGGTGGTGATGAGCTGCCTTCTTGAACTACTGCAGCGCTTGAGGGTTGGGTCCATCCCCAGTGCTGTTAGGGAGGGAGCTCCGACACGTCATTTGGCTGGAATGGGGAAAAGACTGTGACCGCTTGCCTTATCTATTTGCCTCATGACTTTATAATGGAGCAAAACAGCCCCAGCCATTCCTATCTCCCCTTTGAACTCAAGCCCTTCACCCTTGCTAATCTTTCCTGCCCCCTTTCCAGCTTTATAACATCCTTCCTATAGTATAGAGGACTGAATGAACTTTTGCTCTCTTTTTCCGCTACATTTTTTAAATACATGGACCCTGGATCAATTACCGTCATGGGCCCTAGCCGCCCCACCGTCAAGGGCATCTTCAAAAAGGAGGCATCCATTGGGAAAGACCCTCAGCACCCAGGACTTGTCCCTTCTCATTGTCATGAAGCAGCAAACTCCACCAGGCACATCAGTGATATAGCACTGTCGGATTCTGAGAACTGTGCTCTTCAACCCACAATGTCGTGCTGAACCATTTTAATTAGAGATCAAATGCCTCACTAACCTAATCTTTTTCTGCTGACGCAATATCCATAACACTTCCATTTTTCTCACGTTCATGCGCCTGAGAGCCTTTTAAACACCTCTTCAGACCATATTCTTACTTTTTAACTTATGTTATGTTCTGTTTTTTTTTGCGTTGAAGCTGCGCCCTCTCTAACATGCTGGTAGAGAGAGTTTTATTTGGGTTTTTAGCGCTGGAAATAGTTACATCCCGACACGCGGGACAGAAGCATGGTCGCTTGCGCTAATGCTGGCCGGTTTAGCGAGCACAGCGGCGGACACCCCTGCTGAAATCTGGAGGAAAACACACAGAGGATGCAGAGGGGGATCACAAAGTCGAGGAAAGAGGACCAGGTCGAGAGAACAGAGACTTATGGAGAAGAGGAGTTTGGTGGGTAATAAAATGGAGGAATTTACGGTGCTAGCCAGGCATCAGAGAACATTTCAGGAGTGCAATGTTATGTGTTTCACTGGAACGGGGCTGCACGAGGACATACCCAATCAAAACTTCTCCATGGATGGCTTCCAGACTGTTTGGGCTGACCAGAAGTGCACTGAGAGCGGTAAGCGTAAAGGAGTTGGGGGCTTACTGTTCTGGTTAACAACGGATGGTGCAATCCGGGTCATATTACGATCGAGGAACGTGTTTGTAGACTGGATATTGAACTGTTTGCTGTTGGACTTCGGCCACATTCCACCGAGATACAACACTGGGTGGCACGGGAGGTCGTTCCTGCCTGTGGCCATTGAACTTGCAGCTCCTCCCATGGAGGGTCAGACACCCTGAGCCAATAGGCTGGTCCTGGACTTATTTTCTATCTGGCATAGTTTGCATTTTGTTGTTTGATTGTTTGTGGTTTTTGTATTGCTATATTTATGCTCTATTCTTGGTTGGTGCGGCTGGAACGAAACCCAATTTCCCTCGGGATCAATGAAGTATATCTATCTATCTATTTATTGTATTTGCCTCTACTATTCAACAGTGCATTCCAGGCCCCGTCACTCTCTGTGTAATAAATTTGTCCCACACATCTCCTTTGAACGTACTCCTCCCCATCATATACCCTCTGTTATGAGACATTTTAACCCTGGGGAAAAAAGATACTGTCGACCCTATCCATGCCTCACATAACCTTACAAACCTCTATCAGCTCTCCCCACAGCCTCTGCGGGGAGCTGTCTAGTTTGTCTAGCCTCTGATTATACATGCCCTCTGAACAAGGCAGCATTCTGGTGAACCTCTTCTGTACCCTCTCCAAACACTCCATGTACTTCCTATAATAGGACAACTAGAACTAAATGCAACACTGTTTTCAGGACGTTGGGAGGTTGAGACCATTTTCATCTGAGTGTAGGAGACAGAGGGGTCCTAACAGGGGTATATAACATCATGAGGGGCATAGGTAGGGTGAATGCACTGTCTTTCTCCCCCAGTGTTGAGGAATAAGAACGAGAGGACATGAATCTAAGGTGAGAGGGGAGAGATTTAATAGGACCCCGAAGGGCAATGTTTTCCACATACAGGATGGTGAGTATATGGAATGAACTGCCACAGCAAGCAGTTGAGGCAGGTACAATATTATCATTTGCCAAGCTAAATATCCTTTGTGGCCCTCCAGAGCACCACCTTTATCTACAAGGGCATCAGGCAGAGATTAGCGGGGAACATCCTACAGGTACTGCATGAGAACTCAAAAGATACTGTGGGGTGGTTCCCTGAGCATACAATCTTCATTGCAGAGATCGGTTTACGTCAAGTGCTGCTTGAAGATCATTAGCTCAGTGAAAGATGCCCTTTGGTGTGCCTGAAACTTGGTGGTCTCTCAAGACGTCGGGCCGTCCATGGAGAAAATGCTGCTGGTTGGCACATTCCAGGCTGTAGGAGAGGTGCACTGAAGCTTGGTACAGTCACTGCAAGGGCCCAGTGCTGAAGGACCATAGTGTAAGGTTCTTCCACTGCTGGACGGGGAGAGCAGGGTTGGGTGAAGATACTCCACAGTTATGGTGGTAGTGCACCACCCCAGGGGGCTACATGAATGGGAATGGTACTTTTTGGTGTGAGAAAACTGACTTAACAAGAGAAGCATTGTCCACGAACATAACACTGAAAAGGCCTTCCACTGTTTTAATTTTGTAAATATTTTATATAACGAATAAAGTTTATTTTGGTTAAAGAAAAGATTATACTCTTAGCAAAACTAATTATTTACAAATCTTAAATTATTCTGCTCCCAACCTGGGAGGAAAGGAAAAGTTATCAGCTATCTGTATTATTTTTACTATATTCCTTCATTAAGGGACTCATGTCCCTTACTTAATATTTACCCGTATGCCAGAGCTGCCTGACAGTAAGAATCATGTTCTGTTGCAAACAGCCGGAAGAGGTCAATTGGTTCTGCTTGGAGAAGCGTTTCTGGAATTCCAATTTTCCCAGGAAAAGTTTGATTTCCAATCATAAATTGGTGGAGACGTTTCTCATTCAAGCATTTTCTGAAATATTTCAAAACATCTCTAAGCCTATGTTCCAGGTTACATTCTTTCCACTTTAAACATGACTGATGCCTACAGACAGTCTTAAACTAAACATATTGCTGATCTGAAGAAATGTGCAGAATTTCAGCTGGAAAGATCAATATTTTAAGGCACCTGAGGTAACAGCTGCTCTTGTAGACAGTTTTGGTCATGATTTTCAGAAACCGATACTCACAGACGCACGGGAACTATCCCAGTAGGTAGTAAATAACTACCTACTTGGAGTAATCTGAAAATTCGAACATTCTTGGAGTAATCTGAAAAACTAGGTATAAAATAGATATCAGAATCCTTCAGCTTCACAGCAGGGAAGACTTTTATGCAAACGTTTTGTCCTAACTGACAGTGGACCTGTGTACAACGCTCCCACAGTCAACATCTTTTGGATGGACCACAAAACTATTTATTTCACTTCTTTTATGTTGCTTATGTCTGTTTTCAGCTTGAATGTGTTTCTGGAACTGTTGGAGTCTGTGATTTGCAGTTTGGAGATTGTTTCGGTGATCCAGCACTTTGTTGTCTCCAAGAGGATTCTGGGAGGCAGCGAGCGCAAAGCTCGGGGTAAGGAGGCTACGAGATGGGGCGCAAGCTGATGTTTAACTCCATTTCACCAATTAAAGCTTCCATTGTTCACCCATTAAAGTGATGAGGGAGATTGAAACATCAAGGTGAGTGCGGATGGGGAACACCAACTGCCTGCCTTCTGATCACTGGTGGGATCGCTCTGCTGCCAGAAGGGGAGCCTGTGTGTTCTACCGCACTACCCAAAGGATATTACCGAGGCTTTTCTGCATTTTGGATATGGAAATGGATGTGGATTTGGACTATGGTCTATGGACTCTTTTCAGTCTTTTTCATATCCTGTGTTTTAGGGGGCCGATGTTGCATTTTGCTCGGGGGTGGCGTTTTGGGGGTTCATGAGCATTTTGCCATTCTTTTATTTCTTTTTGATTCCATGGCTATCTGGAGAAGAAGAATCTCAGCGTTTCATACTTTGATAATAAATTAACCTTCTAAACTTTTGAACCACATCAACCACTAAAATTATTGAAGGTAGCTTCAAAAATCACATTTATGACACATTTTGTCCCACTATTTGAATAATGCAAACCTGAGCAATTTCACAACTTTCTTATAATCTAGATACCCATCAGTACACATGATGGTGTTATGTCATCTGCAACAATGAATATAGAATTGAGTCAGGTTTTGTAAACAAACATAAACATTTATTAAACTCTGCTCAACACTAGTGAAAAGTAAACACACGACTAACTTAACCGGAAGTTAACTGCTATACGGCATTTAACAAACAGCCAAACTCTGGAACAGTTCTTAAAGTGCTAAATTGGAACACAGTCTTAAAGTGGTAAATTCAAAAGTCCAAGTGATTTATGGAGTCAGTAAGGAGAGACTTCCCTGAAAACTGATTTCTATGAAGACGTTCATGACAAAGGAAATAAAACGGCTTGAAGGAACTGACCTTTTTCCTGGAGGGTGAACTCTGCATAAACGTTCCTGATCTTGCAGGAGTCGTTTCAGATGCAGGCCACTATTCCTGAACGAAGATTCAATAAGGTCGATCCTTTATAAAACCGCCAAACGACTTCAACTTTACTCAATCCTTTGGGTTCCCGTAGTTTAGTAAGGTCTTCATTCTCCAATACTAGACTGTAAAGGTAAATCAAGGGTGCAATAAACATAAATTGGCAGTGATTAGCGAAACTGCAAGCACAACGTTTTTGTACCTTACAATAGAAAGTAAAAACTCCACTTTAAAACGAAACTGCGTCATGAGACGAATATGCAGCAAAACTAACGAATTAACTGACGAACTAAACTGTGTGACAACAGGGGTTTCCCCTTTATATCCCGCCGGTGTGAGGCCATCACATGACCTCACACCAGCGGGAAAATCACATCATGTGACCTCACACTGGTGGGAAAATGACATCATCCCACCATCACAAGATCATTACATCATGCTCACAAGATACTCAATTACATCATGGTGATAAGACAGTCACAAGATACTCACGAGGTATGTAACAATGGAAGCTGGGCAATTGTCATGAACATCAGATTTCAATCTTTTACTCTGAATAAAGCAAAGAACATCTCCTTCAGTTTCTAGGATATAACATTGGCCTGCCAACTCAGCACTGTTTGGTGTGACCATGAGAATCCTGTCATAACTCGCTGTATCAGATGGAATGCAAAAGATCTCTGGTTTACATCAAAACACTTGGAACCAAAATATCATATGCAGGTGACATCTTCAACCAAATTTTCAAACTGAACTTACAATGCTCATGCAGTCCTCAAGATCAGCTCAGAGTCCCACAGGATTCGACTCGTGCAGGCTTTTAAAGGATTGTTCACAAAACTTTCCACAAATTCACAGATCTGCATTGACTCCAGGTTCACCTTCTGAATATAGATGTTGTAAAGCTGATCTAGCAGGAATATTTAAAATGATGCTGTAGGAGGTTCATTTTCCTTTTCTTCTTCCTCCTCTTCCTAGCGGTTACTGTCATGGGGAATATATGACCATGTGTCTTTCCTCCAGAATCCAAGAGTAGAAAGCTAACAATAAAGAGAATATTCCATCCTCTAATCCACCTTTCTTGGATCTTCCATTTTTTGCAAATTTTTAAAATTAGATTATGAGAACACTCAGTCCTCTTTTATTGTCATTTAGAAATGCATACATGCATTAGGAAATGATACAATGTTCCTCCAGAGTGGTATCACAGAAAACAGGACAAACCAAAGACTAACACTGACAGAACCACATAATTATAACATATAGTTACAGCAGTGCAAAGCAATACCATAATTTGATGAAGAACAAACCATGGGCACAGTAAAAAAAAGTCTCAAAAGTCCCCGAGTCGATCGACTCCCGAGTCCCCGATAGCGGCGGCAAAAGGGAGAAACTCCCTGCCATAAACCTCCAGGCACCGTCAACTTGCCGATACCTTGGAAGCAGCCGACCTCAGCCCACACTGAGTCCATCCGTCCGGAAACTTCGAGCCTCCGACCAGCCCCTCCAATACAGCCTCCCGAGCGCCTTCGACCTCGCCCTGGCCACTGAAACAAGCAAAGCCGAGGATTCGGGGCCTTCTGCTCCGGAGATTCCGGTTACCACACAACAGCAGCGGCAGTGAAGCGGGCATTTCAGAAGTTTCTCCAGATGATCCGCCATACTCTCACGTCCGTCTCCATCAAATCAGAATTGTGCACAGTACCCTACTTGACAGATAACAGATATTCATCACCGGAGAGGCCGCGCGCGCTGCGTCGCACTGCCATCTTCTCCTCCTCCTCAATTTATTGATGTTTGTGTTATGATCATGTTTACCATTTGCTTCTAGGGTTGTTCCATCACCAGCTCATGCTGGTGCTTCTACTCCTTCCATCTTATACTGAGCTGTTCACTTCATCACTCAGGAGGCAGGATGACCCAAGCTCCCCGTTATCATCAGGAGGCAAATGCTGGAAACCATTAACAGCTAACATCCTATGAACAACAAGCAGATAATTGGAGTTAGCATGTACATACCAATCACTGAATGTGAGGAAATATGGCCACTGAGTATGCAGAAGAGATTAGTTTAATTAGTTATTTGATTATTAATTTAATTGGTTTGGCTGAAGGGTCTGTTCCTGTGCTGTGTTCTATAGAGATTTTGAAGAGACATTTAGATAGGCACATGAATGTGACACCGTCATGAGTTACCAATGCAAAGATTCGCCAGAAATACAGTTGCCAATGATGAGAATATTGACACCCAATAAAAATTAATGATTAGAAATTAGGGATGGCACACCCAAGTTCCTGATGCACTATGATTTGATGATGCTAAACTCAAGACTTCCAAATGGTATATTTCCATTATCACGAAAAGTCGAGGGGCAGAAAGTTACTGAAGAATTGGGAAGAAATGGAGTACTCCCAATCTATTAATAAGGGAGTCTTTATAGGCTGCAGAATGGGAAGAAAGCACTGGTAGTATGATAATGAGTTTGTCAAAAAACCAACTTAACTGCAAGAGAAGGAAACTGAGGCATCCAATTTTCCCCAAACAATTACAGTGTATGAGCATCGCAGCACTGTATACACATTCCTCAAACAATTCCAGTGTACAGGCATCATAACACTGTCTACTCTGGCAGGGGGGTGAGAACCAGAGCAGCTGGGCCAGGGATGGGACAGTTGGTTTACGGGCATAGGGTGTAGTGAGAAGTTGATGACCGGGCAAAATTGCAGTCAGTGTAAAAGGGGGACAAAATTGAAAAGGGTGATGAATACAGGACTGAAGGTGTTATATTTGAATGCACATATTATATGAAAAGGTAAATTAACTTGTACCATGGTTGCAGATTGGCATGCATAACATTGTGGGTATCACTGAATTGTGGCTGGAAGATTATAGCTGGGAACTTAATGTCCAAGGGTACACACTGTATCGAAAGGACAGACAGGTAGGCAGCGGGGGTGGCTTGCTCTGTTGGTAAAAAATGAAATCAAATCATTAGAAAGAGGTGACATAGGATCAGAAGATGCAGAATAGTTGTGGGTAAAGCTAAGAAACTGAAAAGGTAAAAAGATCTTGATGGGAGTTATATATATCTCCCATTGTGGTCTACAAATTATAATGGGAGTTAGAAAATTCATGTCAAAAGGGCAATGTTACAACAGGTATAGAGGATTTCAATTGGGAAAATCAGGTTGATGCCGTATCCCAAGAGGGAGAAGTTATAGATTGCCTATGAGATGGCTTCTTCAAGCAGCACATGGTCAAGCCCACTAGGGAATCAGCTATTCTGGATTGGGTATTGTGTAACAAACCTGAATTGATTAGAAAGCTTAAGGTAAAAGAACCCTTAAGGCCTGAAATTTGAAAAGGAGAAGCTAAAGTCAGATGTATTGGTATTACAATGGAGTGAAGGGAATTACAGAGGCATGAGAGAGGATTTTTATTGGAAGGGAACACTAGCAGGGATGACGGCAGAGCAATAATGGTTGGAGCTTCTGGGAGCAATTTGGAAGGAACAGGATAGATATATGATATAGACTAATGAAGGGTCTTATCTCAAAATGTTGACTGAACTCTTTTCTACAGATGTTGCCGGACCTGCTGAGTTTCTCCAGAATCTTGGATTTCCAGCATCTGCAGATTTTTTTTTAGATTATGAGGACACTCAGTCCTCGCTTATTGTGATTTAGAAATGCATGCATTAAAAAATGATACAACGTTCCTCCAGAGAGATATCACAGAAACACAGGACAAACTAAGACTAAAACTAACAAAATCACATAATTATAACATATAATTACAACAGTGCAAAGCAGTACCATAATTTGATAAAGATCAGACCATGGGCACGGTAAAAAAATAAGTCTCAAGTCCTGATAGCCCCATCATCTCACGCAGGTGGCAGAAAGGAGAAACTCTCCCCGCCATGAAACTCCAAGCGCCGCCAACTTGCCGATGCAGCACCATTGGAAGCACCCGACCTCAGCAGACTCTGAGTCCGTCTGAAAACTTCGAGCCTCCAACCAGCCCTCCGACACCGAACGCCATCCTCTGCCGAGCACTTCGACCCCGCACCGGCCGCTGAGCAACAGGCAAAGCTGAGGATTCGGGGCCTTCCCCTCCGGAGATTCTGGATCACACAGTAGCAGCAGCAGCGAAGCAGGCATTTCAGAAGTTTCACCAGATGTTCCTCCGTGCTCTCACATCTGTCTCCATCAAATCAGGATTGTGAACGGCACCCTACTTGACAGATTACAGATATCGTTATCACTGGAGTGGCTGCTGCGAGCTGCGTCGCACCGCCATCTTCTCCTCCCAAACAAGATATTCTCTTGTTTGTGGGAAGTATTCTAAAGGCAAGATGACACAACCATAGTTGACAAGAGAAGTCAAAACCAACCATAAAAGCCAAAAAGAAGGCATATAATAGAGCAAAAAATAATGGGAAGTTAGAGGATTGGGAAGCTTTTAATAACCAACAGAAGGCAACCAAAAAGTCATAAAGAAGGAAAAGATGGAATATGAAGGTAAGTTAGCCAATAATATTAAAGTGGATATCAAAAGTATCATCAGATATGTAAAGAATAAAAGAGGGGTATACGTAGTTATCGGACTGCAGAAAATGATGCCAGAGAGATAGCAATGATGGATGAACTGAATAAATAATGTGCATCAGTCTTCACCGTGGAAGACACTAGCTGTATTCCAGAAATTTGAGAGTGTCAGGGAACAGAGGTGTATGAAATTGCCAATATAAGGGAGAAGGGGCTTGGAAAACTGAAAAGGTCTGAAGGTACCTGGACCTGATAGTCTACACCCTAGGGCTCTGAAAGAGACAGCTGAACAGATTGTGGAGGCTTCTTTAATGATCTTTCAAGTATCGATGGATTGTGGCATGGTTCCAGAAGTCAGGAGAGAGGCAGAAGGAAGGAAATTATAGGCCAGTTAGTCCAACCTCAGTGGTTGGGTAGATGTTGGAGTCGATTGTTAAGGATGTAGTTTCAGGGTTGAAAGCACATGATAAAATAGACCAAAGTCAATGTGATACCCTTATGGGAAAATCTTGCCTGACAAATCTGTTGGAATTCTTTGAGGCAATAACAAGCAGGATAGACAAAGGAGAATCAATAAATGCTGTGTATTTGGATTTTCAGAAGGCCTTTGACAAGGTACCACACGTGAGGCTACCTAACAAGTTAAGAGCCCTTGTTATTACAAGAAAGATACTAGCATGGATAAAGCATTGGCTGATTGGCAGGAGGTAAAGAGTGAGAATACAGGGAGCCTTTTCTGGTTGGTTATGGTTCACTAGTCGTGTTCCTCAGGGGTCAGTGTTGGGACCACTTCTTTTTACATCATATGTCAATGATCTGAATGATGGAATTGATGGCTTTGTGACTAAGTTTGCAGACAATTTGAAGATAGTTGGAGGGGCAAGTAGTGTTGAGGAAGCAGAGAGGCTGCAGAAGGACTTAGACAGATTAAGAGAATGGACAAAGAAATGGCAGATGGAATACAGTGTTGGGAAACGTATGGTCATGCACTTTGGTAGAAAAAATTAAAGGGTTGACTATTTTCTACATGGAGAGAAAATACAAAAAATCTGAGGTGCAAAGGGATTTGGGAGTCCCCGTTCAGATTAATTTGCAGGTTGAGTTGATGATAAGGAAGGCAACTGCAATGTTAGCATTCATTCCAAGAGGACTAGAATATAAAAGCAATGATGTAATGCTGAGTCTTTATAAGTGCAACCCTCCCACTGGGGTTCATACACCAACTTGGCTCGTTAGCTAACTCTGCTAACAGCCATGTGACTCAACGGTGAGAAGGCCACCTTTCGTAAGCAATATACATTTAGGGTCAGTATGATTTGGGGTTCAACCAAACAGGAACGCCAGGGTGTTCCAATTAAAGGAACCTTGGTTTGAGTGAATGTTACGTAAGCACTGCCCACACACAGCCCAGAATCATACACCAGCAAAAAATTTATGAAAAAAGTATACTTACCAAATTTACAGTTACAGAAAAAAAAGAAAAATAAAAGGGCCTATTACAGTTAAACCAGTCCAATGTGCACATAAAAACAGGAGCTCATTTCTGCAGTAGTTGGGGACGTATAGCTTTATTTATGCACGAGACCCACAGTCTGCCTGAAAGCACTTGCCACAGTCTGAATTTTCCTCAAAGACCACCTTGATCGAACTGGCTCTCTGAGGAGTACTGGCCCTTCCTCACTGGAGCCAGTCATCTGCACAAAGTACTTCTTGCAACAGGGACTCTCCTTCAACATGGCATTCTGCGGCACCTTACCTTGTGCCCCACTCCGCGGCTCCCGCCAAAAGGACCCCAAATCACTCTACTACCCTTCGGAAATCTCTTCCTGCCCAGCTCTCCAGAACCTTCTCTACATCTCACAATCCTGTTTGGCTGATGCAACATTACTAAGTCAGACAACATGGCTCCTTATCTTCAGCCGAAGCCAAAACACTCCTACACACTGCTTTTACAGTAAAATGCCTCATAATATAGCAGAAGAAATCTTTACTAGGGCATTACACAAGGCACTGGTAAGGCCTCACTTGGAGTATTGTGAGGAGTGCTGGGCCCTTTGTCTAGGAAAGGACGTGCAAACATTGGAAAGGATGTGCTAACATTGGAGAGGGTTCGAAGGAAGTTCACAAAAATGATTCTGGGATTGAAAGGCTTATCATGAGAAGCGTTTGATGGTTCAGTGCCTGTTCTTACTGGAATTCAGAAGAATGAGAGGGGAATCTCATTGAAACCTATCAAGTGTTAAAAGACCTTGACAGAGTGGATGCAGACAGGATGTTTCCTATGGTGTGGGAGTTTAAGACCAGAGGACACAGCCTCAGAATAGAGAGGCGCCCTTTTAAAAAGGAGATGGGTGAGGAATTTCTTCAGCCAGACGATGGTGAACCTGTGGAATTTGTTGCCACAGGTGGCTGTGGAGGCCAAGTCATTGGGTATATTTAAGGCAGGAGTTGACAGATTAGTCAGGGCATGAAGGGATATGGGGAGAGAAGGCAGGAAGCTGGGGCTGAGAGGGAAAATGGATCAGCCATGATGAAATGGTAGAGCAGACTCAATGGGCCAAATGGCCTGACTCTCCTCCTATATCTTGTGTTCTATGGTTTGTTCACATTCCCCAAACAATTCCAGTAATTCCAGTGTACAGGCACTGTAACACTGTACACACATTCTTCCAAGGATGGTGTCAAGTGAAAAAAGGTGGAAAGTCAGATAAAAGCAGCAATCGAAGGTGGTGGGGAAATATGAAATATTCCTCTCTGACTCCACACAATGTTATCGTATTGAGACTAGGAAGCCCTGCTGACTCTGATAAGCGTTCCATGTCCATCTTACATGTGGTGAACTCCATTCCAGCCTTAAATAGGTCCAGCTTTATCTCGAAGCCTTATTCACAGGGGAATAAAATGGCTCTGATCTTATTAATTTAGAATTCTAACCATTTCTTAGCTAATACGGACAGAAACATAATACATTTTAGCTCTAATTCCCATTCCAACATGTCAGCCCACGGCCTCCCCTTTTGCCACGATGAGTCCACTCTCAGGGTGGAGGGGCAACGCCTTATCTGGGTAGCCTCCAACCTGATGGCATGAATATTGATTTCTCCTTCTAGTAAACAGTATTTCCCCCCCCCACCTCTTCTTCTATTCCCCCCACTCTGGTCTCTTACCTCTTCTCACTTGCCTATCACCTCCGTGATAGGTTAGTCAGGGCATGAAGGGACTTCAATTACTGCACAGAGTCTTGTCATCTTCAGAAGTTTTCGGATGACTCTGCCATAGTTGGATGCATCAGCAAGGGAGATGAGGCTGAGAACAGGGCTACAGTAGGAAACTTTGTCACATGGTGTGAGCAGAATTATCTGCAGCTTAATGTGAAAAAGACTAAGGAGCTGGTGGTAGACCTGAGGAGAGCTAAGGTACCGGTGACCCCTGTTTCCATCCAGGGGGTCAGGGTGGACATGGTGGAGGATTACAAATACCTGGGGATACAAATTGACAATAAACTGGACTGGTCAAAGAACACTGAGGCTGTCTACAAGAAGGGTCAGAGCCATCTCTACTTCCTGAGGAGACTGAGGTCCTTTAATATCTGCCGGACGATGCTGAGGATGTTCTACGAGTCTGTGGTGGCCAGTGCGATCATGTTTGCTGTTGTGTGCTGGGGCAGCAGGCTGAGTGTAGCAGACACCAACAGAATCAACAAACTCATTCGTAAGGCCAGTGATGTTGTGGGGATGGAACTGGACTCTCTGACGGTGGTGTCTGAAAAGAGGATGCTGTCCAAGTTGCATGCCATCTTGGACAATGTCTCCCATCCACTACATAATGTACTGGGCGGGCACAGGAGTACATTCAGCCAGAGACTCATTCCACCGAGATGCAGCACAGAGCGTCATAGGAAGTCATTCCTGCCTGTGGCCATCAAACTTTACAACTCCTCCCTTGGAGGGTCAGACACCCTGAGCCAATAGTCCTGGACTTATTTCCTGGCATAATTTACATATTACTATTTAACTATTTATGGTTTTATTACTATTTAATTATTTATGGTGCAACTGAAACGAAAACCAATTTCCCCCGGGATCAATAAAGTCTGACTATGACAATGACAATGACAATGACAATGACAATGACAATGACTATGACTATGACTATGACTATGACTATGACTATGACAATGACTATGACAATAACTATGACTATGACTATGACTATGACTATGAGTCCTCTCCTCCTTCCCTTTCTCCTCTGGTCCACTCTCCCCTCCCAAGAGTTTTCTTCCTCTCCAGCCCTTTATCTTTCCCACCCACCTGGCTTCACCCAATACCTCTAGCTATCATCCTTACCTCCCCCATCCTTTTTTATATTCTGGTGTCTTCCCACTTCCCTTTCAGTACTGAAGAAGAGTCTTGGTCCGAAACGTCGAAACCATAGACCATAAACATCATTTCCATAGATGCTGTCTAACCTGCTGAGTTCCTCCAGCATTTTAGACTATAAGACCATAAGATATAGGAACAGAATTAGGCCATTTATACTTTATACTTTGGGCCATCAAGTCTGTTTTGACATTTCATCATGGCTAATCTATTTTCCCTCTCAGCCCCAATCTCCTGCCTTCACCTGTATCTCTTCATGCACTAACCAATCAAGAATCTGTCAACCTCTGTCTTAAATGTACATAAAAATTTGGCCTCCACTGCTGCCTATGGCAAAGAAGTCCACAGATTCACCACTCCTGGCTAAAGAAATTCCTCTTCATCTCCATTCTAAAAGAATGGCGCTCTATTCTGAGGCTGTGTCCTCTGAACTTGAACTCTCCCACCACAGAAAACATCCTTTCCACATCGACTTTATTAATTCCTTTCAACATTCAATAGATTTCAATGAGGTCACCCCTCATTTTGCTGAATTCTAGTGAATACAGGCCCAGAGCACTACTCTCTATATACACATTACTGTGCGGCTAGGCATAGCTCAAACACCATCAATAAATTTGCTGACGATACAAACATTGTTGGTAGAATCTCAGGTGGTGATGAGGGGGCTTACAGAAGTGAGATATGCCAACTAGTGGAGTGGTGCCACAGCAACAACCTGGCACAACGTCAGTAAGACGAAAGAGCTGATTGTGGACTTCTGGAAGGGTAAGATGAAGGAATACATACCAATCATAATAGAGGGATCAGAAGTGGAGAGAGTGAGCAGTTTCAAGTTCCTGGGTGTCAAGATCTCTGAGGATCTAAGCTGGCAGGTCAACAAATATACTTAAAAACTTCTACAGATGTAGCGTGGAGAGCATTCTGACGTCACTGTCTGGTAGCGTGGGGTGCATTCTGACGTCACTGTCTGGTAGCGTGGAGTGCATTCTGACGTCACTGTCTGGTAGCGTGGAGAGCATTCTGACGTCACTGTCTGGTAGCGTGGAGTGCATTCTGACATCACTGTCTGGTAGCGTGGAGAGCATTCTGACGTCACTGTCTGGTAGCGTGGAGAGCATTCTGACGTCACTGTCTGGTAGCGTGGAGTGCATTCTGACGTCACTGTCTGGTAGCGTGGAGTGCATTCTGACGTCACTGTCTGGTAGCGTGGAGAGCATTCTGACGTCACTGTCTGGTAGCGTGAAGAGCATTCTGACGTCACTGTCTGGTAGCGTGGAGTGCATTCTGACGTCACTGTCTGGTAGCGTGGAGAGCATTCTGACGTCACTGTCTGGTAGCGTGGAGTGCATTCTGACGTCACTGTCTGGTAGCGTGGAGAGCATTCTGACGTCACTGTCTGGTAGCGTGGAGTGCATTCTGACGTCACTGTCTGGTAGCGTGGAGAGCATTCTGACGTCACTGTCTGGTAGCGTGGAGTGCATTCTGACGTCACTGTCTGGTAGCGTGGAGAGCATTCTGACGTCACTGTCTGGTAGCGTGGAGTGCATTCTGACGTCACTGTCTGGTAGCGTGGAGAGCATTCTGACGTCACTGTCTGGTAGCGTGGAGAGCATTCTGACGTCACTGTCTGGTAGCGTGGAGTGCATTCTGACGTCACTGTCTGGTAGCGTGGAGAGCATTCTGACGTCACTGTCTGGTAGCGTGGAGAGCATTCTGACGTCACTGTCTGGTAGCGTGGAGTGCATTCTGACGTCACTGTCTGGTAGCGTGGAGAGCATTCTGACGTCACTGTCTGATAGCGTGGGGTGCATTCTGACGTCACTGTCTGGTAGCGTGGTGTGCATTCTGACGTCACTGTCTGGTAGCGTGGAGAGCATTCTGACATCACTGTCTGGTAGCGTGGGGTGCATTCTGACGTCACTGTCTGGTAGCGTGGAGTGCATTCTGACGTCACTGTCTGGTAGCGTGGAGAGCATTCTGACGTCACTGTCTGGTAGCGTGGAGTGCATTCTGACGTCACTGTCTGGTAGCGTGGAGAGCATTCTGACGTCACTGTCTGGTAGCGTGGAGAGCATTCTGACGTCACTGTCTGGTAGCGTGGAGTGCATTCTGACGTCACTGTCTGGTAGCGTGGAGAGCATTCTGACGTCACTGTCTGGTAGCGTGGAGAGCATTCTGACGTCACTGTCTGGTAGCGTGGAGTGCATTCTGACGTCACTGTCTGGTAGCGTGGAGAGCATTCTGACGTCACTGTCTGATAGCGTGGGGTGCATTCTGACGTCACTGTCTGGTAGCGTGGTGTGCATTCTGACGTCACTGTCTGGTAGCGTGGAGAGCATTCTGACATCACTGTCTGGTAGCGTGGGGTGCATTCTGACGTCACTGTCTGGTAGCGTGGAGAGCATTCTGACGTCACTGTCTGGTAGCGTGGAGTGCATTCTGACGTCACTGTCTGGTAGCGTGGAGAGCATTCTGACGTCACTGTCTGGTAGCGTGGAGAGCATTCTGACGTCACTGTCTGGTAGCGTGGAGTGCATTCTGACGTCACTGTCTGGTAGCGTGGAGAGCATTCTGACGTCACTGTCTGATAGCGTGGGGTGCATTCTGACGTCACTGTCTGGTAGCGTGGTGTGCATTCTGACGTCACTGTCTGGTAGCGTGGAGAGCATTCTGACGTCACTGTCTGGTAGCGTGGAGTGCATTCTGACGTCACTGTCTGGTAGCGTGGAGAGCATTCTGACGTCACTGTCTGGTATGGGGGGGTTACTGCACAGGACTGAAAGAAGCTTCAGAGGATTGTAAATTTAGTCAGCTCCATCTTGGGTACTAGCCTACAAAGTACCCAGAACATCTTCAAGGAGTGGTGTCTCAGAAAGGCAACGTCCATTAATAAGGACCTCCAGCACCCAGGGCACGTATTTTTCTCACTGTTACCATCAGGTAGGAGGTACAGAAGCCTGAAGGCACACACTCAGCGATTCAGTAACAGCTTCTTCCTCTCTGCCATCTGCTTCCTTAATGGACATTGAACCCTTGGACACTACCTCACTTTTTTTAATATATGGTATTTCTGTTTTTTGCACGTTTTTAATCTATTCAAAATATGTATACAGTAATTGATCTACTTATATATTATTATTATATTATTTTTTTTCTCTTCTATATTATGTATTGCATTGAACTGTTGCCGCTAAGTTAACAAATTTGACATCACATGCCGGTGATAATAAACCTGATTCTGATTTTGATTAAATGGTGAAGGAGGCTTTGAGCATGCTGGCCTTCTCCAGTCAGGGTATTGAGTTTTAGGAGCAGATACAAGAGGGGAGAAATTTGAAAGAGACCTGAGGGGTAACTGCTTTACACAAAGGGTAGTGAGTACCTGGAAGGAGCTGCCAAAGGAAGTGGTTGAGGTGCAGACAAGAGCAATATTTATGTAGTGATTGGATAGGTACATGGAGTGGAGGGTTATGGACCGAAAACTGGCAACTGGGGCTAGTAGGGAAGATGCTGTGATCAGCATAGACCAGTCATGCATTTGGATAGGTACATGCTAGGGAGGGTCAAGGAAGCCTACGGGCCAAAAATGGGCAACTGGGACTAGTAGAGAGGATTTAAACGCAAACAACAGGAATTCTGCAGATGCTGGAAATTCAAGCAACATACATCAAAGTTGCTGGTGAAAGCAGCAGGCCAAGCAGCATCTATAGGAAGAGACGCAGTCGACGTTTCAGGCCGAGACCCTTCGTCAGGACTAGTCCTGACGAAGGGTCTCGGCCTGAAACGTCGGCTGCGCCTCTTTCTAGTAGAGAGGATGCTGTGTTTGTCACGTGCTCGGCAACAATGAATGTATCGAGTCAGGATTTATGAACAAACAAGCATTTATTAAACCCTGATAAACAATGAAAAAAAAAACAAACGAAAACCCTAACTGGAAGTAAACGGCTATGCAGCCATTCATTAAACTGCTACTCAGTACTAGCTCTTAAAGCGATAAATGCAAAACCAGTTCTTAAAGCGATAAATTCAAACACAGTTCTTTGAATGGTAAATTTTTAAGTCCAAGAGACTTATATAGTCTATTAGGAGAGACTTTCATGAAGTAATGAATTCCTCAAAGACACAACATCACTGCTACTCTCAACCAGATCCTGCCTTGTCTGCTGTATTCACGACAACAGAAATGAAATGGTTTAAAGGCACTGACCTTCCCTTCTGGATACTGCACAGCCTTTTCTGCTGCCTTTTTAGCAGGGGCTATCTCATGCAGATCACTCTTTCTTGAACGAATTCAATAATGGTCAATCCTTTCCAAACCTGTCGAATGTCTCCTTCAGGGTCCTGTCTTCACTCTCCAATGTTACTGAAAAGATACATTAACAAACTTCTGGCCAGTACTTCTGTACCTTACAATAGAACATAAAACTCAGTTTAAAATCAAAACTGCATCATAATGCAAATACGCAGCGGAGCAGAGTATCTCATTGACGTTCTAACTGAAAACCGATTGCGTCAACCAGGGGTCTTTCCTTTTTATACCCGTGGTGAACAAGTCATCACGTGACCTCACATCAGCAGGAAAATTACATCAGGTGACCTCCAAAAGACCATTACATCATTCTCACAAGAAAGTCACAAGATCTCCATGAGGTATGTAACAGTGCTCAGCAAGGACAAGTTGGGCATGGAGTGCTCCATTACTCTATGTCTCTATCTCACAGTAATATGGGAAACACAGGAGCTAAACTAGCCAGATTGCACTTTAGAACAGTTGGCAACATTATTTTATGATTCTTATCAATGGAACAATCATTCCTATAAATATTTAGGAGCAAAATGTGGGATATTCCTCGAATGGTGCACCTGTTGGTTGGACGACTTTTTTTTTTTGCTCAGCATAACAAAACTTTCAATTTCCAGATACACTTATATTTACACTTCTTCCCCTCACAGATATCAGGTAGCAGAACACTTCCGTCAAAATATAGACACCACCACAACATCCTATACAAAAGCCCTTGTTAGTATAGCAGACAGGTTTACATCTATATACTGCAGAAAAGTTTGCCATGTTTTATGAAAACTGTTTGTTTTTGAGTGTACCATAGATGTCAAAAAGTCCAAAGGAATGTATTCCATGATTAATTTACGCCAATCAAAAAGTCCAGGGGCCTTATCGGATATCCAACAAAGTAAAATGTTCTTCCTTGCACAAAAAGTCAGGATGTTAAAGAGTTTTTTCTGATGTGCATTAATAATACGACTGCTGGGTAAGCCCAAGATGATGAGTTCCCTGGTAGTAGCTGTTAAGTTTTATCTTTCTTTCAGCATGATTACATTGATGTTTGGCTCATCAACGGCCCTATCCCAGTTACTCAAACAGAAACATTAATGAATACAGTATTTCCTTTCAGAACACCACGTAACTTTACAGCCATTGAAGGAGTGGTGTTAATGTAATGTAGCACAGGAAGGGCAGTACGGAAATGTGGTAGTTAGCACAATGTTTTACAGTACCAGTGATCTGAGTTCAATTCCTGCCACTGTCTGTAAGGTGTTTATATGTTCTCCTTGTGACTGCGTGGGTTTCCTACAGGTGCTCCGGTTTCCTCCCACATTCCAAAGACATACCAATTGGTAGATTAATTGGTAAATTGTCCCTTACTAGGCTAGGATTAAAATCAGGGAGTTGCTGGGCAGCATGGCTCGAGGGCCAGAAGGCCCTGCCATGCTGCATCTCAATAAAATAAAATAAACAAAATAACAATTGATGGATAAGGAGTAAATATTGGTGCAGAAATCTGGACAAGCTCTGCTTCAGAATAGCAACAGACAACATGCTGGAGGACCTCAGAGGGTCACACAGGGTCTACAGTCGATGTCTCAGGCTGAGAACCTTCGCCTGGAATGAAAGGTAGAGAGGAGATGGTCAGTGTAAAGAGGTGGAGGACGGAAGCAGATCAAGAGATAACAAGTCATAGGCAGATCCAGGTGAGGAGGGGCGATAGATAGATGGAGTAGGGGAGAGTAGGAATAGTGACTGAAGCTGAGAGGTAATAGCGAGAGGCTACAAGGGCTGAAGATGATGGAATCTGATCAGAGGGAGGAGCATGGAACCAAATAAAGCTCTGCTTGATCCACAGAGTTCCTCCAGGCCCCAGCAATCTCAACTCTTGCCTCCTTTGGTATCCCAGGATAAATCACACCAGGACCTAGGGTCTAATCCACCTTAATGTTTCAACATCTCCTCCTTGAGATGAACATGCTATATATTATCCAGCTACCTCCCCATGACCTCATCATCACCCATGACCTGCTTAGTGAATAAAGATACAAAGTACTCACTAAGGACCTTGCCCACTTAGACCACAATGAACATAAGATATAGGAGCAAAATTAGGCCATTCAGCCCATCGAGTCTGCTCTGCCACTCCATCAAGGCTGATTTATTATCCTCTCAACTCCATTCTCCTACTTTTCCCCCTAACATTTGACACCCTGACCAATCAAGAACTAATTAACCTCCACCTTAAATATATTGAATGACCTGGCCTCCACAGCCGCCTGAGGCAATGAATTCCACAGATTCACCACCCTCTGGCTAAAGAAATTCCTCCTCATCTCTGCTCCAAATGGGCATCCCTCTTTTCTGAGTCTGTGCCCTCTTGTCCTAGAGACTCACACACTGTAGGAAACATTCCCTGCACATCCCCTCATATATTCAATAGTTTCAATATTCAATAGGTTTTAATGAGATCCCCCTTCATTCTCCTAAACTTCCAGCAAGATGGCACCAGTGACCAATAGCGATATCTTATAGATAGCTTACAAAACTGCAGGATACTCTTTTCTGAACTGGGATCAATTGCAGCCTGTAACTTCCCTTCGAAGAATGTATTTTTGGGCCAATTGAATGATCTGGCACTTCTGTGATCCCCTGCGATATTTGGTGTGGAGTGAAGCTATGGTTGTTGCTGAGGTTGTAAGCTGCGTTGATTCCTAATGGCCGGACCTGTGGTCAACTCCATTACACTGTGCCGATTAAAGTGTCAAGCAGGATAAAAACCGATGTTGATGAGAGCAGGATGGGTGTTCAGTGTAGTCTGCCTGTGTTTGACTGGTTTCTGACTCGCTGCTGTCACCGGAAGGTACAGGAGTCTTGTGTCCAATGCTGCAAAGTTCAATCACCTCAGCGGCTCACGGCTCGCAGTTCATGGCTGTGGACTCACTTCCAGCTGCGGTTTGATATTTAATCTCCACAGTGCAGAACACGCTTTACTATTTGTGCGATTTGACTGAGGTGCTTCAGTGCGGACCTGGATCCGCAGCTGTGGTCTGAAGCCGAGGACAGTACTGAGCAGACTGACTCAATGGCTGTGGCCGTGGCCATTGGCTCCTGGAGTGGCTGTACTCGCTCCCAGTGGCTTGCGGCTGGGGACTCACTTTTGGGAGTCTCCAGTCTGAAGTTTAATTTTTTGTGTGCTACTTGTTTGCTTTTGCTGTTTGCGTGATTTGTTCTTTTATTTTTGCATGTCTAATGGTCTTGTTGTATGGGGCTTTTCTTGTATTTCTTTGCTTGCAGCTGTCTGCAAGAAGACAAGTCTCAAGGTTGTATACTGTGTACGTACTTTGATAATAAATGTACTTTGAACTTTCAGTACAGGCCCAGAGCCATCAAATGCTCCTCATACATTAACCCTTTCATTCCCAGAATCATTCTTATGACGCTTCTCTGGACCTTCTCCAATGCCAGCACGACTTCTCTTAGATAAGGAGCCCAAAACTGCACAGCGTACTACAAGTGCAGTCTGACCAATGACTTCTAAAGCCTCAACACTACATCCTTTCTCTTGTACTCAACTCCTTTCAAAATGAATGCTAACATTGAATTTGCCTTCATTAACACTGACTTAACCTTCAAGGAATCCTGCACAGCACTCCCAATTCCCTATGCACCTCAGATTTTTCAATTTTCTTCCTGTTTAGAAAACAGTCTACACCTTTATTCCTTCTACCAAAGTACAAGACCATACCGTACACTACACTATATTCCATCGCCACTTCTTTGCCCATTCTCCCAATCTATCTAAGTCCTGCAGACTCCCTGTTTCTTCAAGACCGTCTGTGCCCCCACCTATCTTCATATCATCCACAAACTTGGCCACAAAGCCATCAATTCCACCATCCAAATTATTGACATAATGTATAACGTGAAAAGAAGTAATGCCTGCACTGACCCCTGTGGAGCACCACTGGTCACCAGCAGCCAATGAGAAAAGATCCTTCTTGTTCCCACTCTTTGCCTCCTGCCAGTAAATCAATCTCCTATCCATGCCAGTATCTTTCCAGTAGTCTCATGGGCTCCTGTCTTGTTAAGCAGTCTCATGTGCGGCACCTTGTCAGAAGTCTTCTGAAAATCCAAGTACACAACATTCACCGACTCTCCTTTGTCTATCCTGCCTGTTTCTTCCACAAGGAATTCCAAATGATTTGTCAGGCAAGATTTCCCTTTAAAGAATTCATGCTGATTTCAACCAAATTTATCTTGCGTCTCCAAGTACTCCGAAACCACATCCTTAATAATTTGACTCCACTGTCTTCCCAGCTGCTGAAGTCAAGCTAACTACCCCATAATTTCCATTCTTTTGCCTTCTTAAAGAGTGGATTGACATCTGAAACTTTCCAATCCTCCAGAACCATTCCAAAATCAAGTGATTCTTGAAAGATCATTACTGATGCCTCCATCTTAGTTGGGTCTTGATGATGTAGGCTTCAATGCTTGTTGTTTTTGCTTCATTTAGCACACTGATGTTGGTTCTTCTATCTTCCCAGCTGATATTTAAGATGTTTCGAAGACAGCGTTGTTGGAACTTTTCAAGTGCCTTCAGATGTCGTCGGTATGTTGTCCAGGTTTCTGATGCATACATGAAAGACGAACATCTGCCGAAACAAATCTACTCCCAGCTTAAAGAAGGCAAACGTAAAAGAGGCGGACAACAGAAGAGATTCAAAGACGCCTTAAAAGCCAACATGAAGAAATGTAGCTTCAACATCAACAATTGGGAAACCAATGCCAAGGACAGGAAACTCTGGCAAGCCATCATCCGACAAGGAACAGCAACTTTCGAAGCCAACACATGTGCAGAATTAGAAGAAAAGAGAAGAAAATGGAAAGAAAGGCAGCAACAACCAAAGCCCGATCTGCCATCTGGAACTACCTGTCCTGAATGCAGAAGAACTATCAAAGCCAAGATTGGACTCATAAGCCACTTGAGAGCTCATAAGTAGATCAACAGAACAAAAACCATCATCCTCGACCTCGAGGGATAGCCATGACGACGAATGCCTCCACAATCTTTTCAGCTACCTTTTTCAGAACCCTGAGGAGTAGTCCATCCAGTCCAGGTGACAAACCTACTTTCAGACATTTCAGCTTCCTAAGCACCTTCTCCTTCATAATAGCAACTCCACTCACTTCTGCCAGCTGACTCTCAAAATTCTGGCATACTGCTAGTGTCTTCCACAGTGAAGACTGATGACAAATACTTGTTAAGTTTGTCTACCATTTCTTTGTCCTCCGTTACTCCTCTCCAGCATCATTTTCCAGTGGTCTGGCATCCACTCTCACCTCTCTTTCACTGTTTATATATCTGAAAAGGTTTTGGTATCCTCTTTTATATCTTTCCTGGCTAGCTTATCTTCATATTTTTATCTTTATGTCTTTTCTGGTTGCCTTCTGTTGGTATTTAGAAGCTTCCCAATCTTCTGTCCCACTATTTTTTGCTATATTACATGCCCTCTCTTTTGTTTTTATGCTGCCTCTGACTTTCCTTGTCAGCTACGATTGCCTCATCAATCAAATCAAAAATCAAAATCAAATCAAATCAAGTTTAATTATCATTCTGCAAACGAAACATCATTTCTCTGGGACCAAGGTGCAAACACAAATAGAATAGCATGTTCAAAGTAGTGAGCAAAAAAGCATATTTACATGAAAAAAAACATTTATATAATCCAAGATCCTCAGCAACATGCCCTGCAATTGATGGTACAGTCTCCCAGCAGTGCACAGAAGCATGCAATCCAGCCTGTCATTCCACCACTGAACACGAGAGGGCAGCACCAATGGGAGAGGCCAACTCCCCACCGAGTGCGGATACCACGCTCCACCGCCTCCAGCGTTTCCTCACCTCATCTGCAGCAGCAGACAAGCCCACAGCTTGAGGCCTAGTCCTCACTACAACCGAGGCTACACAGTTTCCATGTCGTCTGCCAGACAAGGGTAACAGGCCTGCAGTAACTTACATTACCACTGTCCAACAGAGTTTTGTAATCGCCGATGAAATGTCTGAGACAGGCTTCAACAGTTATTCTGCATGCTACCTTCATGCACCAGCTCCGACGCCTTCGCATACAGGCAGGAACATGGTCTGCAGCCAGGTCAGATCCTCCGTACCCAAACAGGTGCCTCTGACATCCCAGCGGACTTCTCCAACACCCTGATTGGATCCTTTCCAGACATCCCAACCGGCTCCTTTCACGACATCCCAACCGGCTCCTTCCACAACATCCTGACCGGCTCCTTATCCCAGCCGGCTCCTTTCCTGACATCACGATCAGCTCCTTTCCCGACATCCTAGCCAGCACCATTCCCAATATCCTGACCGGCTCCTTTCCCGACGTTAGAATATTTCATCTTTGGGATGTATCTACCTTACACCTATCTACCTTGCCCTTCAAATTCTGACCACCGCTGTTCTCCTGTCATACCTGCTAATGCATGGTAGGTCGTGTCTACCCAATCTTAGAGTTTTTGGAGGAAGTTCCCAGGAAGATGGAATGAAGGCAACCCAGTGGATGTTGTCTACATGGACATCTAGCAAAGCATTTGACAAAGTACTTCATGGGAGGTTGGTCAAGGAGGTTGTCACTTAGCATTCAGGATGAAGTTGTCAATTAGATTAGACTTTGGCTTCGTGGGAGAAGCTCAAGAGTGGTAGTAGATGTTTGCCTCTCTGACTGAAGCCCTGTGACCAGTGGAGTGCCACAGGAATCATTGTGGTCATCTATAGCAACAATCTGGATGATAATGTAGTAAGCCAGATCAGCAAAATTAGCAGATGACACGAAAATTGGGGTGTAGTGGACAGTGAGAAAGGCTATCATGGCTTGCAGCGGGATCTGGACTAGCTAGAAAAATGGTCTGAAAAATGGCGGATGGAATTTAATGCAGAAAAGTGAGAGGTGTTTCATTTTGGTAGGACCAATCAGAGTAGAACTTACATGGTGAGCGATTGGGCACTGAAGAGCGCAGTAGAACAGAGGGATCTGGGAATACAGATTCATAATTCTTTGAAAATGGCATCACAAGTAGTTAGGGTCATAAAGACAGCATTTATAAAGCAAAGTATTGAGTTCAAGAATTGGGATGTTATGTTGAAGTTGTATACAACGTTGGTAAGGCCTAATTTGGAGTTCTGTGCAGTTCCGGTCACCTGTCTACAGGAAAGATGTCAATAAGATTGAAAAGTGCAGAGAAAATTTACAAGTATAGTCAGGACTTGAGGACCTGAGTTATAGGGAAAGTTTGAATAGGCTATGACTTTATCCCCTAGATTGTAGGAGAATGAGGGGAGATTTGAAAGAGGTACACAAAATTATGAGGGGTATAGATAGGGTAAATGCAAGCAGGCTTTTTCCACTGAGATTGGATAAGAGCAGAACTAGAGGTTATGGGTTAAGGGAGAAAGATGAACTGTTTAAGGGGAATTTCTTCATTCAAGGAGTGGTGACAGTGTGGAACGAACTGCCAGCAGAAGTGGTGGATTCAGGTTTGATTTCAACATTTAAGAAAAATGTGGATGGGTACATGGATGGGAAGATATGGATGGCTATGGTCCTGGTGCAGTTCGATGGGACTGGGCAGACTAGGGCCTGTTTCTGTGCTGCAGTGTCCGGTGACTCTACATTGTGATAGTGGAACACCATCCGGCTGAGAGTTGCCCCAGCAGTGGTTTACAGGTGGGGGGGGGTGTTATGAATTCGGCACCACAGATTACGTCATGCCCTTTATCCTACTCTTGCAGGCGAGGAACTTAGACTATGCCTAGACTAGCAGACCGAACTGTGCAGAATGGAGTTAGTGTGCATTCAGCCAGTCTCTCCACTGCCAAAAGTCTGCCAGGTCTCTAACGTTTTGCTCCCACGCCTTCCCTCCTAATCTCTTGCCAGCTACTGCCTGTACATTATCCCTTTCAGTGAGGAGGGGGCGTCACTCTGGGTCTGAGTGTACGATGGGACGACGTGGAGGGAGCTGTACTCTGCGTCTGACCCCGGGAGTGTGTGACGGGATGGTGGTGAATGAGTGGAGTTTCACTCTGTGTGTGGTAGGACAGTGTGGAGGGAGCTTCACTCTGGGTCTGAGTGTGTGATGGGATGGGATGGTGCAGAAGGGGCTTCCTTTGTGTCTGACCCTGGGAGTGCGTGAGAACTACTCCCACCTCATCTCCTGACCTTTCCATACAAAGGTGACTTTAGGTTTAGTTGGATTCACAGACAGAATAATAATTCCAGCATTAAAAATCCAAAACATTCCAACTCCTGAGTAGTATCTATGTTTACATTTGTGCTGGTCAGGTGGAAACACCCACTCACATAGTGCAGGTATCTCTCTCACATACAGAGACATAGTGTATGTAACCCTCTCTCAAACACACACACACTCATTGTTCTTGTCTCCCAGACACCCTCACTCTCCTGGGGAGCCTGCGTTTCAGTTGGTGAGTATGTCTGACCTAAAATCCCCTCTGCCTCCCCACTCTGCGGAGGTCGGTAGCGAACAACATACTCTGGAGCAGCTTCAGTGAAAAAAATCCTTCACATAATCCCCAGCCGTAATAGGGAGACTTTTAAGCTGCGGAGATGCAGTGGGTAAATCCTCTCCCTCTCTCCCAGCACCAGGACCAGCAGTGCCAATGGAACAGAACAGCCAATTCTGTGTCAGAAGTTGGGTTTGTATAATCTGGAAATTAAGCTGTGATTACAACTTTGAAAACCTCACCACACAGTACAAGCTCTTCAGCCCGCACTATCTGTGCTGAACACGAGGCCGAATCCTCTCTTGTCTAGATTCCTCCATTTCCTGCCTGTCTAAATGCCTCTATTGTATCGGTCTCCTTCACCACCCCTGGCAGCACAAGCCAAAATCTTGCCCCACACATCTTGTTTGAACAGACCACTCTCACGTTACATGCATGCCCTCCTGTTTTAGACACTGACGCACTATGTAACACCCTCCTACCTATTGACCCTAGCCGGCAAACCCTCTCTGTCCCCTCCAGTACCTTGTCTCTGTAATGCCCTGTACCACCTGTACTGCTCACAGCCTCTGTAACCCCCACCGGACCCTGCACCCTTCCCATTCCCATTACCCACTCCGGCCCTTGCACTCCTCCGTTTCTGTAAAACTCCCCGGTCACTGCACGACTCCTGTCTCTGTAAAACTCCCCGGTCACTGCATGACTGCTGTCTCTGTAAAACTCCCCGGTCACTGCATGACTGCTGTCACTGTAACACCCTTCAGCCCCTGCACCTCTCCCTGTCTCTGTAACCCCCCTCAATCCCTCCAGCACATAGACATTATCTGTCTCTGTTACACCCTCTCTGGACCCTCCACATTCCTCTGTTACTGTAAACCCCTCTGGCCCCTGCCTCTCTCTCTATCTCTTATCGCCATGAGACATAGGAGCAGAATTAGGCCATTCAGCCCATCGAGTCTGCTCTACCATTTGTTTATGGCTGGTTTATTATCGCTCTCATCTTCACTCTTCTGTCTCCTGCCCATAACCTTTGACACACTTACCAATCAAGAATCTGTGAACCTCCACTTTAAATATCTCCAATATCAGCACATCCTTTCTCAGATATGGGAGCCGAGACTGTTCACAGTTCTCCAATGTGGACTGGCCAATGCCCTATAAAGCCTCAGCATTACATCTTTGCTTTTATATTCTATTCCTCTTGAAATCAATGCTAGCATTGCGTGTGCCTTCCTTACCATTGACTTAACTTGCAAGTTAACCTTTAGGGAATCCTCTCTGGGAACCCCAAACCCCTTTGCACCTCTGATTTCTGAATTTTTTTCCCCTTTTAGATAGTGGTCTATGCCTTTATTTCTTCTATGCAGGACTCCCCATTCCTCAATCTACCACAGTATAATCTGCAAGCTTGTTCACAAAGTCATCAAATCCATCATGCAGGTCATTGACATATAACGGAAAAGATGCGGTCCCAACCCCCTACCTCAGTGGAGCATCACCGGTCAACCAGAATTAGGTGATTCACTGCTGAAGGCAGGAATAATATCTGTTTAATCAAATATTACAGTAAAGACTGTTGCATTTGAGCTTAAGCTTAAAAGACCTACACGCAGAATGCCGTAACTACTTATTCCGAGATAGTAATCTCGAGCAGGGATGATATCTTTGGCAAGTTGAACAAAGATTGCTGGGAACACTGTGAGGAAGATCATTTTGCACTGGTCTTGACTAAAGCAATGCAGGAACCTGTGTACAGCAACCTTTTAAATCGAAGTTAGTGCAGATTGGGAAGGATTGAGATGCAGTGTAATTCCTGGGTATTTGCTCGGGCAAACATTCCAAGGTTTGGATGCTATAGCTGAAAGGTAATACTCTGTGAGGTACAACACAACTGTGGTTGGGACTGCACTGTTTAAGAGCAATTGTACAAATTCTGTGGCCAGTAGAAATTCTACATCCAATAGAAAGTGACCTATTTTTGGGGACCACACTGAATCAGTGGAGGATCAGGAAAAGTGAGTTGAATGTGAGGAACTGAGACAAGTGTCAATACAGCGGGGGAAGAGCGATGTGCAGGCTGACAACATGAGATTGCATCACCCTTAAGCAAAGGCCAGCCAGGCAGGTCAACGTTCGACCTGCGGAGTCACCATTTGGAGCTTCTCTTCCCGGAGCACTGGGGGGTTTCAACCTTTCTGTGGAGCTGTTAAACCAGGGGCAATAAAACATTATTGTTACTGAGGAGTGTCATATCTGGTTTATGGAAGTTTATTCACTTCCATAACTTTAATTTTAAATATTTTTCAATGTGGAGTGGAGAGCAAGATCATAAATCTGGCAGAGGCAAAGGACTTGGGAATGGTGAAGTTGGAGCACCGTAGGAGAAGTATTGAGGAGGGAGGGGTTTGCGATAGGTGGCAAAGGAGTGTGTGGTGGAGTGTGGGGCTGCAGACACACCCAGCCCTGAGACACCAGGCAAGATCACTTGATTCCAAACAATTGGTTTATTGATTACAGAATGTCTCCTGCTCTCCCCTCTCCCTTCTCCTTTTCCCAACCATGATTCAACTCTCCCTGGCTCCTTCATCCACATAGACACCCATATCTGAATCAGGCTTATCCTCACTCACAGATGATGTGAAGTTTCTAAAATGTCAATGTTACAATAAGTACTATTTCTAAAATATAGTGCAAAAAGCATTACAAAACAGAGATTTGGAGCCTCCTACAAGGGAGGTGTGTAAAACTCTCATGGCTCGGCACATGAATTTTTAGAGACTGGAGGGATGTCCATTCTGCCCTCCCTCCCCCACTTCCACATCCCAGATACCCCACTCCCTGCCCCCTTCCCAATTCTCACTCCACAACAGAGAATCAGTTCGAGCTTCCTATTTCCCCACCAGCTCTTTCCTCAGCTGTTCCCCATTCACCACCCCACACTGACTACATCCCTCCCCCACACTCTCCAACCCAACACAGGGGTAGTCTGAAATTGCCCCTTAGTTATACAAAGATAGATACGAAAATACGGGAACACGAGGAAATCTGCAGATGCTGGAAATTCAAGCAACCCACACAAAAAATACGGGAAATGTATTAATGCACAATTTGACAATCATGCAGTAGAGGCAGCCTGCTTTAATGCTTCACTGTCTACCCGTTGAAGGAGAGGGGGTGAAATTTCCAGAGTCAGACTGTGGTGTATCGTTTGAAAATTCAACTCCAGTGGGCTCTTGGGAATAACATCTTCTTAAAACTCCCTGTATTGCCCTATGGACTAGAAAGCTCAAACCCTTGCATATCTGATATTCCAAGTTGTCAACTGGAAGATCTCTGCTGGCCTCTTCTGTTGCAGGAACTACCTGGTATTTGAGTGCATCAATGCAGAACTCAGGAAATGGTGCAGCAAAGGCGGGGGAAGGGTGCTCATCAGGTTAATCAGTCAAGAGGTTCCCGTTTGGAGAGGAATTGATTCTTTGGATGAGTGAAGGGGATGTGTTATAGTTGGAGGGACCGTCGGAATCATGGAGTGTGGAGGCTGAGTCAAGGGGGAGAGGAATGGTCTGAGTAGACGGTTTGAATGGCCTTTTCCTGCTCTTACATCTGTCGGTGATTTGTGTTGGTGGAGAACTCACCAAAAGGCAACTTGCAAAGGCACGACTTGTTTCTCCGGTGTTTGAAAGACTGATGTCTGGGTCCTTGAACTGACGTTGCTGCCTCTTCTGATGCTTTCTACAGCGAGATAAGAATAGAGAGAATTCACTCCATGCCTGACCCAGAGAGTGTGTGATGGGACGGTGTAGAGAGACATTTACTAACTGATTCTACTTACTGACATCCTGGGTCCCGGTCCCCTCGTACCCCTGCATCAATGCCACCCCTGTAATATCAGCCCTCCCCTCCACTGATGCCACCCCACTTTCTAACCAATCACTCTGTGATATTCAGTTGCCTTCCTTACACCCCCACCCCCGTAATGTACATGAGCCCATTTACCCCGACCAGGTGCCAGTAATGCCCCTGTACTGTAGAAGTGGTTTGTACGTTCAGATAAAGAGCCGTTAGCAGTGACGTTACCATTTTCCCTCCACCATCTCTATTTGCTGCTGCACCATTGACATCAGACACGGACACGTCAAGTCACACTGCTTGGCAGGACTCCACCAGCTGTCTCGTGCTCTGACCTTGTCTTTTACTGTTAACTCTCAACATCTGTGCTGTTCTCCAAGAACACGCTGGGCTGAGCTCTCATTTCCTTCTTTTCTCTGGGTTGCCCACTCTTCCTTGCTGCTCCCTCTCTACTCTCTGATCCTCTCTCTCTCTTCTCTCTCTACTCAGTCACTTGTTTTCACATTTTTATTCTCACATTTTCTCATCTCTCCTCTCTCGTAGCCCCGTTGCTTTCTCCTGTTGATCTCTCATTCCCTCGCTATTTTCTCTTCATTCTCTCTCTCTCTCTCTTCTGACTGCTTGGACTCGTTACTGAATTCTACAGAGGGTGAACCCCACTTCCTGACCACTGTCACCTCTGCCTCACTATCTGCTTCACAATTCTCTGCTGAGCTTGAACCAAGCTTTCTCCTTCCACGTCTGCTGGTCTCACCAACTCTCACCAAAGACTCATCTCACTGTTGTCATGGTTTCCATTCTGAAACTATGTGGCATCATCACTGGAATTGAAGTTCAGCTCTAGTTCCAGAATTTGGAAAACCACCTATCACCATCGTAACAGGGACCAGGAAACAAGTGGGTAAAATCAGGCCACACACATCAAAGTTGCTGGTAAATGCAGCAGGCCAGGCAGCAACTTTGATGTGTGTGGCTTGAATTTCCAGCATCTGCAGATTTCCTCGTATTTGCGGGGTAAAGTCAGGTCAGGTTCAGTTACTTTCCTCAGGGGAGATCTCCTGTCACCACTTGGTCTGCCCCATCTGTGACTCCGGACCCAACAGTTCTTGAACACCCTCTGAAATGTCCCAGCAAGTCACTCTGTTACATCATTACAGCAACAACCAAACAGAAACCTTGAGAAATAGTTTGCAATACACTCACTGTATCTGTAGCAACAAGTTCAAGTTGAAGTTTACTGTCATGTGCAGACATACCCAGGGCTTAAATGACACAAAAATGAGCTTTTCGTAGCAGCGGTACAGTACATGACAATCATGATCAACTTGAATTCTATTAACATAAATTATACATAATTATTTGACAGAATAAACAAAATTAACAATGTCATTAATGCAAGTTGAGGGAAATATTGCCTGAGAGAGAATTAGAACATAGAACAGTCCAGCAGGTATGGGCCCTCTGTGCTGACTAATATAAGCCCGTCAGAAGGTGGGCATTGATGGGCTGGCCCAAGTGCAAGGCACAGACACTGAAGAACTAGGAACAGGACTAGATGTGTCAAGAAAGCAAGGGAAGAAACGATGCTGGACATTAACACGGGCCCTGGACGAGACTAGGATTCAGGGCCTGCGCTAGGACTTGGGCTAGAAACACGAGACCCGGATGGGGAACTTGGAACCTGGAGCCTGGAATAGGAACTCGGAACTCCGGAACCAGAGTCAGGACAAGGACCCAGAACCTGGGTCTTGGTTGGGACTCGGGACTAGGATCTTGGCAAGGACAGGATGTGGCTACAGGACAGGACGTGGAACTCCTGCACAGAACGTGGCTACAGGACTGGACATGGAACTCCTGCACAGGACGTGGCTACAGGACTGGACGTGGAACTCCTGCACAGGACAAGGAACTTGGACAGGACGAGGTTTTTGGATATGGCTTGGACAGGACGTGGGACTCCTAGACGTGGCTTGGACAGGACGTGGGACTCCTGGACGTAGCTTGGACAGGACGCGGGAACTCCAGCACAGGACGTGGCTCTTGAACTAGATTTGACCCAGCTTTGTTAGGCTCTTGGGTACGGAGCTGGGTCTCCTTCTTGGAGCGCAGGGCCAGGACTCTTCCTAGGACGCGGGGCTGGGATGACTGCCGAGGTAAACTGCCGGGGATTCGGATGGGGACGATCCAGCACAGGACGAGGAACCTCCACCCCGGGCTGGGCAAGGTACTCCTGGGCTGGACAAGGACACGAAGCTCAGACTTGGACAGGGCTGGAACATGGCGCCTGGACTTGGTCTTGGAACACAGGAACACAGAGACCTGGATTTGAGCACAGGAACAGGGAACACAGAGTCACCAATCTCCAGGTTAAACATGCTCCATCTCCAACCATCCTCTGTCTTCTGTGGGCAAAATCCCTGCAGCCAAGTTTCCATAGATCCCATGCCTCCTGCCTTTATGGATGAGCCTACCACTGGGAATTGCCTTACAAAAATCCATATACACCAGATCCACTGCTCTATTTTCATGGATTTGTTTTGTCATCTCCTTGAAATGCTCAATTCGGCCCATGAATCATGACTTACCCCTCATAAAGTCATGCTGACTATCCCTAATAAGACAATCATTCTCCAAATGCCTGTAAATCCTGTCTGTTTCCATTACCTTGCCCACCACTGATGGAAGACTCACTGGTCTATAATTCCCAGCATTGTTCCTATTACTTTTCTTGAACAATGGAACAACATTTGCCATCTTCCACTCCTCTGATACTACTCTGGTGGACAGGGAGAATGCAAGCATCATCAGTGACCCAGCAATCTCTTCCCTCACATCGTGTATAACCCGGGAACTTATCTATCCTAATGCTTTTCAAATACTCCAACATTATCTCTTTCTTAGCTTCAACATGCTCTGCCACATTAGCCTGTTCTACTCTGACCTTACATTTTTTAAGGTCCCTCTCACTGGTCAAAACAGAAACAAAGTGTTCATTAAAGTCTTCCTGACTTCATCCACCTCAAGACTCATTTCCTTCTTCATCCCTGAGCGGTCCTATCCTCACTCTAGTCATTCTCCTGTTTGCTTACGTTTAGAATGCCCTGGAGTTTTCCTTAATCCTAATTGCCAAGGCCTTCTCATGTTCCCTTCTGGCTCTCATAAGACCCTCCCTTAGCTCCTTCATGACCACCCTATCACTCTCAAGAGCCCTGCCTGATTTTTGCTTCCTATGCTTATGCATGCTTCTTTCTTCCTCTTTACTAAATGTCCCACCTCTGCTGTCAATCATGGTTCCTACCATCCTTTCCCTACCTCAGTGGCACAGATGTATCCGTGCAAGTGTTTCCAAGAAAAACTTCCACAGTTCTACTGTGCATTTTTCTGAGAACATCTGTTCACAATTTACACTCTCAAATTCCTGCTTAATACCCTCGTAATTATCACTCTCCCAATTAAATAATTACCCCAATTGTCTGCTCCGGTTCTTGTCCACCAGCTATGTTAAAGGTCAGGGAGTTGTGGTCACTGTCTCCGAAATGCTCACCCACTGAAGAGCACGTCACCTGACCAAGTTCATTACTACAGTACCATGTAAAAATCTTTGGTACAGATGTATATAGCTGGGGTGCCTCAGACTTTTGTACAGTACTATATTTGTCGACATGGTGCGGACAGCGAGTTGGTAAATCCGGCGGGAGCGAAAGGTGTTGGGAAGGAGTGTCACGGGTGGGGTGTGGGACAGGTGGCAGAGAAGGAGTGCCGGGACTGGGGGTGGTACAGATGCAGACATACCCAACCCTGAGACACCAGGCAAGAGAACTTGATTCCAAACAACTGCTTTATTGATCATTTCAAAATGTTTGGTGTTTCCTGCTCCCTCCCCGATCCCTTCTCCACAACAAAGACCCATATCAGAATCAGGTTTATCATCACTCACATTTGTCGTGAAATTTGATTCTTTTCATTGTGACAGCAGTACAGTGCAATACATAAAATTACTACAGTACTGCGCAAAAATCTCAGGCACCCTTGCTATATATATATATATGTGTGCCTAAGACTTTTATACAGTACTATAGTTCTAGATCGAATATGGAGTTTCATGTATTTGGCCTGTTCACATACTCTGTGAGGAATCCTTTCTAGACACATCTAACGAATTTTATCCCATCTAAACTTTTTACAGTTAGGAGTGAAAATCAATGTTAGGGAAGTAGAAGTCACCTAGGACAACCGAATTGTTAATTTTGCTACTTTCTAAATTCTGCCTGCTTATCCACTCTTCAGCATCATAGTGGGTTTTGAAGGGTTTATAGTCAAATTTAGTGACTGCTCTCTTCCTGTTTCTGAATTCCGCTATTCTTGAGCACTGTGGCTCTAGAACTCATTCACGTGGGCTAAGGAAGCCCAGTACACAATATGTCTTTCTAATCACACTATCAACTTGTGCAGCAACTTTGAGGGGTCTATGGACTTGGACCCCAAGATCCCTCTGTTCCTTCATGCTGCTAATAATTCTTCTGGCATTAATCTTGTACTCTGCCTTCAAGCCTGGACCCAAATGAGGAGGGGACTGTGTGTCTGATGCCCAGTCCCAGAGGAGGAGTTGACTGTGCACCTGTTGCATGGCCCTGGAGTGGGAAGGACGGTGCATCTGGCGTCTGGTCTCCGATAAGGTTTGTCCACAAAGGTGGACTGTCTACCTCTGAGGGGAAATTGCTGTGAGCTCCCTCTGCAACCATCAGCTTCAACCAAAAAGCTCTCTGATGGTCGCCACGAAAATCCCCAAACCCTGCTCTCTACGGCCCTCATCTTCCCTATGCATCTCGCAGGCATGAGTTGGCCTTCACAGAGACGAGTTGTGTTCCTGTTGGATGAAGTGGTGCCTGAAGTTGGCTGAACTTTAGAGGTGGACAGAGAGAGATTCAATGATACCCTTTACTCTCTGGGCTCACCTTGAAACATCTGTCCCATACCTCACCTCACCAGTAGTTGACAGGGCCAGGAGATCGGTGAATCCACAGAGCAAGAGACAACCCAAGACAATCCACTTTGTGAGGCCACAGGGAGCGTGGGGGGCCTGAAACTTTTCCCCCTTAAAATAACAACTGGCCCTGCCCCTTCCACCCTGACTGCCTCCCCTGTAGCTCCTCCACAGCTTGTTCTGTAATCTCAGCACAGGATGGGGCAGGTGGAGGGACTTCCTACAATTACTTTCACCAAGAAATAAAGATGGTGCAGTTGAATATGTGGTTACAGAGTTAGTGCAGGAGGGAGGGCTTCAGATACATGGACCAAAGGGAAGAGTTGCATCTAAACTGGAGGAGAACCAACATCCTCGCAGGGAGGTTCGCTGGAGCTGCTCCTGGTCAGGAGAGTTTAAACTAGAGTGTGAGGGTGGTAGGAAGGTGCTGGGAAACAAACATCAGACCAGTAGATGAAGGGATTGATGGTAAGGTAGAGGTTAGGTCAGGGACAGGTTCAGAAACATGGTGGGACCAACAGGTGGAAGAAGGTTTACTTCAGTCTAAGGAATCAGAATGAGATGTACCATCACCGGCTTATGTCATGAAATATAAGATAGATAAATAAATAAAGAGAAACATTATATATATATGTCTATTAAATAGTTAAGTTAAAATAAGCAGTGCAAAATAGCAGAAATAAGAAAAGTAATGAGTTAGTGTTCATGGTTTCAATGTCCAATTAGAAATCGGATGGTGAGCGGAAGAAGCTGTTCCTGAATCACTGAGTATGTGCCTTTGGGCTTCTGTACCTCCTTCCCAGTGGTAACAGTGTGAACAGTGCATGTCATGATTGGTAGGGACCCTGAATGATGGACACAGACTTCCTAACTACCGCTCCTTGAAGGAGTATTCAAGGTGAGGCAGATGAACTTAGTGTCTGTATCATTGCACAGGACTATGATGGTGTGGGCAATACAGAGACGTGGTTGTGAGGGGGACAGAAATGACAGCTCAATGTTCCAAATAACAATGTTTCAGATGTGATGGAGAGGGAGGTAAAGAGGTGGACATTTGCATTACTCACACAACTGCACTCAGACAGGACACAGTAGAGACTGAGTCAATATGGGTAAAACTCAAAATGGGATAAGTGCATTCACTCCAATGAGCTTGTGCTGTGGACCTCCCGATAACTACTGGGACAGAGGGGAACTGACCTGTAGATAGGTTATAGAAAGATCTAAAAGTAACTGGCTTCTCGTAGCTGGTGATTTTTAACATTCTCAATATTGACAGGAACTTCCTTAGTTTAGGAAGCTCAGATGGGAAAATAGTTGTTGGGTACATCCAATAGGGTTTCTTGAAACAGTAAGTGGCTAGCCCAATGATATGAGGGAATATACGGGACACTGTACAGGGAAATGAGCCTGGCCAGGTAACTGAAGTTTCAGCGGGGGAGCAAGTTAGAAACAGTGATCACAAGCTTTTAAAGGTTTGCAATAGTTTGGACTGGTAAGGGGAAGTATTGTATTACAGGAGTGCAAATTACAGCATTTTAGGCAAGAACTGGGCAGCGTGAATTGGCTAGAATTGTTATTGGGGAAGTCCACGTGACACGTGGGAGTCATTTAAAAACCAGCTGACGTGGGTTCAGCACAGGCATGTTCCAGTAAGGAGAAAGAACAAGGATGTTCGGGTAAAGCAACAGGTGATGAGAAAGGCAGTGAATTTAGTCAAAACAGCAGAGTACACAGGTAAGGTTTAGGAAGGGTCTTGCAGGAATGTAAAGAAAATAAAGTAGGAGGTCCAAAGGGGAAGACCACAAGGAAGGAGGAAAAAAGGGAGGGGGGCATGAAATGAGAAGCCCAAGACATTTCTACATTCATTAAAAACAAGAGGGAGGAACATTCACGGATAAAGGAGGGAATTTATGCTTGGAGAGTAAGAATGTCGGTGAAATATCAAACGAGTTATTTGCACTAAGGAGTAGGATGCAGAATACGGTGAGATCAGGCATTTTGAGATCAAGAATGAGATGTTGTTGTGACTCTTGAGGATCACTAAGGGGGTTACAGTGTTAACAATGCCATAAAATGCTGATGTAATCTCTGCTTACTTAAAATATATCATGTCATGAGATGTAGCTGAGGAAGAATTGTTTTGGTCTGTGTTTTTATTCTTTCATTTAGGTTGTTTGCTATTTTCTTGGATAACGTGCTATCACAATGTTTTGGTAATCTTGTGAATTTTTCTATACAGCTTTTTCTAGCTGTGTGAGTGTTGATCATGTCACCTTGCTGGCTTGGATGAGCTTGAAGACCTGGAATTAGAGAGTTTCACTTTGCTCAGTGAGTACGTCTCAGCAGCTCTGAAACAGAATTCCTCTGGCAACCTGTGTCCTTGTCCCACACAGAACTGTGAACGGTGGCCTTCGCTCCACAGCTCTCACTGATCGTCACATAAAGCATTTTCAGTGAGGTTCTGCTTCTCCGATATATAACCTTAAGATAGTTAACACATTGCTAAATCTATCTTTTTGTGGAAACTAGAATGTGCAGTTTGCCTAGAATCACCGAGATTCTACAAGATTCTACACCGAGGATCTTCTACGAGTCTGTGGTGGCCAGTGCTATCATGTTTGCTGTTGTGTGCTGGGGCAGCAGGCTGAGGGTAGCAGACACCAAAAGAATCAACAAACTCATTCGTAAGGTCAGTGATGTTGTGGGGATGGAACTGGACTCTCTCACGGTGGTGTCTGAAAAGAGGATGCTATCTCAGTTGCATGCCATCTTGGACAATGTCTCCCATCCACTACATAATGTACTGGGTGGGCACAGGAGTACATTCAGCCAGAGACTCATTCCACCGAGATGCAACACAGAGCGTCATAGGAAGTCATTCCTGCCTGTGGCCATCAAACTTTACAACTCCTCCCTTGGAGGGTCAGATACCCTGTGCCGATAGGCTGGTCCTGGACTTATTTCATAATTTACTGGCATAATTTACATATTACTATTTTACTATTTATGGTTCTATTACTATTTATTATTTATGGTGCAACTGTAACGAAAACCAATTTCCCTCTGGGATCAATAAAGTATGACTATGACTATGATATTAATTCATCATAAAAGTGAAACAACAGCAGTTTGAAACTGATATAAATTGAAAGAATTGTTAGCTGTCGAAAAGCAAAAACCTATTATTATTTGGCACAGTTACTCTTTACAATTTCATTCTGTAGAAATCTTATTTTCCAGCTGCTTAATGAGATGTTGCAGAGTGAAGAGGTCATTAAAGGCTGATAGGAGCAGACACTTGAAACTCTGTGGAACTCAGCCTAACTCAGTGCCGTTGAATGAGTGTGTATATATATTTGGGATTATCTGTGCAGCTGACAGCTCTGTCTAGGCTGATCCCTAAAGATTTGACTTGCTCTATAGTTGTATAGGTCCCTGTAAAATGATTGGCATTTATGGGTGAATCTTCAGTATAACAATTTAGTTTCTGGAGCTGATCTCATCCAGTACAGTCAACGACTGTGTAGTGCCCTATCCATTTTTAGATTTTTTTTTAGATTATGAGGACACACAGTCCTCTTTTATTGTCATTTATTAATGCATGCATTAAGAAATGATACAATATTCCTCCAGTGTGATATCACAGAAACACAGGACAGACCAAGACTGAAAAACTAACAAAAAACACATAATTATAACATATAGTTACAACAGTGCAACAATATCATAACTTGATGAAGAACAGGCCATGGGCACAGTAAAAAAGTTCAAAGTCTCTCGAAAGTCCCACATCTTACGCAGATGGGAGAAGGAAGAAAACACTCCCTGCCATGCCTGACCACAGTCCAACTCTGAGTCATCTGAAAACTTCAAGCCTCCGACCAGTCCTCCGACACTGAGTACTGAGTACCATCTCTGCCGAATGCTTCGACCTCAGCCTCGGTCGCCAGCAGCGGGCAAAGCTGGAGATTCTCAATTGCACAGTAGCAGCAGCAGTGAACCGGGCATTTCAGAAGTTTCTCCAGATGTTCCTCTGTGCTTCTCATGTCTGCCTCCATCAAATCAGAATTGTGCACGGCCTCCTACTTACAAATACGATATCATTTCACCGGAGAGCTGCGCGCGCTGTGTCGCGTCACCATCTTCTCCTACCCATTTTGCCCATGGATGCAAGAGTTCAGTATTTTTGTTTAGTTCCTTGGTTTACACCCTTTGATTTGAGTGTAAAAATTGTATATTAAGCTCTGGTTTTGCTAGTAATCTCAACTATTAATAAATATAACTGAAATTTCAATAGATAGTGGTTTTGGGAAGGAGAGGCACAGGCTGTAGATTGCTTTCTTTCTTGTTGCACAGTTAGAGCAGTAGGAATGTTAGGCAGGATAGTGAAATGCTCCTTTTGGAGGATATGGGAAGTCAGGGAGACCTCCAATGTCCCTGATGACTACATCAGCAAAAATGCATCCACACTCACACTGTACCAGAGAATGAACCCCACACTCTCACACTGTACCGGAGACTGACGGGTCCAGAAGGAACCCCACACTCTCACACTGTACTGGAGACTGACGGGTCCAGAAGGAACCCCACACTCTCACACTGTAGCAATGACCTATCAACCTCCACCTTGAACATACATAAAGACTTGGCTTCCACAGCTGCCTGTGGCAATGAATTTGACAAGCACGCCACTCTCTGGCCAAAGAAACTATTCCTCATCTGTTCTAAGTAGACATCCCCCTATTCTGAGGCTGTGTCCTCTGGTCCTTGACTCCCCCTCCCCATAGGAAACATCCCCACCACATCCACTCTGTATTAGCCTTTCCACCTTTGATAGTTTTTAATAAGATTCATCCCCACTTAATTCTTCTAAATTCCAATGAGTAAAGGCCGGGAATTAACAATCGCTCCTCATACCTTAAATCTTTCAATCCTGGAATAATTTTTGTCAACTGCCAATGTCAAATAATCCTTTCTAAAATAAGGGTCCCAAAATTGCTCACAACACTCAAATTAGGCCTCACCAGTGCCTTATAAAGCCTCGACATTCATCCTTGCTTTTATATTTTAGTCCTCGCAAATTGAGTGCTAACATTGCTTTTGTCTTCCTCACCACTGACTCAACCTGCAAATTAACCTTCAGGGAATCCTGCACGAGGATACCCAAATCCCTTTGTACCTCCGATTTTTGAATTTTCTCCCCATTTAGCAAATAGTCTATACTTTTATTCCTTCTGCCAAAGTGCTTGGCCATACACTTCCTGACGCTGTATTACATTTGCCACTTCTTTGCTCATTCTCCTAATCTTCTGCAGCCCCCTTGCTTCCTCAAGAGTCCTGATGAAGGGTTTCGGCCCGAAAAATCGACTGTTCCCATGGATGCTGTTTGGCCGGCTCAGTTATTCGAACATTTTTGAGTTGAGAGTTAAAGGGGTAACATGAGGGGGAGCTTCTTTACTCAGAGAGTGGTAGCTGTGTGGAATGAGCTTCCAGCAGAAGTGGTTGAGGCAGGTTCGATGTTGTCATTTAAAGTTAAATTGGATAGATATATGGACAGGAAAGGAATGGAGGGTTATGGGCTGAGTACAGATCGGTGGGACTAGGTGAGAGTAAGAGTTCGGCACGGACTAGAAGGGCCGGGATGGCCTGTTTCCATGCTGTAATTGTTATATGGTTAACATTTGGTGTGTGTTACTGGACAGTGAGGGCCGCTTCTGGGGGAGCGAGCGATTGTGATTTGTTCCCTCTGATATCCAATCAAATGATTAGTCGGTATAAATCTGAATGGCGATTCGTTTCCACAAGTAACCAATGGAAATACTCAAGTTCCCCATCCCTTATTAGCATACCGGTGACCCCCTGTTATTTAATCCGCACTCCGATCAGATTTTGCTCATTTCAGCGTTTAAAGCCGACTGAAGAAATGCCCGAGCAGCAGAAATCCGCTCCCAAGAAGGGTGCCAAGAAAGCTTTGCCCAAACCAGCGGGCAAGTCTGGCAAGAAACGCAGGAGGGTGAGGAAGGAGAGTTACTCCATCTATATCTACAAAGTGATGAAGCAGGTTCACCCCGACACCGGCATCTCCTCCAAGGCCATGAGCATCATGAACTCGTTCGTGAGCGATATTTTCGAGCGCATCGCGGGCGAGGCTTCCCGGCTGGCCCATTATAACAAGCGATCGACCATCAGCTCCCGGGAGATCCAGACTGCCGTGCGCCTGCTGCTGCCTGGGGAGCTGGCCAAGCACGCCGTGTCGGAAGGGACAAAGGCGGTGACCAAGTACACCAGCTCCAAGTGAAGAGTGCCCAGAAAACACACCGGAAACCCAACGGCTCTTTTAAGAGCCACTCACGGTTTCATAAAAAGTTGCATTAACCAGTGGTCGAAAGCTCGAAAATAATCCAATAATCGAAGTAAATCTGGAAATTTCTTCATGAGCTAATTCAAATTCTATCCACGTCAATCGATATAATCCCGAGGTCTTCGTTACATTCATGCTACCGCATGGACTGAAGCATCACCTTCTCACAAACAAGAAAAAATTTGCTGGAAATCGAAGTAAAACACACAAAACGCTGGAGGAACTCAGCAGGCCAGGCAGCGTCTATGTAAAAAAAAGAAGTACAGTCGACGTTTCGGACCTAATCTTGTCTAGGTGTCTCGGCCCGAAATGTTAGACTACTTCTTTTTCCGTGGATGTTGCCTAACCTGCTGATTTCCTCCGGCATTTTGTGTGTTGCCAACATCACTTCCTCTGCGTCTCTGTATTGGTTATTACAACTTGTATCTCTGAAGCAGATAATTACTGAATCTGGTTTATTTGCTCTGGGGAATGCGGTGTTTATTTTCTGTCCCATTCTGGCGACTTATCTGAATCCCATTTCAAAGCCAGACCCTGAACTGGTCACGGTTCTTTCAGGCACAGATTCTGCCGATGCTGGAAATGCAGAGCAACACAGTACAAATACATACCTCAGCAGGTCAGGCATCTATGCAAATTAATAATTTAATTTTATCTGTGAAGTAGTTTGTTAAAACTACAGGCTAAACTCCAGTCGCAGTCTGAGAAGAGCAAATCGGTTCATAACCTGATCAGGCTCACACATTGACCGACCGCGAACAGAAGCTGAAAATCGATATTTTTGTTCTGGGCGCTGATTACTTGAAAGAGTTCAGCAAATTAAATGCCCCGACACTTTATTTCAATATTACTTACACCTATATTAAATGTGTCGGACGTTAGTAATGGGCTAAATGCGGAGAACAAGTGGGCGAAACAGATCTGGAATAATTTGATTTTGAACAAAGGACTTCTTGGCGGGCTTTTTCACATCAGATTTTTTTAGGAAATCTAAAATCTAAATTCCGCGCTTCTGTTGTTGGTTGCTGCTTGATTGGTGAATAAGGCAGCTCCTTGATTGGATTATTTTCTCTCTCCAATGAGAGTAAGTGCTGTTGCGCCAATCATAAACATCCCACTGCATTCCCCCAAAAGGTACAAGAAAGGCGAGGGCTGGCCTATTTCATCATTCTCTGTGAAAAAGTTGCTGAGATTGTCGAAATGTCTGGACGAGGGAAAACCGGTGGCAAAGCTCGGTCCAAGGCCAAATCTCGCTCGTCCCGGGCCGGACTGCAGTTCCCGGTGGGCCGTGTTCACAGGCTCCTGAGAAAGGGTAACTATGCTGAGCGTGTGGGTGCCGGAGCCCCGGTCTATCTGGCCGCTGTGCTCGAGTATCTGACAGCTGAAATCCTCGAGTTGGCCGGCAACGCAGCCCGGGACAACAAGAAAACCCGCATCATCCCCAGACACCTTCAGCTGGCCGTCCGCAACGACGAGGAGCTCAACAAGCTGCTGGGAGGGGTGACCATCGCTCAGGGCGGGGTGCTGCCCAATATCCAGGCCGTGCTGTTGCCCAAGAAAACCGGCAGCGCCAGCAAGTGAAGCGACAGATTCTGAACCCGGTGACCCAAAGGCTCTTTTAAGAGCCACTCACAGTGTCTGTGAAAGGGCTGTCTATAGTTCCCGTGAGCGCGGGGCTTTCAGAACGTACACCTCATCCCCAGCAGTATGCTCGGTTGAGGTGACGGACAAGGCAGGGAGTGGAGGAAATAATCAGAGTGACGGACAGAGCAGAGAGCGGCCTCACATTTCCCAGCTCCACCAGCGCCGTTTTCCAATTGCTTAGCCACAACAGAACAGAAATACAGCGCTCCAGATAAACCTCCTGGTCCCATATTGAAGGTCGCCCAGAAATAGTACCACCTAACGCCCTAGAGAGCTTTAGATTTCTGCTCGATTCTACACAAAATTAAACGACAATAATCTGAAGAAAGAACAAATGCCATGACCGGATTTCTGAAGTTCAGGTAAGACATAGGTCAGGCAGCAAACAAGCGACATATGTGACAGCAAAATTTCACTCCTAGATGAGTTTAATGCCTCTTATGCTCACTTTGACCCTCAAAACACCGAGACACCTTCACGAACTCTCACAGTTTCCGACGAATCGGTGATTTCAGTGTGCGAGGCCGACGGGAGTGCATCCTCCGGTAGGGTGAACCCATGGAAAGCATGTGGCACCGACGGGCGGCTTCTCCTCCTCCTCCTCCTTCCTGTTTAGACGCATCTAGGCGTATTACAGCCCTCCGCAGGATGTGTAATTAATTATAGAACTTCAAGGAACTCAAATTTTCGAATACAACCTAATCTCACGTATAAACTGAATGATAGACTCTTCAATCAGATGTTGATTCTCTTGATGGCCAAACAAAGATTTAATAGTAAACCAAAATAAATTTAAGCCAGATAGCCTCTTGAACAGCATGCTTCTTTCGGTTTTGTATCGATTACAGCTCAGCAAAACATGCTGGACTGTCTCTGGACCACCAAAGTCACATAACCCAGTAGAATGTTTTCCTATTATTTTTAAATAATAGTTTAGCCCACAATGCCCCAACCTAAGTCTTGTAAATTTCACCATATCTGTACGACTTAAAAGGTAACAGTCTGAGACCTTTTTAACTAGTGGATGACTAGAAAAATAATGCCTGCCCCTTAATTCATTTTTCCAATCCTCCTGCCACTTGTTCGCTATACCTTTTTTATCCTGCTTCTCAATTCTGCTCTGCCTAGGGGAACTCTAATTTCTACTCGCCTGCTCTGTAAGGAAGACTTTGCAATGCCATCCACAATTTCATTTCCCTCCCCCCCCCCCCAGCATGCCCAGGTATCCATAAAAATCTAACTGCACAACCCATCTTCCCTACTCTGAACAACACTAAGAGAATCTCAATAACTATGTCAGGACGAGCTTTTGATTTACTCCCTGAAGCACCTTCAATTACTCCAAAAGACTGAGGTTTGGTAAAATACTGAAAGGCTTTTATTCGCTGTACAATACGACCTCCATGGTGAGTGTCTGCCCCTGGACTGAGGGGGAGGGGCAAGGCGAACACCTTTATACAGGACTCTGTGGGAGGAGCCACAGGGGCAGTCAGCAGAGGGGTGTGTCCAGACGGGTAACCGAGTTACAACATATATACATGGTTTACCACACTCCCTTTTATAGACTCTAAGGCAGCAGCAGGATCCGAACAGATGATAACCCTATGTGGTCGAGAGTCTTCTATCCACCATAAGGCCCAGAGGATTGCTAATAATTCTGTTGCAAAGACAGAAACACCATCTGAAATCCGGTGACCAATCTTACTAAAGGCTTAAGCTAATCAATTGGCTTTAAACCTCCCTGGGCTCCCTCAAATAAACAGATTTTGGTGTTTTAATTCAACTTTGCTCTCTGATAAGGATTTTTTAAGGTTTCTGGAGAAACAAATTACTTTTTTTTGAAGTAAATACACTGCAAGAGACTTCCAGTCTTATTATATGGGATGCTTTCAAGGCTTATATTAGAGGAAAAATTATTTCTGATACTGCAAGTATTAAGGGAAAAAAAAGCTAATAAAGAGAGAATCGATTTAGCTAATCAATTGAAACAATTAGACCAGAAATACGCCTTGGCTCCAGATCCTGCATTATACAAAAGACATGTTGAAATTAAAACTAAATATGATCTTCTTTTAACGTATCCAACTGAAAGTCAACTCCTAAAAGATAAGAGTCAATTCTATATTCATGGAGACAAAATGGATAAATTATTGGCTAACCAATTAAAAACTAAATGGCAAATTAAAGAAATTCATAAAGCTAATGGTGGTGTGACAACTGGCCATTTAGAAATAAATGATACCTTTAGAGAATATTATTCTGAACTTTATAGTTCTGACTCTTCCAAAGATAATATCGTGATGAACAATTTTTTTAGACAAATGAAATATTCCTGTACTTTCTGCTGCTAATCGAAAGCAGTTGGATCAACCATTTCTTATGAGGAAATTGCCGAGGCTGTATGCACATTGCATTCTGGGAAGACTCCAGGTCCTGATGGATTTTCTGGGGAATTTTACAAGGCTTTTTCCTCATTGCTTATACCTCATTTATGTTCTATCTTTTCGGATTCCTTTAAGTTGGGTAGGCTGCCACAGTCTTTTCATGAAGCTTCCATCTCGCTCATTCTTAAAAAAAAAGAACCCAACTGAATGCTCTTCAGATAGACCAATCTCTTTACTTAATGTTGATACTAAAATCCTATCCAAAGTTGTGGCTCGTAAGCTTGAAAATATTTTACCTTATATAATATCTGACGATCAGACTGAATTTATTAAAAATCGATAATCCCATTTTAATATACGTTGTTTATTAAATGTCATGTGTTCTCCGTCTAAGGAGATATCGGAATGCGTGATATCTCTAGATGCGGAGAAGGCTTTTGAATAGAATTACTTATTTAAAACCTTAGAACAATTTAATTTTGGGCCCAATTTTATTCAATGGATTAAATTATTTTATTTATCCCCCTCTGCTCGGGTTCTTACTATTTTTCAGAACTCTAAACCATTTAAACTCCAACGTGGAACCAGACAAGGTTGTCCTTTGAGTCCTTTGCTTTTTGATCTAGCTTTAGAACCCTTAGCTATTGCTTTTTGAGAATCTAGTGATATCACTGGTATTCTACGGAAAGGTACAACCCACAACGTTTTTATGCTGATGATCTAATGCTTTTTATTTCTAATGTTGAGACCTCCTTACCTTCTACGCTTTCTTTTCTATCCTACTTCAGCCAATTTTCAGGATATAAATTGAATTAACATAAGAGTGAACTGTTTCCCTTGAATAATTTGGTACCAATTAATACTAACCTTCCTTTTAAAATTCTAAGAAATCAATTTACCTATTTGGGTGTAACAATTACTAAGAATTATAAACACCTATTTAAAGAAAATTTTCTTACCTTAATGAAATATGTGAAAAAGGCACTATCCAGTTGGTCACACCTCTCTCTATCACTGATTGGTCAAATTAATTCTATTTAAATGAATATTTTGCCTTTTTCAGGCCTTACCCGTTTGTATTCCTAAGTCTTTTTTGATTCTCTTGATTCAGTTCTATCTTCTTATATATGGAAGAATAAACAATCTCGATTAAACAAAGTCCGTTTTCAAAAAGCTAAAATGAATAGAGGCTTAGCCTTACCAAATTTTAGGTTCTATTACTGGGCAGTCAATATACGAAATCTTACGTTCTGGTCATATTACATTAACCGTGAAGACTACCCAGTATGAGTCTCTTTGGAAGCTAATTCTGTTATGAAATTTTCTATTATCTCTCTTCTTGGATCCTCATTTCCTTTATCTTTAAATAAATTAACTGACAATTTGGTAGTTAAGCATACTTTGAGGATCTGGCTACAATTTTGAAAATATTTTTTTTTGAGATTTTCTCTCTCTAGTCCCATTTTTTCTAATTGTTTTTTTAAAGTTCTATGACTGATGTATTTTTAAAAGAATGGAATAGATTGAGTATTAAATGCGTTCAAGATTTATTTGTTGGAGGGAGTCTTTCTTCTCTTGAGCAATTGTCAGTTAAATATAACTTACCAAATACCCGCGTTTTTCCAATATCTACACATAGAGACTTTCTGGGATCTCAATTACATACATTTCCTATTAGTCCTGATATGAACTTAATAGATGTAATTTTTAATTTGAAACCTTTTCATAATGGCTCAATATCCAATATTTATGGCATGCTGTTGGGAATGAGAGAGGCTCCTTTAGACAAAATTTAAAAAACCTGTGAACAAGATTTACAGATTTCAATTTCTGAAGAGACTTGGAATGTCATTTTTAAATTGGTTAATACCTTATCACTATGTGCTCGTCACTCCCTCCTACAATTTAAAGTGGTCCACAGGACTCACATGTCCAAAGACAAGTCATCTTGTTTTTATGCGGATATATCTCCTTGTTGTGACAGATGTAACAATGGAGAGGCTTCATTAATTCATACGTTTTGGACATGTCCGAGTCTTGAAAAATACTGGAAGGAAGTATTCCAAAATTTTCTGTACTTTTTAAAGCAAATTTTAGGCCTAATCCTTTGACTGCCATGGTTGGTATTGTTGGAGAAAGAGGCATAACTTTGGAGAGATCTGATTTGTTTGCTGGCCTGGGCTTGCACCAGTGGCATCAGCAGTTGGTCTGCCACCTGTCCTCAGGGGAGGGCGAGATAAGGAACACAATGAGGAGATGTGTAATGAAGGGGAAGGAGAGCTGTCTAGAGCGGCTCCCCCTTTGAACCCTGAACTGTTTGAGGTGATGGACAAGCGATATCCCAGCAGGGGGATAAAAAGGGACAGGTTTGCTAAGGCAAGACACACACGACACCACGAGGTAACGAGACCCTGGAAGCGGTGCCCCCCCCCGCAAGTCGGCGGGAGTCGTTTGGAAGGCTGGTTGCGGAACCAAGCCATAGACGCACAGGGTGGAAAAGTACGATCAGCGGGAACCCGATGTGTGTCCACCCTTGCTTGGGTGCCAGGTTCACTGCAGAGGATCGACCGCATCTGGAGGAGGGGTCACAGTCGGTGACCTCAGGTGACATCACAAAGGACCCGCCCGAAAGCTGCTTGTGAGCAATATCGCAGGTCTGTGAGTGGAAGCCATTTTGAATGATTATTCGTTCTTGTTCTCTCTCTCCTTCCCCCCCACATTGTCCATTGCCATGGCAACGATTACTGCGAACTGAACTAAATTGAACTGGACTTTGTGTCACTTTGAAATTGGTCATTTACCCCTAGACAACGATAGAGCTTGATTGATCCTGTTATCTTAATTCTGTGCACATGTGTGTTTATCATTGCTGAACTGTTGCATTTATTATCCTTTCGATTACTGTGTTGCTTGTTTCTTTAATAAAACTTGCTTAGTTCTAGTAATCCAGACTCCAACTGAGTGATCCATTTCTGCTGGTTTGGCAACCCAGTTACAGGGTACGTAACAAAAAATACTGGAAGGAAGTATTCCAAAATTTTCTGTACTTTTTAAAGCAAATTTTAGGCCTAATCCTTTGACTGCCATGTTTGGTATTGTTGGAGAAAGAGGCATAACTTTGGAGAGATCTGATTTGCACGTACTGGCCTTTATTTCTCTCATGGCCAGGAGGGTGGTGTTGCTTAAATGGAAGGACGTTGCTCCGCCTACTCAGGCTGGATGGTTACGTGATGTCATGCTTAAATTTAGAGAAGATTCGTTATTCAATTTCTGATTCTAATCAAGACTTTCAAACACTGTGGGGACCTTTTTTTGAACTATTTTCAAAACCTTTGATCTGGCGTTAAAGTACAGATGTCGGCAGATAACATAAATCACTATGTGATAAGGATTTTTTTTTGTCTTTCTTTTCTTTACCGAACAGCTTCGATCTTGGTAGTGGGTTTAGATTTTTTTTATAATAAAACTATTATAATTCAATTTAATACATTTGTTTGATTATGAATATGGGGTACTGTGATGGCAATAGTATGATTTTAAATATAGTGCATCCTATTCTATTTTTTGATTCATAATATGTATCCTCATGGATTCTGTATTCTTCTATATGAAATTTAATGAAAATATTGCAAGAAAACTGGCAGGAGGGTTCCCTGGTATCTTTAACCTCTCGCTTACGCAGTCTGAGGTACCCACCTGTTTCAAGCAAGCTTCGATTATACCGGATCCTTAGAAAAACATGGCAACCCGCTTCAACGTCCGTCCTCCAGCAGCACCTGCATCCACGGTGATGAAGTGCCTTGTGGGGGTGGTGATGAAACTTTACAACTCCTGCCCGAGGATTGACTTGGATCCAGTCTTGTTTGCCGACCGTCACAGGCCAACAGCAGATAACATTTCATTGGCTCTTCACTCAGTCCTGGAATATCTGGATGATGAAGTTGCAATCGTGGATTTTCTTACTTGCAGACCCCAGTCAGCTTGGATGTAGAACATCTCCACAATCTCAATCAACATGGCTGTGTGCTCAGCCCCCTGCTCCACCAGCGTTGTACTTATCACTAGAAGGCCAAGTCCAACTCCAGTGACATATGTAAGTTGACCAAATCAAAGGTGGTAGAGGAGATACCATAGAGGATGGAAATTGAAAATCTAGCTGAATGTTACCACAACAACAATCCCTCATTCAATGTCAGTAAAACAAAAGAGCTGATTATTGACTACAAGAGGAGGAAACCAGAGGTCCATAAGCCAGTCCTTATCAGGTGATCAGAGGTGGAGAGGGTCAGCGACTTTAAATTGCCTGACGTTATCTTTAAATGGCAGGCTGAAGAAGCAATCTATGATCTTTTTAGGCCCCATGTCTGGGTAACCTGGTTTGACTGGTTTGAACCATTCAGAATTGAATAGAGCAAAAGAAGTCGCCAAAGGCACGAATTTGAAGGCGAAGGCCAGAGAGCAATGCTGCTTACAGCCCTGTAAGTCAGTCAGGTGACCTCAAACCAACGAAATTGAAACATCATAGATTGACCTGATAAGGAAAAGTATGAAAACGGATGATCTTAGTGGCTTAGTTGGTGACAGTTCTCCGGAGACCAACCCTCGCAGATGTGGAGGCCTCCAGGTCGGACATGTGGAGAATACAAGCAATGCATGGCCGGTATAGACACCTCTTCCTGGGTAGTACTTGTTCCATTTTTTGACTGTTTGTGGAGCGTCAGGGAAACTTGGTAGGTATGCATACAGGTATTTGGTTGAGTAAGTTGCTCTGTTGCTACATGAGACCAAAGGAAGAGCCATAGGCCGGGTAGCTCCTCGTGATACGTAGCCAGTCCTTGTTTGATAGTTTGATTCATTCATTCGAGTTGTCCTGACGACTCTGGGTGATGTGAACAATGAAAAGACCATTCAAAGTTCATCAGTCAATATAATTTCTGACAAACCCAGTGAACTGTGCTCCTTCGTCAGAGTCGATGTGACATGGCAATCCCCATCGAGGAATAGAGTTCTTGATCTGAGTTTTTGCTCTGTGTGTGGCAGTAGCTTTCCTTGCTGGAACATCTTCCATCCATCTTAAAAGCTTATCCACTATTACCGGCACGTCTAAATATACCTGAAAATCGCTGTGAAAATGGATCCGGTGGGGCAGCAGCACTGATCTGTCATAGCTTTCCTGTTGTTCCAGGATTTTCTATCTGACATTACCTTCCTTACGGCAGCAGTGAGAAGAGAGCCTATTACCTGCCACCTTCTACTTCTTCCTCCTCTCCTCCCACCTTCTTAGCATAACTTCTCCTTTTTCTTTCCAGTCCTGATGAAGGGTCTTGGCCCGAAACATCAATTGTTTATTCTTTAACATGGAGGCTGCCTGGCCTGCTGTGTCGCTCCAGCATTTTGTTTGTACTGCGTGGCTTTGGATTTCCCGCATCTGCAGCTTTTCCCATCTTTGTGATAGGATCTAATCCCCTGGAGTTCAGGTGGTGTCTCATGTTGGGTCGACGATCCCAGCATAGGCTGTAATTCACCAGAGCTTGGATGTCAGTCGATGGGAGGCTGTCCAACTTAGGCTGTAATTTCTCAGTGTTTGAATGAAGACACTATATTGGGAAACAGTCCAATGTAGACAAATTTCTCTGGCAGAGCTTCAGAAGTAGGTGTTTCCCAGGCCAGAGCACTAGTGTCACCCAGTGTCACTCGCTGGACTGCCCACTTGAAGTCATGGCTGTGCTTTTCCATTTTGGTTTCATTTGCTTCTGAGCTCTGCACAATGCACTTCAATTGAATTACTGTGTTCTTTTGCTCATTTGCTCTTTAGACTTTTCACTCTCTCTATTCTGCTGATTCAAAGGTTCATTTTAAAATCAGAGAATGTACACAGTATACAACCTGAAACTCTTACTCTTCACCAAAGCACCCTTCCCCCCTCCCTTCGAACAAGCAGCAACAAAAACATTGATTCACCACCCCCTCCCCACCTTGCGAGCAGCAGAAGCTCCCCCACCAAGGAGACCCCCATCCAGAGGCCATTAAAACGGCAATCCACAAACCTCACTCCTAACTCCTAGCTGTTGATGTAGAAGCCAGAACTAGTTTTCTCTCTGACAAACTGGAATGAGAACGTTTTGATTAGCCACTGAAAATTCCACTTTGTCTGTGTGATTCTTCAAAGTTCGAAATCTTCACACTCATGCTCACCAGCTACGCCACTCTTTCCATCCTGATGTGCAGGGTACAGAGGGATACCCCTCTCCGCTCTCCCTCCCCACTTCCGCATCCCAGATTCCCCTCTCCCTGCCCTCTTTCCATTCGCATTGCACTCTGGACACTCAGTCTGATTCTCCTATCACTGTACCAGCCCCTTTTCTCAGCTGGTTCCCCCTCACCTCCTCACATCGACTACCGTTCCAACATAGGGTTCTCTACCCTGTAGGCCAAGTGTCCCTCTGTCTCCTCAGATGATGCTCACACCACCAAAACCCTCCACTGGGGACCTGAGAGATGCAGATGCTGGAATCTGGAGCAAGACACAGATTCTATAAGCCTTCTGCAACCTCCTTTGGCTCTTACAGTCCCAACTATCTCTATTTCCCCATCTTCTACACCACTACCTGTCTCTATAACACCTTCTACAGATCCTACACACCTGACTCTGTGAGCCACGATAGCACCAACACACCTCCCGATCTCTGCAACCACCTCCATCCCCCTCCACCCTTTTGACCACTATCTAGCTTTGCTGATGAAACGAAGATAGGTGGAGGGGCCGGTAGTGCTGAAAAAATAGAGAGTCTGTAGAGAAACTTGGATAGATTGGAAGAATGGGCAAAGAAGTGGCAAATGAAGTACAATGTTGGAAAGTGTATGGTTATGCACTTGGGCAGAAGAAATAAACAGGCAGTCTATTATTTAAATGAGGAGAGAATTCAAAGTTCTGAGATGCAACGGGACTTGGGAGTCCTCGTACAGGATATACTTAAGGTTAACCTCCAGGTTGAGTCGGTGGTGAAGAAGGCGAATGCAATGTTGGCATTCATTTCTAGAGGAATAGGGTATAGGAGTGGAGATGTGATGTTGAGGCTCTGTAAGGCACTGATGAGACCTCACTTGGAGTACTGTGGGCAGTTTTGGTCTCCTTATTTAAGAAAGGATGTGCTGACGTTGGAGAGGGTACAGAGAAGATTCACTAGAATGATTCCGGGAATGAGAGGGTTAACATATGAGGAATATTTGTCCACTCTTGGACTGTATTCCTTGGAGTTTAGAAGAATGAGGGGAGACCTCATAGAAACATTTCGAATGTTGAAAGGCATGGAACAGAGTGGACGTGGCAAAGTTGTTTCCCATGATGGGGGAGTCTAGTACGAGAGGGCATGACTTAAGGATTGAAGGGCGCCCATTCAGAACAGCGATGCGAAGAAATTTTTTTAGCCAGAGGGTGGTGAATCTATGGAATTTGTTGCCATGGGTGGCAGTGGAGGTCAAGTCATTGGGTGTATTTAAGGCAGAGATTGATAGGTATCCGAGTAGCCAGGGCATCAAAGGTTATGGTGAGAAGGCGGGGGAGTGGGACTAAATGGGAGAATGGATCAGCTCATGATAAAATGGCAGAGCGGTTTCGATGGGCCGAATGGCCGACTTCTGCTCCTTTGTCTTCTGGTCTTACCTCTTCACTCTGTCTGCCTCCTACACTGCCCATTCACTTAAACCTCTACAACACCTGCACTCCTTCCCATTTCTGACACCCCATCCAGTCCAACACCCCTCACTATCTCTGTAATCCTCCCCCTCCAGCCCCTATTGACCTCCTACTTGCCTCTCTGTCCAACCACACCCTGCACCCCTCCCTATGTCTGTGAGCCTCTTTGACCCCTGCACCCCACTGTCTCTAAGCTCTGCCCCCATGACCACACCATCTCTGTAAACCCCTCCAACCCCAGCCTCTCTATCTCTACCAACTCCTCCCTACCCCGTCACCCTCAGACATAAGAGCGGAATTAGGCCAGTTAGCCCATCCCTGCCGTGTTTCATTATTGCCCTCTTCGGTCTTCTCCCCATAAGCTTTCACACTTGCTAATCAAGAACCAGTCAACCTCCACTTTAATTGTACTCGTCTGTGACAAAGAATTCCACAGATTCAGCACCCTCTGGCTAAAGCAATTCCTCCTCATTTCTGTTCTAAAGAAATGCCCTTCTATTCAGAGACTGTGCCCTCTGGTCTTCAACTCTCCTGTGATTGAAAACATCCTCTCCACACCCACTCTCTGCAGGTCTTTCAATATTCAAACAACTTACACACAAAATGCTGGAGGAACTCAGCAGGCCAGGCAGCATCTAGGAAAAAGAGTACCGTCAATGTTCAGGGCTGAAGCCCTTCAGCAGGACTGGAGACAAAAGGCTGAGGAGTAGATTTAAAAGGTGGGGGAGAGGGGAGCTAGAAACATGAGGTGATAGGTGAAACCTGAGGGGGGGGAGGATGAAGAAAAGAGCTGGGACGTAAATTGGTGAAGGAGACTGAAGGCCATAGAAGAAAGAAAAGGGGAGACATGCACCACTGAATGAAGATCATAGTTGGGAGCTTAACATGCAAGGATACAAATTGTATCGAAAGGACAGGTAGGTATGCAGAGGGAGTGGGGTGGCTCTGCTGGTAAAAAAAATGAAGCAAAATCCTTGGAAAGAGGTGACAGAAAACTGAAAGATATAGAATCCTTGCGGGTAGATTTAAGAAATTTCAAGGGTAAAAAGACCCTGATGGATGTTATATACAGGCCTCTGAATGTGGGATATAAATTACAATGGGAGATAGAACAGGCAAGTAAAAAGGGCATTATTAAAATACTAATTGGGGATTTCAGTATGCTGGTAGATTGGGAAAATCAGGTTGGTCCTAGATCCCAAGAGAGAGAATTTGTAGAATGCCAACAAGATGGCTTTTTAGAGCAGGTTCCGGTTGAGCCCACAAGGGAAAAGACAATTCTGGATTGAAGTTTGGTGTAATGAACCAGATTTGCTTAGGGAGCCTAAGGTAAAGGAACCCTTGGGAGGCGGTGATCGTAATGTGATGGAATTCATTCTGCAGTCTGAGCGGGAGAAGGTGAATTCAGATGTATGAGTACAGTGGAGTAAAGGGAATTATGGAGGCATGAGAGAGGAGTGCCAAGCTTGATTGGAAAATGACACTCGCAGATTTGATGGCAGAACAATGGCCAGCCTCACCATTCACCACCTAGGGCATGCTCTCTTCTTGCTGCTGTCATCAGGAAGAAGGTAGAGAAGCCACAGGACTCACCACCAGATTCAGGAATAGTTATTACCTGTCAATCATCAGGCTCCGGAACCAGTGGGGTTAACTTCACTCAACTTCACTTGCCCTAACAATGAACTCATCCCACAATGTATGGACTCACTTTCAATGACACTTCATCTCATGTTCTTGATATTTACTATTTGTTTGTTCATTTATTTATTATAATTGTTTCTTTTTTCTTTCATATTTGCACAGTTTTTCCATCCTGGTGGGTGCAGTCTTTTACCCTATTATGTTTCTTGGATTTACTGTGTATGCCTGCAAGAAAATTAATCTCAGGGTTGTATATGGTGACATACATGTACATTGATAATAAATTTACTTTGAACTGTCAACCTTGGAATTTCTGGGAGAAATTCAGAAAGTGCAGCATAGTTAAATCCCGAAGATGAAGAAGTATTCCAAAGGGAAGATGTCAACCATCGCTGACAAGGAAAGTCAAAGACAGCATAAAAGCGAAAGAGAATATATAAAATATAGCAAAAATTAGTGGGAATTTTGAGGGCATGAAGCTTTTAAAAACCAACAAAAGGCAACTGATAAAGCCATGGGGGAGAAAATATGAAATATAAAGGCAAGCTAGTCAATAATATAAGATACCAAAAGTTTTTTTCAGATGTATTGAGTACAAGAGAGGCAAGAGTGGATATCAGACTGTTAGAAAATGATGCTGGAGAGGTAGTAACGGGGGACAAAGAAGTGGCAGACAAATTTACTAACTATTTTGCATTAATCTTCACTGTGGAGGACACGAGCAGCTTAGTTATACAATGGAGGATAAGAAAAAATGTTGAATGTATTACTGCACAATTAGACAATCATGCAGTCACTTGATTGGGGAATGGGTTGTGTATTTTGTTTATCAAATATATTGTACCCCATGTTGCTTGATTTAACTTTGTGGGAGGTGATAACATTGAAATCTTGCCACAGATGTCGAGCATCCCTCGTTGATTCCAGTTTGGTCCAGAATCTTCATTTTGTCTGTGAGATGGCATTCTGGTGATCATACCTGCACCTCTTCTAGCATTCTTAGTCTCCAGATTTGATTGTCTGTTAGACAATTCTCCTTTGTCTATCCTACATGTTATTTCTTCAAAAAGTTCCAACATATTTGTTAGGCAAGATTTAACATTGAGGAAACCATGCTGACTATGGCTTATTTTATCATGTGCCTCCAAACACCCCAAAACAACATCCTTAACAATCGACTCCAACATCTTCCCATCCACTGAGATCAGTCTAATTGGCCGATAATTTCTTTTCTTCTGCCTCTCTCCCTTCTTGAAGAGTGAAGTGACATTTGCAATTTCCCAGTCTTTCAGAACCATTCCAGAATCTAGTAATCATTGAAAGGTCATTACTAATGCCTCCATAATCTCTCCAGCCACCGCTTTCAGAACCCTGGGGTAACACCATCAGGTCCAGGTGAATTATCTACCTTCAGACCTTCCAGTTTCCAAAGAACCTTCTCCCTGGTAATGGCAACTTCACACGCTTCATGACCCCTGACACCTGGAGCTTCCACGATACTGCTACTGCCTTCCACATTGAAGACCGAGGCAAAATACTTATTCAGTTCATCCATCATTTCCTTGTCCCCCGTTATTATCATTTTCCAGCAGACTGATATCCATTCTTTCCTCTCTTTTACACTTTATGAATTAGAAGGAAATATTGGTATCCTCTTTAATATGACTGGCTTGCTTACTACTCCATCTTTACTATCTTAATGACTTTTTTGTTGTCGTCTGTTGGTATTTGAAAGCTTCCCAATCCTCTAACTTCCCACTAATTTTTAGTCTATTTGGCTTTGAGTTCTCTTCCTTTAGATTACTTCTTCCTCATTGGGATGTATGTATTCTGTGCCTCCAAATTGCTTCCCGGAATCCCAGTCATTGCTGCTCTGCCATCATCCCCGCCAATGTTCTTTTCCAAGCAACAAGCCAATTCTTCTCACATACATCTATAAATCCCTTGACTCCACGGTAAGACTGATACATCTGACTTTCGCTTCTCCTTCTCTGGAAAAGAGTAAACAGTCGTGTGTCGGCCAGCTGAGTCACTGCAGCATTTGGTGTGCAGCACTGGGCAGAGGGAGCCGCTTCTGATTGGTGGACGAGTGAATTGGAGCGTTTTTGATTTGCTCCCTTCGATATCCAATCAAAGGATAGATAAGCGAATCGTTTGCCCAATCAACCAATGAAAATGTTCTCTATTCACATCCCTCATTAACATACCGATGTCGGCGTTGTCTATTTAATCCGCACTCCGAGCAGATTCTGTTCATTTCAGCGTTTGAATCCGAGGGAAGAAATGCCCGAGCAGCAGAAATCCGCTCCCAAGAAGGGCGCCAAGAAAGCTTTGCCCAAACCAGCGGGCAAGTCTGGCAAAAAACGCAGGAGGGTGAGGAAGGAGAGTTACTCCATCTATATCTACAAAGTGATGAAGCAGGTTCACCCCGACACCGGCATCTCCTCCAAGGCCATGAGCATCATGAACTCGTTCGTGAGCGATATTTTCGAGCGCATCGCGGGCGAGGCTTCCCGGCTGGCCCATTATAACAAGCGATCGACCATCAGCTCCCGGGAGATCCAGACTGCTGTGCGCCTGCTGCTGCCTGGGGAGCTGGCCAAGCACGCCGTGTCGGAAGGGACAAAGGCGGTGACCAAGTACACCAGCTCCAAGTGAAGAGTGCCCAGAAAACACACCGGAAACCCAACGGCTCTTTTAAGAGCCACTCACAGATTCATTGAAAGAGTTACTACTCCCGCCCACACGGAAGCATAATTCCGTCCTTCGCCTCTCTTTACTAGAAACTATCTCCCACATATCCAGCAATTACGAAAACATTACAAATAACCACTGACAAAACAGGGAACTCAGTCATTAAAAGTTACAGGGATCTTTTGCCACTGAATGAAGTAAGCATCGAAGTTCAATGAGCTAATTCAAATTCTTTTCATGTTAATCGGCCGACTGTCTGGTATTATCCCGAGGTCTTTGTTCCATTCTTCCTATAGCGCGAACACGGAACTATCATCCCCTCTTTAGCGTTACTGTCGGTCATTACAAATTGTACATGTATCTGTGAAGCGGATAGTTGCTGAATCTGATTTAATAACTGTGGGGAATCTGATTGATTAATTTCTGTCCCATTTTGACAGCTTATGCGAATCCCATTTCAGTGTCAGACATGAACTGGTTCACGGGTCTTCTCACAGATACCTTTTGTCTGCAAAGTAATTTGTTAAAACTGCAGGTTAAACCAGTCGCAGTCTGAGAAGACCGATGTTTTCATAACCGGATCAGGCCCTCATAATGACCGACCGCGAACAGAAGCGATTTTTTTGTTCAGAGTGTTTATCACTTGAAAGAAATCGGCGAATTAATTTCCCAGACATTTTTTCCATATTAGTTACACTTGTATTAAATGTGTCGGACTTCAGTAATGGGATGTATGCGGAGACCAAGTGGAGAAATAGATCTGGAATAGTTTGATTTTAGGTTAGGTTTGAACAAAGCATTTTTTTTGGCGGGCTTTTTCAAATTTCATTTTTTTATAGGGGAAATAAACGGTTAGTTTCCGCGCTTCTGCTATTGCTGTCTCTTGATTGGTGAATAAAGCTGCTCCCTGATTGGACTATATCCTGGCACCACTGAGATTAAGTGTGGTTGCTCCAATAGAAAAATGTTCAACTGCACTCCCTCAAAAGCTACAAGAAGGACGAGGGCTGGCCTATTTCACCGTCCCGTGTGAAGTACTTACTGAGAGTGTGGAGATGACTGGACGAGGGAAAACCGGTGGCAAAGCTCGGTCCAAGGCCAAATCTCGCTCGTCCCGGGCCGGACTGCAGTTCCCGGTGGGCCGTGTTCACAGGCTCCTGAGAAAGGGTAACTATGCTGAGCGTGTGGGTGCCGGAGCCCCGGTCTATCTGGCCGCTGTGCTCGAGTATCTGACAGCTGAAATCCTCGAGTTGGCCGGCAACGCAGCCCGGGACAACAAGAAGACCCGCATCATCCCCAGACACCTTCAGCTGGCCGTCCGCAACGACGAGGAGCTCAACAAGCTGCTGGGAGGGGTGACCATCGCTCAGGGCGGGGTGCTGCCCAATATCCAGGCCGTGCTGTTGCCCAAGAAAACCGGCAGCGCCAGCAAGTGAAGCGACAGATTCTGAACCCGGTGACCCAAAGGCTCTTTTAAGAGCCACTCACAGTGTCTGTGAAAGGGCTGTTCTGCGGTTACCATGAGCAGAAAACCCCCAACCGCGTCTGTTGGGCTCGAACAGTGCGTTCGGGTTCATAATCCGCCATTAATTTCACATAGCCGCCTCTTCCAGAAGTATGCCAAGCGGTAGCTGTGGGAGAGGGGATTGGCATCCCGGTGCCCAGACAGCGGTGTGTGTCAGCCCAACTTCAGCCAGTCTCCAGAGAGATGGATGGAGTCGATTGTGATCTCACTACTTTACACTGAACCGCACCGCAGCTGACCAGACACTTGGCACACGATATCTGCGCCGACCATTATGCCGATTTAGATTGTAACAAAGAAACTAGACAGGCAGGCACAAGGTTTTCCACTATATATTTGAGAGAATCTAATTGCAGAATCCAGAGTGAACAGCCGTCAGGGTATCGACAAATACATTAAGTATAATAAATTACAACTTTTATCTGTTTCCGCTCCGGCTCACTGCTTCATTTTCTGAGGCAGTGGGTGACTCTCTAAAGAGCGTTTGTTTTGTGCTGAGGAGAAAAGGTTTGTGCGGAGGGCTGTCTGTATCTTGTTTTACGGCAGTTGGCATCCAGTTTAATGGTGCATTACCGCCACCCTCTGCTCCAGAATGTGCACTAGACATACATTCTAAATCCCTGTTCTTCATTTGCCGAGATACACGGCGCGGACTTGGCGTTTCAGACCTTACGCTTGACGTGATCGGCGGAAATCACCGCTTTAGAGGGCGGGGAGGGGAGAAGCAGAGAACCGGAATTCTGAAATTCGGGTAAGATACGGGTCAGGCAGCTGCAATCCGCCGCAAAATTTCACTCCTAGATGAGCCTGATGCCTTTTCTGCTCACTTTGTCCAACAAAACATGGAGACACCTTCACGAACGCCGACTCCGATTTCGGTGTCTGAGGCCGACGTGAACGCTTCCTTCAGGAGGATGAACCCGCCGAAAGCACCTGGTCCCGATGGGGTCCCTGGCTGTGTTCCGAAGACCTGTGCTAATCAACCGGCTGGGCTGTTCACTCTCTCTCGGCAGTCTAAGGTACCCACCTGTTTCAAGCAAAAGGTTCCTACGAAAAACGTGGTGACCTGCCTCAGTGATTACTGTCTGCGCAGTTAAGCTGCAGATAGTGATTTCCTCACTTGCAGACCCCAGTCAGTTTGTACAGTGCGGTGCAAATGTTTGGGCACCCACGGTCGAAATTTCTGTTACTGTGAATAGCTAAGCGAGTAAAAGATGACCTGATTTCCAAAAGGCATAAAGTTAAAGATGACACATTTCTTTAATATTTTAAGCAAGAAAACTTTTTTATTTCCATCTTTTACAGTTTCAAAATAACAAAAAAGGAAAAGGGCCCGAAGTAAAAGTTTGGGCACCCTGCATGGTCAGTACTTAGTAACACCCCCTTTGGCAAGTATCACAGCTTGTAAACGCTTTCTGTAGCCAGCTAAGAGTCTTTCAATTCTTGTTTGGGGGATTTTCACCCATTCTTCCTTGCAAAAGGCTTCTAGTTCTGTGAGATTCTTGGGCTGTTTTGCATGCACTCCTCTTTTGAGGTCTATCCACAGATCTTCGATGATGTTTAGGTCAGGGGATTGTGAGGCCCATGGCAAAACCTTTAGCTTGCGCCTCTTGAGGTAGTCCATTGTGGATTTTGAGGTATGTTTAGGATCACTATTCTGTTGTAGAAGCCATCCTCTTTTCATCTTCAGCTTTTTTACAGATGGTGTGATATTTGCTTCCAGAATTTGCTGGTATTTAATTGAATTCATTTTTCCCTCTACCAGTGAAATGTTCCCCTTGCCACTGGCTGCAACACAAGCCCAAAGCATGATCGATCCACCCCCGTGCTTAACAGTTGGAGAGGTGTTCTTTTCATGAAATTCTGCACCCTTTTTTCTCCAAACATACCTTTGCTCATTGCGGCCAAAAAGTTCTATTTTACCTTCATCAGTCCACAGGACTTGTTTCCAAAATGCATCAGCCTTGTTTAGATGTTCCTTTGCAAACTTCTGATGCTGAATTTTGAGGTGAGGATGCAGGAAAGGTTTTCTTCTGATGACTCTTCCATGAAGGTCATATTTGTGCAGGTGTTACTGCACAGTAGAAGAGTACACCACCACTCCAGAGTCGGCTAAATCTTCCTGAAGGTCTTATGCAGTCAAACTGGGGTTTTGATTTGCCTTTCCAGCAATCCTACGAACTGTTCTCTCAGAAAGTTTTCTTGGTCTTCCAGACCTCAACTTGACCTCCACCATTCCTGTTAACTGCCATTTCATAATTACATTATGAACTGAGGAAACGGCTACCTGAAAACACTTTGCTATCTTCTTATACCCTTCTCCCGCTTTGCGGGCATCATTTATTTTAATTTTCAGAGTGCTAGGCAGCTGCTTAGAGGAGCCCATGGCTGCTGGTTGTTGGGACAAGGCTTGAGGAGTCAGAGTATTTATAAAGCTTTGAAATTTGTATCACCTGGCCTTTCTTAATGATGACTGTGAACAAGTCATAGCCCTAACAAGCTAATTAAGGTCTGAGACCTTGGTAAAAGTTATCTGAGAACTCAAATCTCTTGGGGTGCCCAAACTTTTGCATGGTGCTCCTTTCCTTTTTTTTCACTCTAAAATTGTACAAAACAAAAATAATACACTAATCTTGCTTAAAATGTTGAAAATGTAACATACCCCGTGGGTATCTTCTGACTGTCTTATGAGCATGATGTAATGATCTTGCAGAGGTCAAATGATGTTAATTTCCCGCCAGTGTGAGGTCACGTGATGACCTGTTCTCAACAAATATATAAAAGGAAACCCTGGTGACGCAGTTTAGTTTTCAGTTTTGTTTTGTGTTAGTTCGTTATGCTACTCCGTTATGCTGTGTATTTGTCATGATGCAGATTCGTTTTAAAATGGAGTTTTCCTGTCTGTTTTAAGGTGCAAAGATTAGTGCTGGCAGTTTCGCTAATTGCTGCCAGGTTTATGTGTGTTGCATCTATAATTTTCCCTTTCCAGTAGTATTGGAGAGTGAAGACTTTATTAAAGGATGGGAACCTGAAGGATCGGAATAACGTTGGAGTTGTTCGTGAACGCAGCAGGCCAGGCAGCATCTCTAGGAAGAGGTACGGTCGAAGTTTCGGGCTGAGACCCTTCATCAGGACTAACTGAAGGAAGAGTTAGTAAGAGATTTGAAAGTGGGAGGGGGAGGGGAGATCTAAAATGATAGGAGAAGTCAGGAGGGGGAGGGATGGAGCCAAGAGCTGGACAGGTGACTGGCAAAGGGGATATGAGATCATGGGACAGGAGGCCCAGGGAGAAAGACAAGGTGGGGGGTGAAGCCAGGAGGATGGGCAAGGGGTCCAGAGCAGGCAGAAGACCAGAACGGGGTGTCCATGAAGAAGAGGAGGGTTGAAGACAGGAGAAGGGGTCATCGGTGGGGTTGGAAGAGTCCTTGCCGAAGAAGTAGGCTCGGAGACGGAGACAGTGGAAGAAGAGTTCTGCATCATGGTGAACACGGAACTCGCTGAGGTGTGGGCGAAGGGGACAAAGGTGAGGCCCTTACTGAGGACAGAGCGTTCTGCCTCCGACAGTTGAAGGTCAGAGGGGATGGTAAAGACCCGGCATGGATGAGAGCTGGGATCAGAGGGGGGAGGGGGGAGGCTGGGGGTGTCAGTGGAGAGGGGATGGTTGGGGCGAGAAGAAGATGGAGCCTCTGAGTACCCGGGAGCTGACGATGGGATCTGAGGGAGACGGGATTGCAGAGTATTGGTGGGGGAAGGGGAGACGGGAGTCACAATAGCAGCACATAAAGACCCGGCCTGGAGTTCAAGGCTGGAGTCGCAGTTGGTGGTTGCGCAATCGCTTTGAAGGAATATGCCCTGAGGTGTTGGAGCCGGTGAGATCAATGGCAGAGGCCGCAGTCTGAAGTTCATGCCTGCTAGTTTCATGGCCAGCAGGCTCTGGAGATCGCACGATCCTACAACTACGGACTCCAGAGCCTGCTGGCCATGAAACTAGCAGGCATGAACTTCAGACTGCGGCCTCTGCCATTGATCTCACCGGCTCCAACACCTCAGGGCATATTCCTTCAAAGCGATTGCGCAACCACCAACTGCGACTCCAGCCTTGAACTCCAGGCCGGGTCTTTATGTGCTGCTATTGTGACTCCCGTCGCCCCTTCCCCCACCAATACTCTGCAATCCCGTCTCCCTCAGATCCCATCGTCAGCTCCCGGGTACTCAGAGGCTCCATCTTCTTCTCGCCCCAACCATCCCCTCTCCACTGACACCCCCAGCCTCCCCCCTCCCCCCTTTGATCCCAGCTCTCATCCGTGCCGGGTCTTTACCATCCCCTCCGACCTTCAACTGTCGGAGGCAGAACGCTCTGTTCTCAGTAAGGGCCTCACGTTTGTCCCCCTTCGCCCACACCTCAGCGAGTTCCGTGTTCACCATGATGCAGAACTCTTCTTCCGCCGTCTCCGTCTCCGAGCCTACTTCTTCAGCAAGGACCCTTCCACCCCCACCGATGACCCCTTCTCCCGTCTTCAACCCTCCTCTTCTTCATGGACACCCCGCTCTGGTCTTCTGCCTGCTCTGGACCCCTTGCCCATCCTCTAGGTTCCCCCCCCACCTTGTCTTTCTCCCCAGACATCCTGTCCCATGATCCTCTCATATCCCCTTTGCCAGTCACCTGTCCAGCTCTTGGCTCCATCCCTCCCCCTCCTGTCTTCTCCTATCATTTTGGATCTCCCCCTCCCCCTCCCACTTTCAAATCTCTTACTAACTCTTCCTTCAGTTAGTCCTGACGAAGGGTCTCAGCCTGAAACGTCGACTGTACCTCTTCCTAGAGATGCTGCCTGGCCTGCTGCGTTCACCAGCAACTTTGATGTGTGTTGCTTGAATTTCTAGCATCTGCAGAATTCCTGTTGTTTGGAGTCGTTTGGCGGTTTTATACAGGATCGACCTTATCGAGCATTCATTCAGAAGTGGTGACCTGTATCTGAGATAATTCCTGCAAGAGCAGGGAAGTTTGTGCAGTGTCCACTCACCAGAAAAAGGTCAGTTCCTTTACGCTGTTTTATTTCCTTCGTCGTGAACTCTTTGGAGAATCAGCAGTAACATCACGTCTTCGAAGAAATCCGTTTCCGGAGAAATCTCTCTTTATTGACTGTGTAAATCACTTGGACTTTCAAATTTACCATTTTAAGACTGGGTTCGAATTTACCACTTTAAGAACTGTTTTCGCATTTACCCTTTTAAGAACTGTTCCAGAGTTGCTGTATAGCAGTCAACTTACGGTTAAGTTGGTCGTTGAATATTTTTCGCTATTATTGAGCAGAGTTTGGTAAATGTTTTTGTTTGTTTATAAAACCTGCCTCGTTTCATAATTCATTGTTGCCGATCACGTGACAAAAAGAATGTTTCATCTTTAACTTTGTCTTTTGGAGATCAGTTCATCTTCTACTCACTTAACTATTCACAGTAACAGAAATTTTGTCAGAGCCCTGGAGTCTGTTGCAGAACAGAGGGTCCTCCAGATAGAATTCCAGAAAGTGCCAACATAGGCGAACAAGGTGGTGCTTGACTTCATTTGCCTTCTTTAGAGTCAGGCCAGTGAGTACAGGAGTCGGGATGTTATGTTTAAACTGTACAAGATGTCAGTGGAATTGTACTTGGGATATTGTATGCAGTTCTAGTCACCTAGCTACAGGAACAAGGTGATGTAGCTGGAGAGGGTGCAGGAAACATTCACAAAGATGTTTCTCTGGGACTGGAGGGCTTGAATTACAAGGACAGATAGGGCAGGCTGGGTCTGTTTCTCTGGAGCACAAAGTGATGGGTTTATATATTAATTCATGGATAGATAAATATATATTACTCTGTAGCCTCACACTCTACAATGTCCTCCAGTCCCTGTGACCCTCTGACATGTCTCTTCTCCGACATCCTTAGTCCCTTTTGAATCCTCACTTCCTGTTTTCGATTGGAGCACTGTGCTCTGTCGTTTCCCATATGCGTTGGTGATTTGGATGAGAATATAAATGGCAAAAATAATAAATTTGCAGAAGTTCACCCTCCTGAAAGATGCACTAATAGTCATAGGCCTGCATTGTGAGAGGCAACCATCTACAATCACTCTCTGGCTTCTCCCGTGAAGCCAATGTCTAATCCAATTTTCTACCTTATCATGAATGCCAAACAACCTATCACCCATGTGGGACCTTGTCAAAACCCTTGCTAAAGTCCATGTAGACAACATCCACTGCCTTTCCTTCATCACCCTTCCTGATAACCTCCTCAAAATACTCTATAAGATTGGTTAGACACGACCTACCAGACACAAAGTCATGTTGACTATCCTTAGTCAGTCCATCTATCCAAGTACTCATATATCCAGTTCCTTAAAATACTTTCCAATAACTTTCCCATTATCCCTGACTGATGTCAGGCTCATCAGTCTATAATCTCCTGGCTTATTTTTGTAGCATTTCTTAAACAATGGAATAACTTTAGCAATCCTCAATCCTGTGGCACCTCATTCATTACTAAGGACATTTTAAATATCTCTGTTACGGCCCCTGAAATTTCTGCACTAGCCTCCCAGAAGGTCCGAGGGAACACCTTGTCAGGCCCTGAGGAGTTATTCACTCTAATTTGCCCCAAGGCACTAAACACTTCCTCCTTTGTAATCTGTATATGATCCATGACCTCTCTGCTGTTTTGCCTCACTTCAAAGACTCCATGCCCATCTTCCAAGTAAACACTGATGCAAAAAATCCATTTAAGATCTCCCCCATCTCTTTTGGTTCCATGCATGGATGACCACTCTGATCTTCAAGAGGAACAACTTTGACCCTTGTACTCCTTTTGCTCTTAATGTATCTGTAGAATCCTTTGGGTTTTTCCTTCATCTTGTCTGCCGGAGCAAAGTCATGCCTCCTTTTAGTCCTCCTGATTTCCTTCTAAAGAGTTCTCTTGCATTTCTTATCCTCATCGAGTACCTCATTTGTGCCTGCCTGCCTATATCTGCTATGCACCTCCTTCTTCTTAGGACCCAGGATCCCAATATCTCTCGAAAACCACTGTTCCCTAAAGCTGCTAGCGTTATTCTGAAAGGAATAAACAAACTTGATACTCATAAATTTGACATTTTAAGGCCTCTCTCTCACCAAACACACTCTTGTCTGAAAACAACATGTCCCAGTCCACACTTGCCAGATCCTTTCTCATACCATCAAAATGAGCCTTTCTGCAATTTAGAATCTTAACCTGAGGACCGGACCTATCCCTTTCTATAATTACTTTGAAACTAATGACATTATGATCACTAGATGCAAATTATTCCCTATACAGTGTTCTGTCACCTGACCTATCTCATTCCCTAATAGGAAATCTAGTAGCACACTCCCTCTAGTTGTTATGTTGACTTATTGATTAAGGAAACTTTCCTGGATACATTTGAGAAGACCTAACCCATCCAGCCCTTTTACAGTGTGGGAGTCCTAGTCAATATGTAGAAAGTTAAAATCAGCTACTATCACAATTTCATGTATTTTGGGACAGTCTACAGCCTCTCTACAAATTTCCTTCTCTAAATCCTGCTAACTATTGGGTGGTCTATAATATAACCCCATTTATGTGGTCATCCCTCTCTTATTCCTCAGTTCCACCTGTAGTGCCTCACTCGATGAGCTCTCCTGTCTGTCCTACCTGAGCACTGCCATGACATTTTCCCCAACTAATAATACCACCTTCCCCACTCTATCGTGTCTAAAACGATGTAATCCTGGAACACTGAGCTGCCAATCCTGCCCCTTCTGAAACCAAGTCTCACTAATGGCTACAATGTCATAATTCCACATGCTGGTCCATTAATGTGACAACTTGTTTCTCAGTGAAACCATTGGGATTAGCAAAATCTTGGCTGATAAGATTTTTGGAAACAAGCAAGACTAATTCAATGCCAGCTGTATAATCCTAACATGAAGAAATGGTTAGTTTTTAAATTGTTGATGACTGGTATATGAGTAGAAAAGAAGTGAGTGATTTCTTGATTATGTAACTGTGAGCAGTGAGTAACATCACTGGATTTCAAGAGTTCAAAGTAAATTTTATGAATGAAGTACAGATATGTCACCATATTCAACCCTGAGATTAATTTTCCCGTGGGCATACTCAGCAAATCTATTGAATAATTACGATAACAAAGGGCCTGTTTCTGTTCTGTGTTGGAAAGTTATGTTACAGTTAAATAAGACATCGATGATACCATACTTGGAGGACTATGTACACTTTGTTCTCCCTGCTTAGGAAAGATGTTATTAAACTAGAAAGAATGCAGAAAAGATATACCAGGATATTGGCTGGACTTGGGGGAATGAATCGGACAGAAATATTGTATAGACTAGGATTTTATTCCTGGAACAAGGGAGATTGAGGAGTGATTTGATAGAGGTCTGTATTAAGAGCATGCAAAGCATAGACAGGGTGAAAGCACATTGTATTTTTCCCAGGGCTAAAAACAACAGGACACAGCTTTATGATGGGAGGCTAAAGATATAAAATGAGTATAAGGGGCAGCTTTTTCATGCCCAGTTTGGTCTCTATTTCCTGAGGAGACTGAGGTCCTTTAACATCTGCCAGACGATGCTGAGGATGTTCTACGAGTCTGTGGTGGCCAGTGCGATCATGTTTGCTGTTGTGTGCTGGGGCAGCGGGCTGAGGGTAGCAGACACCAACAGAATCAACAAACTCATTCGTAAGGCCAGTGATGTGGTGGGGATGGAACCAGACTCTCTCACGGTGGCGTCTGAGAAGAGGATGCTGTCCAAGTTGCATGCCATCTTGGACAATGTCTCCCATCCACTACATAATGTACTGGGTGGGCACAGGAGTACATTCAACCAGAGACTCATTCCACCGAGATGCAACACAGAGCGTCATAGGAAGTCATTCCTGCCTGTGGCCATCAAACTTTACAACTCCTCCCTTGGAGGGTCAGACACCCTGTGCCGATAGGCTGGTCCTGGGCTTATTTCATAATTTACTGGCATAATTTACATATTACTATTTAACTATTTATGGTTCTATTACTATTTAATTATTTATGGTGCAACTGTAACAAAAACCAATTTCCCACGGGATCAATAAAGTATGACTATGACTATGGTGCGTAAATGGATTCAGGTGCCTGAAACAATGATCACAATATTTAAAACCCATCTCGATAAGTTCATGGAGGGGAGAGGTTTAGATGGCTATGGGTGAAATGCAGACAGGTGGGACTAGCTCGCAGTGTATATAGGGCCAAAGTGCCTGTTTCTGTGCCGAATGACGCGATGATTATGAGGTTTATGTCTTCAATTCAGAGAATTAATTTCCATCCAGCTTCCTGTATCAGAACTACTTTGAAACTTGCCTATTTCCGCTCCTCAGCACTAAAGTCCTCATCTACCTCCCTGCATTACATACTATCAATGTACTGACACAGAAAGCTCTCCTGGATGCACTTTAAAAATTCCACCTCTAATCTTTCCACATAAATCAGATCCTATGAATGTGAATGTGATCCTATGAATCCCATTAATATGAATGCCTGGCAACTGCAACTCCATTCAGCAGATCTCTTCCTCAATCTCCCACCAACAGTTTGGTGGTCTGCAGTACAATGCCAGCAACATGAATGTGCTGTTGTTTCTAAAATCTGTCCATGTGGCCTCGTGTAAAGAACATTCTGAGACACCCACCCTCGTTCCTGCAGTGATGGTCTCCCCCATTAATCTTGCAATATCATCATTTCCTCTTTTCCATCCCTCCCTCTCTGTGGAATTCATTGCCATAGGCAGCTGTGGAGGCCAAGACTTTATGTATATTTAAGACAGAGGTTGATATATTCTTGATTGATCAGGACATGAATGGATACGGGGGGGGGGGGGAGCGCCGGGTGTAGAGAAGGGAAGAGATTGGGGTTGTGAAGAAAAATAGATCAGCCATGATGAAATAGCACTGCACTTGATGGGCCAAATGGCAAAATTCTGCTCCTTTATCTTATGGTCTTATGGTCTAACATCGCATTTGTCTCCCTCACCTCCAACTCAATCTGTAAATTAACCTTTAGGGAATTGAGTACGAGGACTCCCAAATTCCTTTGCTTCTCAGTTTTTAATTTTTTTTCTCTCAATTTAGAAAATAGTCAACCCTTCCATTTATTCTATCAAAGTGCAGGACCATACACTTCCCGACACTGTATTCCATCTGCTATTTCTTTGTCCATCGTCCTAATATTTCTAAATCCTTCTGTAGCTTCTCTAACCTAGTTTCCTCAAAACTATCTGCCCCTCCGCCTATCTTCGGATCGTCCACGAACTTCGCGCTGATATCCGATCATAGGATTTATCGGAATAAATCTGATGAGTGATTCGTATCTCAGTCAACCAATGGAAATGCTCGACCTCTCCATTCTTCATTAGCATACTGCTTACAGCACTGCCTATTTAAACCGCGCTCCGAGAGATGTTTGTTCATTTTGCCGTTTGAATCCGAGTGAAGAAATGCCCGAGCAGCAGAAATCCGCTCCCAAGAAGGGCGCCAAGAAAGCTTTGCCCAAACCAGCGGGCAAGTCTGGCAAGAAACGCAGGAGGGTGAGGAAGGAGAGTTACTCCATCTATATCTACAAAGTGATGAAGCAGGTTCACCCCGACACCGGCATCTCCTCCAAGGCCATGAGCATCATGAACTCGTTCGTGAGCGATATTTTCGAGCGCATCGCGGGCGAGGCTTCCCGGCTGGCCCATTATAACAAGCGATCGACCATCAGCTCCCGGGAGATCCAGACTGCCGTGCGCCTGCTGCTGCCTGGGGAGCTGGCCAAGCACGCCGTGTCGGAAGGGACAAAGGCGGTGACCAAGTACACCAGCTCCAAGTGAAGAGTGCCCAGAAAACACACCGGAAACCCAACGGCTCTTTTAAGAGCCACTCACAGATTCACTGAAAGAGTTACTACTCCCGCCCACACGGAAGCATAATTCCGTCCTTCGCCTCTCTGTTGGTTATTAGAAACTGTATCTCCCACATATCCAACAATTACGAAAACATTACAAATAACCACTGACAAAACAGGAAACTCACGGTCATTAAAAGTTAGAGATATTTTGCCATTGAATGAAGTAATCATCAAAGTTCAATGAGCTAATTGAAATTCTATTCATGTTAATCGGCCGACTGTCCGGTATTATCCTGAGGTCTTTGTTCCATTCTTCCTATAGCGCGAACACGGAACCATCATCCCCTCTTTAGCCTTACTGTCGGTCATTACAAATTGTGTATTTGTGAAGCGGATAGTTGCTGAATCTGATTTAATAGCTGTGGGGAATCTGATTGATTAATTTCTGTCCCATTTTGACAGCTTATGCGAATCCCATTTCAGTGCCAGACATGAACTGGTTCACGGGTCTTCTCACAGATACCTTTTGTCTGCGAAGTAATTTGTTAAAACTGCAGGTTAAACCAGTCGCAGTCTGAGAAGACCGGTGTTTTCATATTTGATCAGGTTATAATGACCGGCCGCGAACAGAAGCGAAGTTTTCGCTCAGAGCGTTTATCACTTGAAAGAAATCTGCGAATTAATTTCCTAGACATTTTTTCCGTATTACTTACACGCGTATTAAATGTGTCGGACTTCATTAATGGGATGTATGCGGAGACCAACATCTGGAATATTTTGATTTTAGGTTAGGTTTGAACAAAGGATTTTTTTGGCGGGCTTTTTCAAATTTCTTTTATAGGAAATAAACGGTTAGTTTCCGCGCTTCTGCTATTGCTGTCTCTTGATAGGTGAATAAAGCTGCTCCCTGATTGGACTATACCCTGGCACCACTGAGATTAAGTGTGGTTGCTCCAATAGAAAAATGTTCAACTGCATTCCCTCAAAAGCTACAAGAAGGACGAGGGCTGGCCTATTTCACCGTCCCGTGTGAAGTACTTACTGAGAGTGTGAAGATGACTGGACGAGGGAAAACCGGTGGCAAAGCTCGGTCCAAGGCCAAATCTCGCTCGTCCCGGGCCGGACTGCAGTTCCCGGTGGGCCGTGTTCACAGGCTCCTGAGAAAGGGTAACTATGCTGAGCGTGTGGGTGCTGGAGCCCCGGTCTATCTGGCCGCTGTGCTCGAGTATCTGACAGCTGAAATCCTCGAGTTGGCCGGCAACGCAGCCCGGGACAACAAGAAAACCCGCATCATCCCCAGACACCTTCAGCTGGCCGTCCGCAACGACGAGGAGCTCAACAAGCTGCTGGGAGGGGTGACCATCGCTCAGGGCGGGGTGCTGCCCAATATCCAGGCCGTGCTGTTGCCCAAGAAAACCGGCAGCGCCAGCAAGTGAAGCGACAGATTCTGAACCCGGTGACCCAAAGGCTCTTTTAAGAGCCACTCACAGTGTCTGAAAGGGCTGTCTACGGTTACCATGGGTGCGGGTGAAAGGGCTCAAATTTATATTTGATTGTTTACCGTGTGGTTAATTGAAATTTCCTCCTGTTGCGAAGCTCACAGGATGAACAGTCGGGTTGCAGTCCGAAATGATGGAGGTGGGTCCCCCACTGATGTTGGAATTGAATGTTTTTTATAGGAGTCCAGCAGTGCGATCGATTACATGTGGCCGCCCGTTCCAGAGGAAATATGGGGGGGTGGGTGTGAGGTGTTGGGCAAGAGAGGTCCGTGCCAAGGGAGGTGAGTGACCGCAGGGTGGTGATGAAGCATTCTCTGCTTGAGGAGAGGCCTGACCATCATGACAGGTGTCATTTCATTGGCTCTTCACTGAACCCTGGAACATCTTATGACTGAGAGGCTAAATAGAGCGCCAATCCATACTTAAGATTGCTGTCGTCGCCTGCAGGTTCAGGAGCAGTTAGTACTCCTCAACCAGAGGGGATAACTGCACTTTTACGGAGTCTACAACTGATGTTCGCGATACTTATTGTTTTCTAATTTATTATTCTTACTTTTTTTTTCTCTTTTTGTACTTATACAGTTTGTCTTTTGCAGATTGTTTTGTCTTTGTTGCGAGTTTTCACTGGTTCTGTTGTGTTTCTTTGTATTTACCGGCATTGCTTTGGAACAAAGTGATACAATAGAATCAGTGAAAAATTACACACAAGCACAGAGAGATCATTCTGCAAAAGACAAACTGCAAATATGTATAAGTAAGTGTGTATGGTGACACATACAGTATCTATCGATAATGAATTTATTTTGAAATTTGAACTTAACGTTTCAGCCCACAGGTCCTTCATCAGATAACATTGTTACCTTTCAATACTTAGAGAACAAAGTTCGAATTGAATCTAAGTACGAAGTGTCACCATAAACAACCCTACTAAACTGAACTATTATTTTATCATTTTCAACTTCCCTGTCCTTTGAAACATGGATATTTGGAATTATCGCCCTTTTTTTTCCTGTCCTGGTGTTAAATTCTATTTCCCTCCCCCAGTGGTAAATTTGACATTGAAATGTGTCTGAGAAGCCCCTGTGTGCAGTAAGTAATTGCCCGCTGTGGCTCCTCTGATCGAAAGCTCACTTTGCTCTGACCCCCAGGCTGTGGACAGCAGATAATGTCACTTGACACCTCTTTGTGGAACTATTTGTGTGTTGGCATCCCTGATGTTGTTCCCGCGGCTATGGGCTGGTGCAGTCTCGGGTGGTGGCAATGTGATGTAATGAGCTTCTTCTGTGGTTTGCAGGTTGATGTGGAGAGATGGAGAAGACAGCGACTGGATCAGATTATCTAAACCGTGCTCTCTGCTATTGCCCATGTTTCCCATTCTCATCCTTAAGCTCACATCCCTTCTTGTTCCTCACCCCCTCACTCTTGCTGTAACCTCCTCCCATCCTGCAAACTCTCACTGCTCTGCTCTCCTCCATCTGTGGCCTCTTATATATTGTCGCATTATTTTTTTTAGACTTGTGACCTGTTACCAGACGCACTGCTGGAGAAGGGGTTGTGCATTTTGATTATCAAATATATTGATAAGTTGAATGAGAATATATGTAGGGTGATTACTAAAGTCAAGTCAAGTTTATTGTCATTTCGACCATAAGCTGCTGGTACAGTACGCAGTAAAAACGAAACAACATTCCTCCAGGACCATGGTGCTACATGAAACAACACAAAACTACATTAGACTGTGAGACAGCACAAGGCTACACTAGACTACGTGAAACAAACATAAAAGCTACACTAGACTACAGACCTGCACAGGAGTACATAAAGTGCACAAAACAGTGCAGGGCAGTACAATAATTAATAAACAAGACAGTAGAGGACAAATTACAATATAATAATAAATGATGTAGCTGTCAGTCTAGACTGAGTATTGAGGAGTCTGATGGCTTGGGAGAAGAAACTGTTGCACAGTCTGGTCGTGAGAGCCCGAATGCTTCGGTACCTTTTGCCAGATGGCAGGAGGGAGAAGAGTTTGTATGAGGGGTGCGTGGGGTCCTTCACAATACTGTTAGCTTTGCGGCTGCAGCGTGTGGCGTAAATGTCTGTAATAACAGGAAGAGAGACCCCGATGACCTTCTCAGCCGACCTCACTATCCGCTGCAGGGTCTTGCGATCCGAGATGGTGCAATTCCCGAACCAGGCAGGGACGCAGCTGCTCAGGATGCTCTCAATACATCCTCTGTAGAATGCGGTGAGGATGGTGGTGGGAGATGGACTTTTCTCAGCCTTTGCAGAAAGTAGAGACGCTGCTGGGCTTTTTTGGCTATGGAGCTGGTGTTGAGGGACCAGGTGAGATTCTCTGCCAGGTGAACACCAAGAGATTTGGTGCTCTTTGTAAATTTGTAAATGACACCAAAATTGATGATATAGTGGACAGTGAAGAAGGTTGTCCAAGTTACAATAGAACATACATGAACTTTGAAAATAGGCAAGGAGGTGACAGATGAAATTTAATTTGGACAAATGCTGAATTTTGCATTTTAGTCAGTTAAAGCAAGGCAAAACATTACACAGTAAGTGGCAGGGCCCTGGAGATTGTTGCAGAACAGAGGGTCCTCCTGAGAGAATTCCAGAAAGTGGCAACTTAGTGAAGAAAGGGCTTGACTTCATTTGCCTTCACTAATCAGGCCAGTAATTACAGGAGTCGGGTGGTAATGTTACAACTGTACAAGATACTGGTGTGATTGCACTTGGGATATTGTGGACAGTTCTGGTCACCTAGCTACAGGAACGAGGTGATGTAGCTGGAGAGGTTGCTGGAAACATTCACAAAGATGTTACTCTGGGACTGGAGGGCTTGAGTTACAAAGACAGGCTGGGTCTGTTTCTCTGGAGCACAAGAAGGGATGGGTTTATATATTAAATCATGGATGGATAGATAAATAAATAAATATAGAGAAAATTTAACTTCCTCTATAGCCTCACACTCTGTAACTTTCTCCAGTCCATGTGACCTTCTGAAGTGTCTGCTCTCCAACATCCTTGGTCCCTTTTGAGTATTCACTTACGTTTTTAGATTGGAGAACTGTGCTCTGTTGTTTCTCATATGCATTGGTGATTTTGATGAGGATGTAAATGGCAAAAATAATAAATTTGCAGACACCAAACTGGTGGTAGAGTGGACAGTTCTGAATGGTGGGATATAGATTACTTAGGAATGAGGCAAGGTGATGGCAGATGGAATTTAATTCATCAAATACAAATCAAATCAAAAACACAATGAGAGCTACAGGGACGTAGTCACACCTAGGCTGTTGGAAGCAGGTCGTTGGGTAACAGTCAGAGGGAGGAAAGCGAAGGTGAGCAGACAGGTAGTGCAGAGCACCCCTGCAGCCATTCCCCTGAATAATAAGTTTACCGTCCTGGATACTGTTGGCGGGGAAGACTGACCAGGTGTGAGCCACGGTGGCAGGGCCTCTAGCACTGAGTCTGACCCTGTGGTGCAGAAGGATGGGATGGAGGAGAGGAGAGCTGTCGTCATTGGAGACTCTATAGTCAGGGGAGCAGACAGGAGATTTTGTGGATGTGAGAAGGACACCTGCATGGTTTGTTACCTCCCGGGTGCCAGGGTCCGGGATGTCTCTGACCGGGTGCATGACATCCTGGTATGAAAGGGAAAGCAACCAGAAGTCGTGATACATGTTGGTACCAACGACATAGGCAGGAAGAGGGATGAGGTCCTGAAGTGTGAGTTTCGGGAACTAGGTAGAAGGCTGAAGAACAGGACCTCAAGGGTGGCGTTCTCAGGATTGCTGCCAGTGCTATGTGACAGTGATGGTAAGAATTGGAGGAGATGGCAATTGAATGCGTGGCTGAGGAGTTGGTGCAGGGTGCAGGGTTTTAGATTTTTGGATCCTTGGGACCTCTTCTGGGGAAGGTGGGACCTGTACAGATTGGATGGGTTGCACCTGAACCCGAGGGGGAGCAATATCCTTGCAGGTAGGTTTGCTAGCATGGTTCGGGAGCGTTTAAACTAATTTACGAGGGGGATGGGACCCGGAGCAGTAGAGCAGTGAAAGAAGTGCATGGAGTAAAGCCAGATGTAACATATACAGAGGCTTTGAGGAAAGAGAAGCAGAATAAATGGTGTAAGGACAGTAAGGTAGAAGGGCTGAAGTGTGTGTACCTCAATGCAAGAAGCATCAGGAACAAAGGTGATGAACTGAGAGCTTGGATACATACATGGAATTATGATGTAGTGGCCATTACAGAGACTTGGCTGGCAACAAGGCAGGAATGGATTCTCAATATCTTGGATTTCAGTGCTTTAAAAGGGATAGAGAGGGGGGAAAAGGGGAGGAGGGGTGGCATTACTGGTCAGGGATACTATTACAGCTCAGAACGGGTGGGTAATGTAGCAGGATCCTCTTTTGAGTCAGTATGGGTGGAAGTCAGGAACAGGAAGGGAGCAGTTACTCTATTGGGGGTATTCTATAGGCCCCCTGGAGCAGCACAGATACCGAGGAGGAGATTGGGAGGCATATTTTGGAAAGGTGCAAAAATAGTCATAGTCATAGTCATACTTTATTGATCCCAGGGGAAATTGGTTAAAATAACAGGGTTGTTATCATGGGTGACTTTAACTTCCCTAATATTGATTGGCACCTGATTAGTTCCAAGGGTTTAGATGGGGCAGAGTTTGTTAAGTGTGTCCAGGATGGATTCCTGTCACAGTATGTGGACAGGCCGACCAGGGGGAATGCCATACTAGATCTAGTACTAGGTAATGAACCGGGTCAGGTCACAGATCTCTCAGTGGGTGAGCATCTGGGGGACAGTGACCACCGCTCCCTGGCCTTTAGCATTATCATGGAAAAGGATAGAATCAGAGAGGACAGGAAAATTTTTAATTGGGGAAGGGCAAATTATGAGGCTATAAGGCCAGAACTTGTGGGTGTGAATTGGGATGATGTTTTTGCAGGGAAATGTACTATGGACATGTGGTCGATGTTCAGGGATAAATTTGTCCCGGTGAGGAAGATAAAGAATGGTAGGGTGAAGGAACCATGGGTGACAAGTGAGGTGGAAAATCTAGTCAGGTGGAAGAAGGCAGCATACATGAGGTTAAGGAAGCAAGGATCAGATGGGTCTATTGAGGAATATAGGGAAGCAAGAAAGGAGCTTAAGAAAGGGCTGAGAGGATCAAGAAGGGGGCATGAGAAGGCCTTGGCGAGTAGGGTAAAGGAAAACCCCAAGGCATTCTTCAATTATGTGAAGAACAAAAGGATGACAGGAGTGAAGGTAGGACTGATTAGAGATAAAGGTGGGAAGATGTGCCTGGAGGCTGTGGAAGTGAGCGAGGTCCTCAATGAATACTTCTCTTCGGTATTCACCAATGAGAGGGAGCTTGATGATGGTGAGGACAATATGAGTGAGGTTGATGTTCTGGAGCATGTTGATATTAAGGGAGAGGAGGTATTGGAGTTGTTAAAATACATTAGGATGGATAAGTCCCCGGGGCCTGACGGAATATTCCCCAGGCTGCTCCACGAGGTGAGGGAAGAGATTTCTGAGCCTCTGGCTAGGATCTTTATGTCCTCGTTGTCCATGGGAATGGTACTGGATGATTGGAGGGAGGTGAATGTTGTCCCCTTGTTCAAAAAAGGTAGTAGGAATAGTCCAGGTAATTATATACCAGTAAGCCTTGTGTCTGTGGTGGGAAAGTTGTTGGAAAAGATTCTTAGAGATAGGATCTATGGGCATTTAGAGAATCATGGTCTGATCAGGGACAGTCAGCATGGCTTTGTGAAGAGCAGATCGTGTCTAACAAGCCTGACAGAGTTCTTTGAGGAGGTGATCAGGCATATAGATGAGGGTAGTGCAGTGGATGTGATCTATATGGATTTTAGTGAGGCATTTGACAAGGTTCCACACGGTAGGCTTATTCAGAAAGTCAGAAGGCATGGGATCCGGGGAAGTTTGGCCAGGTGGATTCAGGATTGGCTCGCCTGCAGAAGGCAGAGGGTGGTGGTGGAGGGAATACATTCAGATTGGAGGATTGTGACTAGTGGTGTCCCACAAGGATCTGTTCTGGGACCTCTACTTTTCGTGATTTTTATTAATGACCTGGATTGTGGGGGTAGAGGGGTGGGTTGGCAAGTTTGCAGATGACACAAAGGTTGGTGGTGTTGTAGATAGTGTAGAGGATTGTCGAAGATTGCAGAGAGACATTGATATGATGAAGAAGTGGGCTGAGAAGTGGCAGATGGAGTTCAGCCCGGAGAAGTGAGGTGGTACACTTTAGAAGGACAAATTCCAAGGCAGAGTACAAAGTAAATGGCAGGATACTTAGTAGTGTGAAGGAGCAGAGGGATCTGGGGGTACATGTCCACAGATCCCTGAAAGTTGCCTCACAGTTAGATAGGATAGTTAAGAAAGCTTATGGGTTGTTAGCTTTCATAAGTCAAGGGACAGAGTTTAAGAATCGCAATGTAATGATGCAGCTCTATAAAACTCTGTTTCAATCACAATTGTAGTACTGTGTCCAGTTCTGGCTGCCTCACTATAGGAAGGATATGGAAGCATTGGAAAGGGTACAGAGGAGGTTTACCAGGATGCTGCCTGGTTTAGAAAGTATGCATTATGATCAGAGATTAAGGGAGCTAGGGCTTTACTCTTTGGAGAGAAGGAGGATGAGAGGAGACATGATAGAGGTGTACAAGATAATAAGAGGAATAGATAAAGTGGATAGCCAGTGCTTCTTCCCCAGGGCACCACTGCTCAATCCAAGGGGACATGGCTTTAAGGTAAGGGATAGGAAGTTCAAGGGGGATACTGGAGTAAAGTTTTTTACTCAGAGAGTGGTTGGTGCGTGGAATACACTGCCTGAGTCAGTGGTGGAGGCAGATACACTAGTGAAATTTAAGAGACTACTAGACAGGTATATGGAGGAATTTAAGGTGAGGGGTTATATGGGAGGCAGGGATTGAGGGTCGGCACAACATTGTGGGCCAAAGGGCCTGTACTGTGCTGTACTTTTCTATGTTCTATGTTTTATCATCCAAAGAACTGAAGTGAACAACAACATTCTCAACCATTCCGAGCGTAGAGGAGATATTGTTATTTGTCCATGCTGACTGGGATTTGCAAGCGAGGAAATCAAGGATCAAATTGCACAAAAGATTCAGGACCACCTGTAGTCAATAGTCAGCTCTTTGATTTTGGTGCATTGAGTGAGAAGTTGTTGTGGCTCCATTCAGCCAGAATCTCAATCTCCCTCCTATATGCTGATTCATCACCACCTTTGATTTGGCCCTCAACAGTGGTATCATCACCAAATGTAAATCTGGCATTGGAGTGTATTTAACCCCAGTCAAAAGTATAAAATGAGTAGAGCAGGGGGCTAAGCACACAGCCTTGTGGTGCACCTGTGATGATGAAGATTATGGAAGAGATGTTTTTGCCGATCCGTACTGACTAGGGTCTGCAAGTGTAGAAATCAAGGATCCAATTAGAAGTGTTGAAACCTAGGTCTTGGAGCTTATTGATTAGTTTTGAGGGGATGATACAGTTAAATGCTGAGCCGTGGTCAATGAAGAGTATCCCAATGTGTGCACCTTTGCTGTCTAGATGTTCCAAAGCTGAGTGAAGTGCTAATGAAATGGCATCTGCTTTTGACCTGTTGCTCCTGTAGGCAAACAGGAGCGGATCCAAGTCACTTCTCAGGGAGGAGTAGATACATTTCATTACCAATCTCTCAAAACCCTTCATCAGAGTGAATGTAAGTGCTATTGGATGATAGTCATGGAGGCAAGTTGCCACGTTCTTCTTGTCTGATTGAACCTTGTAGATACCTCAGACTACCAAAGTGAAAGGTTAAAGTTGTCACTAAATGACAGCCAGTAAATGAGCAACGTGTTCAGTACTCTGCCAGATACACCATAAGAGCCAGATACTCTCTGTGAGTTCACCCTCCTGAAGGATGCACTGGGACTGAAATAGCAGGGTCATCGGTAGCAGTGGGAGTTTGTGAAGGTGCCTCCATGTTCTGATGGTCAAAGTGTCCTTAAAAGGCACTGAGCTCATCTGGGAGAGAAACCTTGTTGTCACTCATGTTGCTTAATATCACTTTAGAGGAGATGTAGACATTCAAGCCCTGACACAGCTGTTGAGCATCCTTCCATGATTCAGGTATGGTCCAGAATTGTCAATTCACATCTGAAATAATTTTACAGAGGTCATAGACCATAGGTGTAATGCCCTGGTTAAGATTCTACTGCTAATGCTGTGGGGCATTTCATTTAGTAGCTTTCTGTAAAGCAGTGTGTCCTGCTGGTAAAATGATTTGGTTTCGGCTAAAGATAAGGGCTATGATGTTCCACTTAGGAATGTTGTGTCAGCCAGTTGGGCGAAGAGAGATTTGTGACAAACACTGGTGGGGTTCATGATCTTTCGGCAAGAGATGTGGAGAAGAGAAGATTGGGAGAGACTGCCATGGGATTCAATTCGACAGGAAGATGCAATTGCAAGGAATGCTTTGCAAGATGAAGGAGTCCAGGATGGGAAACTCTACCAGTGATTGGTAATAACAATTCAGCACCGTGAGTAATGGTTATACCAAGCTTTTGGAAGTTACAAGTTCCAATGAAATGTGCACATTTAGATTGGATTAACTGTAATAAACCTATAACTTTTATTTTTTTTTCTTTTCTTCCTTTTAATAACTGCTGAAGTAAGTAAATATACTTTTATGGGGGTGTATGATCTGTTATTTCTTGCTGACTAATAACTGTGAATAAACAGTATTTACACAGTATTCACTCAAATCGAGGCTCCATTGATCAGAACAGCCCAACTTTTCTGTTTGGTTGAACCCCAAATCATACTGACCCTAGATGTATATTGTGTATGAAAGGTGGCCTTCTCATTGCTGAGTAATGAAGCTTTTAGCAGAGCTAGAATGAGCAAGTTTGTATACGAGCCCAGTGAGGGGGTTACCTAAGACAATAGAGACAGACTTAAGCTATTTGGCCCATCTAGTCTGCTCTGCCATTCCACCATGACTGGTTTATTATCTGTCCCAACCCCATTCTCCCATAACCTTTGATACACTTACTATAGACACTATCAACCTTCACTTTAAATATACTCAATGACTTGGCCTGCACAACTGTCTATGGCAGTGAATTCCTCATATTCGCCGCCAACTGGCTGAACAAATTCTTCCTCACAACACACATCAAAGTTGCTGGTGTACGCAGCAGGCCAGGCAGCATCTCTAGGAAGAGGTACAGTCGACGTTTCAGGCCGAGACCCTTCGTCAGGATTGTTTGCGTTTTTAAAATTCTTCCTCACCTCTGTTCTAAGGAGACTTCTGTGTATTCTGAGTCTTGTGTTCTCTGGTGCTAGACACCACACTTTTGGAAACATCCTCTACAAATTAGCTCTATCTAAGGCTTTCAATATTCAGTAGGTTTCAATGAGATCCCCCTCAATCTTCTGAACAATAAATACAGGCCCAGATTCGGCGAATGCTCCACGTACTTAAACCCTTTCATTCCTGGGATCATTCTCATGATCATCTCTGGACCCTCCTCAATTCCTCTCCACCTAGGTTTTTTCTTGGATAAGGGGCCCAAAACTCTTCACAACACTCTAAGTGTAATTTGACCAAAGCCTTATAAAGCCTCAGCAATACATCCTCGCTTTTGTATTCTAGTTCTCTTGAAATAAATGCTGATATCAGAATCAAGTTTAATATCACAGGCGTGTCATGAAATTCATTGTTTTGCAGCTGCAGTACTTTACAATACATTTTTAAAAAGCTATAAATTACAATAAGAAGTATATATCAAGATGATACTGGCATACATCAGCAACTCTCTGTGGGCTGTAGAAAACTGTACCAGTTTTCCTCTTAAATATACTCCCTTTGAATTACTTTCGCTGCAATCAGCAGCAGGTAAATTTCCTCTTAACGACAGACTATGAAATTACATCAGTGATCTTCAGTTCTCACAATCGATGGTTGAATGCGAGGCAGTTATGCATGGCACCTTTAAGGATCAATGTCATAGCCAAAAACACTACAGGAGAGGAGGAATTCAAACCAGGCTGAAGCATACAGAGATGAGGTCTCCTCTACCCAGCATCTTGTCGGTGAATGTGCAGCTGCTGGAAATTAAGATTTATGATCTCAGGGCAAGACTGATGAATCAAAAGCAGATGGGCAGATCTCAATTGTTTGTTGCACCGAGACTTGGTTCTCAGAACCGATGGTCCCACTTTAGGGACTCGTTATCTTGTTATTTCATACTCGTTATTTATTGCTATTTATTTATATTTGCATTCGCACAAGTTGTTGTTGATTGATTCTGTTGCTGTTCTATAAATTTGCTAAGCATTCCCACAAGAAAAAGAATATCAGGGTTATGTGTGGTGATGCGTATGTATTCTGATAATAAAACATTTTGGAATTTTGTTTAAATAAAAAGAAAGTGAAAATATTTGTGTAGTGCAAAAAGTGAAGGGAATAATAGTGAGGCAGTGTTCATAGGTTCATTGTTCATTCACAAATCTGCTGGCAAAGGGGAAGAAGCTGTTTCTGAAACATTACCCCTCGTAGTCATGATCAGTGAAGCACAGGGAGAGTCTGTAATGCCAGTCAGTACCTTTATTGTCTCAATGGAAGAACATGTGAACTTACACAACTGAATTCATGTCTGCACACCAACTAAGTTTTCCTGACCATTCACGAACAGTCAAAGAATAGAAAAGATATTACCTGTTAAAAAGGAGTTTCTGCTGCTGGCCACATGTTCCTCATAGTCCCGTTTCGAAGCTCCACATGTCCGTGGGGTTCTCCTCATCTGCGATCATTGTTCCCTTACTGTGTTACCTCTGCTATGGATTTGGAGCTCCTGACTCTTATTGTGATCCTCATCAGTTGAACTGATGGATCTCCAGCCCATTGGCTCAAGGTCACCTGGCCTATCTGGGTCACCTTCTAAATGGCTCTAGTCCAGGGCTAAAATCAACGCTGTTCTATATTTTGCCCCTCTGCCCCCAGCCTTGTGTAGATGTTCCTTTCAAATTCGACTGGTCCAAGTTAGTCAAACTAGGGGACCCATACACTGAGTCTAACATTATAGATTGCTTCTTTTGTAGGTGTGGCACTTTACATAACAAATAGCTACTCATCTGAGAATGGTCTCTGGTTTAGCACGTCATGGCTTGAAGCTCCTTGTGTGCACATTCAATTGCTCTGATCAGATTATCCCAGAGGACAAATCAGAGTCCACAAAATGGGGGAAAACCATGCTGACTTTGACTTATTTTATCACGAGTCTCCAAGTACCCTGAAACCTCATCCTTAATAATAGACTCCAACGCTTTCCCAACCACTGAGGTTAGGTTAATTGGCTCTATAATTTCCTCTCTTTGTAGTCCATCTGGTCCAGGTGACATCCACCTTAAGACCTTTCAGTCTCCCTCACATTCTCTCCTTTATAATAGCAATGGCACTCACTCCTGCTCCTTGACACTCACAGACCTCTGGCACACTGCTAGCGTCTTCCACAGTGAAGACAAATGCAAAGTATCCATTAAGCTTATCTGCCATTTCTTTGTCCCCCATTACTACCTCAGCAGCATCATTTCCAGTGGTCCAATATCAACTCTCACCTCCTTTTTACTCTTTATGTAACTGAAAAATCTTCTAGTATCCTGCTTTATATTATTGGCAAGTTTGACCTCATGTTTCATCTTTTCCCTTCTTATAGCTTTTCCAGTCGCCTTTTGTTGAATTTTAAAAGCTTCCCAATCATGCACTCACTTTTGCTACCTTGTAGGCCCTTCCCTTGGATTTTATGTAGTCCCTGCATCAGCCAGTTGTCTACTTGTCACAATGGGGTGCTGGGAATGGACCCAAATGCAAGACACAGACACTGAAGTTCAAGGAACAGGACTTGACTAGGGTAGGGACGTGACAGGATACAGGCCAGGAGCAGGGACAAGAATGCAGACTCGGGCTAAGGAAAGCAGGACCAGGACTAGAAGCCATGGACTAGGAGACAAGGCTTCGACTCTGAGCCCGAGATTGGACAAGGACCCAGAACCTGGGTCTTGCCTCGGGCTCAGCTACCCCAGAACCAGGCAAGGACATGACATGGCTTCAATTCAGGACGTGGCTGGGGTCTAGAAGCCTGAGCTTGGAGACAGGCTGGGGTCTTTGCTCTTGAGGCTTGTGTTCTTGGAGCTTGGCTTGGGATCTTCGAGGCCTGTGTTCTTGGAGCTTGGCTTGGGATCTTCGAGGCCTGTGTTCTTGAAGCTTGGCTTGGGATCTTCGAGGCCTGTGTTCTTGGAGCTTGGCTTGGGATCTTCGAGGCTTGTATTCTTGGAGCTTCTCCTGGGCAAGACGCAGAACTTCACCCCACAGAGGCAAAGACAGGGAGGGACAGAACCAACCGCAGGGTAACAGCAATTACAGCCTGGCTTACCCAACAGAGGCAAGGACAGGAGAGAAGCTCAGTCCAGGGTGGCTCTGAGTCTCAGGGCAGCCAGCAACCTTGGCTGGCTACAGAAATGGCCTAATCCATACCACGATGACTGCTCCAATGAGTAGCAACAAGGCTCCATGAAGCAGTGGCCCTCCAACCAGGCCTAGAGATCACAAATGGTTTCACTAGTCTTCCATCAGCAGGTTGCTCCAAGGGGGGGCGGGGGGGGCTGATAAGACAAACCAGCAGCCCACACTCAACCCCAAGGCTACTTATATTCTGAGCCCCAAGATGGGAATTAGGTGCCTATGATTAATTCAATCAAACCAAGGGACAGCTGGAAGACCCGGAGTCCTGAGTCCACGGACCAGATTGTGAACCGGAATGTGGACTTTACGGACCAGACCATAACACTACTCCTGTTGTTGAAGACCAACTTCTTCTCTGGACATATCCAGTCTGTGCCTTGCGAACTATTCCCAGAAACTTAGCCACCTCAGCTCTGCTGTCATCTTCACAAGTGTCCTCCTCCAATCCACCTGGGCGAGCTCCTATCTCATGCTTCTGTAATTCCCTGGATTCCATTGCGATACTGATATATGTGAGTTATATTTCTCCCTCTCAAATTGCAGCATGAATTCAATCATATTATTATCACTGCCTCTTAAGGGTTCCTTTACATTAAGCTCCCTAATAAGATCTGGGTTATTACACAATACCCAATCTAATATAGCCTTTCCCCGATTAAGCTCAAGCACAAGCTGCTCTTAAAAACCACCTCGTAGGCATTCAACAAATTCCCTCTCTTGTGACTCGACACCAACCTGATGTTCCCAATCCCCTTGCATATTGAATTCCCCCATTACAATTGTGCCATTACCCCTTATACTTGTCTTTTTCAGCTCCCTATGCAATCTCAGCCCCACATCTTGGTGACTATTTGGAGGCCTAGTACATGTGATTCCCATAATGTGGTTTTTTTTTTTACCTTCGCAGTTTCTTAACTCCACTCACAAAGATTCAGCGTTCTCTGACCCTATGTCACCTCTTTCTGAACATGTAATACCATCTCTTACCAACACCACCACCTCTGCCTTCCTGCCTGTCCTTTCGATACAAAGTATATCCTTTTATGTTAAGTTTACAACTATTGTCTTCTTTCAGCCATGACTCAGTGATGCCCACAATGTCATACCGCCCAATCTCCAATTGTGCCACAAGTTTCATAAGGGCAGTGTGGGTGAGATGGAATTCAGCTACGTGCATTTAAATACAGCACCTTCAGTCCTGCATTATTCACCCTTTTGAATTTTGCCTGTGTGGTACAATTTAACTCTTTGCTCTGTCAGCATTTGTACCCAGTCATTGGCTTGTCCTTCCTTACGTTCACGTTACACCAACCATCTACTTGTAAACCTGCTGGCTCATCCTCAGCTCTATCATAGTCATAGTCATACTTTATTGATCCCGGGGGAAATTGGTTTTCATTACAGTTGCACCATAAATAATAAATAGTAATAGAACCATAAATAGTAAAATAGTAATATGTAAATTATGCCAGTAAATTATGAAATAAGCCCAGGACCAGCCTATCGGCACAGGGTGTCTGACCCTCCAAGGGAGGAGTTGTAAAGTTTGATGGCCACAGGCAGGAATGACTTCCTATGACGCTCTGTGTTGCACCTTGGTGGAATGAGTCTCTGGCTGAATGTACTCCTGTGCCCAACCAGTACATTATGTAGTGGATGGGAGACATTGTCCAAGATGGCATGCAACTTGGACAGCAACTTCTTTTCAGACACCACTGTCAGAGAGTCCAGTTCCATCCCCACAACATCATTGGCCTTACAAATGAGTTTGTTGATTCTGTTGGTGTCTGCTACCCTCAGCCTGCTGCCCCAGCACACAACAGCAAACATGATAGCACTGGCCACCACAGACTCGTAGAACATCCTCAGCATCGTCCAGCAGATGTTAAAGGACCTCAGTCTCCTCAGGAAATAGGGATGGCTCTGTCCCTTCTTGTAGACAGCCTCAGTGTTCTTTGACCAGTCCAGTTTATTGTCAATGCGTATCCCCAGGTATTTGTAATCCTCCACCATGTCCACACTGACCCCCTGGATTGAAACAGGGGTCACCAGTACCTTAGCTCTCCTCAGGTCTACCACCAGCTCCTTAGTCTTTTTCACATTAAGCTGCAGATAATTCTGCTCACACCATGTGACAAAGTTTCCTACCATAGCCCTGTACGCAGCCTCACCTCCCTTGCTGATGCATCCAACTATGGCAGAGTCATCCCAAAACTTCTGAAGATGACAAGACTCTGTGCGATGTTGAAGTCTGAGGTGTAAATGGTGAAGAGAAAGGGAGACAAGACAGTCCCCTGTGGAGCCCCAGTGCTGCTGATCACTCTGTCGCACACACAGTGTTGCAAGCACACGTACTGTGGTCTGCCAGTCAGGTAATCAAGAATCCATGACACCAGGGAAGCATCCACCTGCATCGCTGTCAGCTTCTCCCCCAGCAGAGCAGGGCGGATGGTGTTGAACGCACTGGAGAAGTCAAAACACATGACCCTCACAGTGCTCGCTGGCTTGTCCAGGTGGGCGTAGACATGGTTCAGCAGGTAGACGATGGCATCCTCAACTCCTAGTCGGGCCTGGTAGGCGAACTGGAGGGGATCTAAGTGTGGCCTGACCATAGGCCGGAGCAGCTCCAGAACAAGTCTCTCCAGGGTCTTCATGATGTGGGAGGTCAATGCCACCAGTCTGTAGTCACTGAGGCCCCTGGGGCGCGACGTCTTCGGCACAGGGACGAGGCAGGACGTCTTCCACATTACAGGAGCCCTCCGGAGCCTCAGGCTCAGGTTGAATACATGGCGAAGTACTCCACATAGCTGAGGGGCACAGGCTTTGAGCACGCTGGTACTGACATCATCCGGTCCTGCAGCCTTGCTTGGGTTGAGACGTTTCAACTGTCTTCTTACCTGTTCAGCTGTGAAGCCCACCGTGGTGGTTTCGTGTGGGGAAGGGGTATAGTGATGACAGCAGGGTGGGGGACTGTGAGGAGGGGTAGGAGGGGAGAGTGGAATATGTGTTGGTTGGGGGCCGACAGCAGATGGCTCATGTGGGGGATGGGCAGGGGCCACAATGTCGAATCTGTTAAAGAACAGGTTAAGTTCAGGAACCCAGTGATGGTCCTCATGCCCCTCCAGACCTCTCTCATCTTGTTCTGCTGGAGTTTCCACTCAAGCTTCCTCCTGTACCTGTCTTTAGCCTCCCTGATCCTGGCTTTCAGGTCCCTCTGTATTGCTCTCAGCTCCTCCCTATTTCCATCTCGAAACGCCCTCTTTTTAGCGTTCAGGATGTCCTTAATGTCCTTTGTCATCCATGGCTTGTTATTTGAATAACAAAGGACAGTTCTTGTCGGAACATTGCAGTCCACACAGAAGTTGGTGTAATCAGTGATGCACTCTGTGAGCCCATCAATATCCTCTCCATGTGGCTCACAGAGTGCCTGCCAGTCTGTCACCTCAAAACAACCCGGGAGCGCCTCATAAGGCCTTGGTGAGACCACACCTGGAGTATTGTGTGCAGTTTTGGTCCCCTAATCTGAGGAAAGACATCTTTGCCATAGAGGGAGTACAAAGAAGGTTCACCAGATTGATTCCTGGGATGGCAGGTCTTTCATATGAAGAAAGACTGGATGAACTGGGCTTGTACTCGTTGGAATTTAGAAGATTGAGGGGGGATCTGATTGAAACGTATAAGATCCTAAAGGGATTGGACAGGCTAGATGCAGGAAGATTGTTCCCGATGTTGGGGAGGTCTAGAACGAGGGGTCACAGTTTGAGGATAGAGGGGAAGCCTTTTAGGACCGAGGTTAGGAAAAACTTCTTCACACAGAGAGTGGTGAATCTGTGGAATTCTCTGCCACAGCAAACTGTTGAGGCCAGTTCATTAGCTATGTTTAAAAGGAAGTTAGATATGGCCCTTGTGGCTACAGGGGTCAGGGGGTATGGAGGGAAGGCTGGGTTCTGAGTTGGATGATCAGCCATGATCATAATAAATGGCGGTGCAGGCTCGAAGGACTGAATGGCCTACTCCTGCACCTATTTTCTATGTTTCTATGTTTCTATAAGCCTCCTCCGACCATTTCCTCACTGTCCTCGAGGTTGCTGGTTTACTCTTCACCAGAGGCACGTAGCAGGGTTTTAGATGCACCAGGTTGTGATCTGACCTTCCCAGTGGGGGGAGGGGAGAGGAGCTGTATGCATCCTTAACGTTAGCGTACATCAAATCCAGAGTCCTCTCCCCTCTGGTTGTACAGCTCACATACTGTATGAAGTTGGGCAGTGTTCTAGCCATGGTTGAAGTCACCCGAGATGGTAATGAGGGCACTCGGGTGTTGGGTTCGTAATCTGGCTATGACGGTGTAAATGATGTTACACGCCGATGTCGGGTTGGCAGAGGGAGGGATGTACACAACAACCACAGTTGCATGCGAGATTCCCATCCCCCTGCCATATTAGTTTAAGCCACTCCCAACAGCTCTAGTAAACCTGCCCACAAGAATTTTTGTCCCCAATATTGGTCCGTAGTTCCTCTTGACCAACAGTACTGTATATAGGATCAGGTCAGGCAAGCAAGGACTTCCTTGCTTGGAGCACAGGAGACTGATGGGTGACATTATTGAGCTGTAGATAAGGTGTATGCGTAGTCTTTTTTCCCCCAGGGTAATGGATTGAGAAACTAGGGGACATAATTTTAAGGTGAGAGGGGAAAGATTTAAATAGGACCTCAAGAACAGCTTACTGACACAAACACATGGAACAAGCTGCCAGAGAAAATGGTTGAGGCAGACACAATAAAAGCATTTAAATGATTTTGGAGAAGTACATAGGAAAGATTTGGGATATGGGTCAAATTCAGGCAATGGGAAATGGGACGAGGTTAGATGGGAGTTTTGGCCTGCATGGAGGAGATGGGCTAAAGGGCCTGTTTCTGTTCTATATTACTGAACAACTCTGTCTCTTGTTACCAAGCTATGTTTTGGGTTCTGTGGCATTAACATTTTGGATCAGTCTTCTATGTGAATCTTACTGAATTCCATCTGAACCACACAACCCACACTGCCCTTATCAATCTATTTGGTAATCTCTTCAAATAATTATCTCAATTAAATTAGTCAGATGGGTCTCCTACTAACCTCTCCGTACTGACCATCACTGATCCATCCCTCCCATTCCAAGTACAAATTATCTTTATAGCAATTTCCCCACTATAATTTGAAAATTGCTGACTTATAATTCTCTGTCTTGTCCCTATTACGGTTCTGGAATGAAGATCCCACAAATGCTGTCCACCAGTCAGCTGACACCTTACCTGTGACCAGGGAAGGTTTAAATCAAAGACTCTTCTCAGACCCGACCCACCCACCGCCTCACAGAAAGAGCAGATCTGGTGTCACTGACCCGAAATGTTAACTCTCTATTTCCCAAATGTGCAATTAAACTTAAAACAAACGGATGGACGAAGTAACTTTATGCCAATTACGCCACGGGACTGAAACCGCTGAGAACACAAACCAGAGAAAATCTGCAGACGTTGGAAATACGAGCAACACCAACTGGGCGGCACCGGATCATGAATAGTGCGGTTGCTACGTTACTGTCTGGGGATTAAATTCCAACCCTTGTGGCGAGCGCACTAACCCCATGAGAGAGCTACCTTATTCACCAACGAACAGAGGGCAGCAAGGAAAGCGCGGAAAGAAACTGTCAGTTAGTTCCCCGGATGACGAAAATTTGAAAAGCCCGCCGAAAAAGTTGGCTATAGTTCCGTAGTCAGCGAAAACATACGGTGACTCATTAATTCGCTCAATATTTATTTCACAGTAACAGGCCAAGTTTTATTTAGATCACGTTTGAATGTTCCTGGTCATTAACGCTTCCAAAAGCCGATTCAGGCTGTATTCGCGGCTGATTTGTATAAATTTAATCAGGCTATGCACTGTTCTCTCTTTTTAAACTGCGGTCTAAAGCGAAATTATAAGGAGAGAAAAAAATAGTTAATACTGTATGTGAAAGGACGTAATACCTGCAGCTGCAAACTGTTGTGTCTCCGTGAACCTACCATGGATTCGAATAGTTACTAAATGGAAGACTGCATTTATTAAAGCATCAGACACAAAATACTGAAGGAACTCAGCAAGCCAGGCCGCATCTAGAGAAAGGAGTGAACAGTCGACATTTCAGGCCGAAACCTTCCATCAGAACTCTCCCATAGATGCTCCTGGCCTGCTGAGTTCCTCCAGCATTTTGTGTTGCTTGGATTTATGAAAATCCGATTTTCTTAACAGTAACAACCACAAATATCGGGAAACCTCACCCGCAGCAGCCAGCTGTAAGGCAGGGTATGGGACAGAGATGCCCTGAGAAGTTAATAATGGCCGATTCTCGGGGTCAACCGTTTGTAGTTTGTAAGCAATTCAGGGATCTCTCGGTAAACACAGCCAACCGAGGGGAATGTAAGTAAATAGAATGAGACAGCCCTTTATCTGCCTAGTTAGTGGCTCTTAAAAGAGCCTTTTTGTTGTGCTTTGTGCCGAGGTCGGGTTTAGGCGCGCTCCCCGCGGATGCGCCGAGCCAGCTGGATGTCTTTGGGCATGATGGTGACTCGCTTGGCGTGGATGGCGCACAGGTTGGTGTCCTCGAACAGCCCCACCAGGTAAGCTTCACTGGCCTCCTGCAGGGCCATGACAGCTGAACTTTGGAAGCGCAGATCGGTCTTGAAGTCCTGAGCGATCTCCCGCACCAGGCGCTGGAAGGGAAGTTTGCGGATGAGCAGCTCGGTGGATTTCTGGTAGCGCCGGATCTCCCGCAGAGCCACAGTGCCGCGCCGGTAGCGATGGGGCTTTTTCACTCCGCCGGTGGCTGGAGCGCTCTTCCGCGCCGCTTTGGTCGCCAGCTGCTTGCGAGGAGCTTTCCCTCCGGTCGACTTGCGCGCCGTCTGCTTGGTCCGGGCCATTCCGCTTCAGAAACCTGTTCGCAGTCCCAAATAGGAGTGTCGGAGCATAACCCGGGACCGCCTTTTAAAAGGGTTGAGAAGAGCCGCCCACATCCTTATTGGTGGGATAGGAGATGTCCATTATCGGATCCCAGCGCTGCGATTGGCTGTTTTTCTTCCATCAGTTTGAAAGCTGGGGGATGGTGGGGAATGTTACCTGTGACCAAATATGGAAACTGGAGCCTGAGGGTCAGAATTCAGCCAATCCCACCAGAGGGTTCAATTTCAAATCGCCCGCCAATTTCAAGAACAACCGGGTCTAGTTTCCAACCCGAATTATTAAATTTCACGTTAATTTCAATAATCGATTTTACTTCCTTCAATTAGCTGAATCAGAAATATGCGTCTGCTTCACTGTGTGAGTGGATTCGGTCCTACCGGAAAACGGAATCCGCCCGACAGGCGGAGAGAATTGAGATTTTAATCTTCTGCAGGTATTTAAAGTTTGAGGGGGAAAACAGAACCACGAAATGATCACATGAATCCTCCCTGGACTGAAATACAAAATATATCTACAAAACATTAACTAAAATCAATAATTAAATTCTTTATCTCTTCCCGCTCCAAGTCACTGCGAAATGACAACCGACTGCCGCGATCTCCTTTTACACACAGCCAGAGACCTCAGAATCAGATTTATTATCCCCGGCATGTGCCGTGAAATTTGTTTAATTTAGCAGCAGTTCAATAATCTAGAAGAAAATTTAAAAAATAATGAAGTAACTTATTCAGTATACTTTATACAGTAAACTTATATTGAATAGATTAAAAATCCTGCAAAAAATAGAAATACTATATATTAAAAAAGTCCAAGGGTCCATTTAGGAATCGGATGGCAGAGCTGTTCCTGAATCGCTGACTGTGTCTTCAGGCTTCTGTACCTCCTACCTGATGGTAACAGTCAGAAAAGGATATGCCCTGCGTGCCGGAGGTCCTTAATACTGTAATGGACGCTGCCTTTCTGAGACACCGCTCCCTAAAGATATCCTGGGTACTTTGTAGGCTCACACCCAAGATGGAGTTGCCTAGGTTTACAGCTTTCAGCAGCTTCTTTCGGTCCTGTGTAGTAGCCCCTCCCAACCCCACCCCCACCATACTAGACAGTGATGTCCCGACCCCACTCCTCTTGAGAATTTTAGTCACTATAACCTGTTTAATTGTGGAACGTTTTATGTTGGTTTTCTGGCTGTGAGGCGGGGATTCCCCTCCAGTGTTGCCGACCCACAGACGATATCCCGGTATTTTATGAGAAAGAAACGATCTTTGAACGGAGCCTGAGGCCGAACACGTTCCGAGTGAGCCTCGGCCCGGACACGCCATGCAGCTTTGATACTAGGGAAACGATTGTTAATGTCAGGTGTGCTGGGGATCCATGATTTCGCATCGACATCTGAACCCAGCTCCGGGACAGGAATCACCTGATTTCAGTCAGCTCTCTCCTGGGAGATGTGAGTGGCTCTTAGAAGAGCCGTTGGTTTTAAGTCATTACAAGTTGCGTTTTCCTTTTTACTTTTTAGCCGCTTTTTGCTTGGTCTTCATAGATTTCGCCTTCGGCTTGGCATTTGAAGACTTCTTGGCCGCCTTCGCGGCAGTCATCTTCTTGGGGCTCTTGGGCTTCTGCGCAGCCTTCTTGGTCGCCGGTTTCTTCGCGGCCGCTTTTTTAGCCGCTGGTTTCTTAGCTACCGCTTTTTTAGGCGTTAGTTTCTTAACGCCTTGTTTTTTGGTGGGAGATTTCTTAGCCACTCTTTTCTTGGCCGCAGATTTCTTGGCCTGAGATGTTTTGGCCGCTGGTTTCTTCGCTTTTTTGGCGGTGCTCTCTTTCTTAGCGGCCTTCAAGGAGCCGGAGACACCCGCGCCCTTAGTGTGAACCAGGGAGCCGCTTTCCAATTTCTTCTTTATGACCATCTTGATCTGGCGATTGAACTTCTCCAGGTCGACGCCGTTGGCGGCTAACTCCTTCTTTATCGCGATGACGGACACCCCTCGGCGATTGCGGCAATCCGCCACAATTTTCTCGATTTGTTCGCCTAGCCTGGGGCCGGCTAGCTTGGTGCGGGCGGCCGCCTTCTTCTTCTTGAGAGCCTTGGTTGCGGCAGCGGGCGCGGCTGGAGGAGCCGATTCGGCGGCTGCAGTCTCGGTCATGTCGACGACTCTGCACAAAGTCCCTCTCGGTCTCAGAACTGGGTGAGAAATGAAGCCAGAGGCGGCCGCGCAGAGCAATTTAAAGGCAGCGAGCGGACGGGGCGGAGACATTCTGATGTCAGCTCCTGGCTGCCCCGTCTCTCTGTGTTTCTCTCTCCTCAAAAACTCTCCGATTTCAATTAAAATAGGTCACCCCTGAGACCCAGACCGCTCTCTGTCTGTACCCGAGGTCAGATTACTTGCTGTAAAGGAAGTTTGGTCCGATTTAAAAGCAGCAGTTTCCATATAAACCAGTTTCACTGCTGCCCAGACTTCGTTTTCTACTGTGATCGTCGACATGTTCGCTGTTTCTCGACAGAAATATTGCAACCAACTAAAATTTTGCGATTAATTCCTACTTCAGGATTGAGCTGGGAAGCGAGTGCATCCTGTCACGGGGAAATATTTCATTTTCCATAGGAGGGGCTGAAAAATCTAGCAACGTGATCGGACTCACAAACACAGTGACTCTACTCTGCGCCGTCCGGTCCTTTAAACACTCTCTGACTCGATGTTCACAACTGGCACATTCACAGCGCGAACTGTTGACCCGATACGCAGCACCTAGCGCAAGCTTTCCTTTCTGCCGACCTTTCTCTCTTACTCGCTCTTCTTTCAGTTAGTCCTGACGAAGGGTCTCGGCCCGAAACGTCGACTGTACCTCTTCCTAGAGATGCTGCCTGGCCTGCTGCGTTCCCCAGCAACTTTGATGTGTGTTGCTTGAAATTCCAGCATCTGCAGATTTCCTCGTGTTTGCGTTTCTGCAGATTATCGAGTGTTATTTGTAGATTCTCATCTCGATAACTGTAAAGGCCCCGAGACCGGCGCTTCTCACAGTCCTGATCCCTAGTTTAGGGTAGGTTTCATCTCCTCCTTACGTGGGCTATATTTTTAGTTTAACCAGGAGACCAAGATCGTTTGCAATCTCTGACTGTTTGATCAACTACACCCAGCCTCCCTACGTTTCTGTTCAATTCCCCAGTTAATTTCACAAATCTGTTCGGGGCTGATGTGGGTGTCACAGACACATCGGATTTGAGACGCGCCATTCACAAAAGCGTAATTGAAGCATAAGTTGTAAAAAGTCCCCCATGGACTGCTTTTGGGAAGGGTTTAAACTAGATTTGCAGGGGGATGGGAACCAGAGTTCCAGAGCAGATAGTGGAGCGGGGGTGAAAATAAATGATGTTAAAAGTTCATGCAAAGCCACAAATAGAGGGGTTGTGAGTGGTGGTAATAATCTTCTGAGGTGTGTCTATTTCAGTTCAAGGAGTATTGTGGGGAAGGCTGACGAGCTGAGGGCGTGGATTGACACATGGAATTACGACATTATAGCAATTAGTGAAACTTGGCTACAGGAGGGGCAGGACTGGCAGTTTAATGTTCCAGGGCGACGTTTCAGACGTGATGGAGGCAGAGGAATAAGGGTGGGGGAGTGGCATTGCTAGTCAGGGAAAATGTTACAGCAGTGCTCGGGCAGGACAAATTAGAGGACTCGTCTATCGAGGCCATATGGGTGGAGCTGAGAAACAGGAAAGGTATGACTATATTAATGGAGTTGTATTATAGACCACCCAATAGTGAGCGAGGGCAGATCTGTAGAGAGACAGCAGACAACAGCAGGAAACAAAATTGTGATAGAAGCAGATTTTAATTTTCCACATATTGATTGGGATTCCCATACTGTTAAAGGTCCAGACGGATTAGAGTTTGTAAAATGTGTTCAGGAAAGTTTTCTAAATCAATATATAGAGGTACCAACTAGAGGGGATGCAATATTAGATCTCCTGTTAGGAAAAGAGTTAGGACAGGTGACCGAAGTGTGTGTAGGGGAACACTTTGGTTCCAGTGATTATAATACCATTAGTTTCAACTTGATCATGGATAAAGATATATCTGGTCCTCGGGTTGAGGTTCTAAACTGGAAAAAAGGCCAAATTTGAAGAAATGAGAAAGGGAGGGTCTAAAAAGTGTGGATTGGAACAGGTTGTTTTCTGGCAAGGATGTGATTGGTAAGTGGGAGGCCTTCAAAGGAGAAATTTTGAGAGTGCAGAGTTTGTATGTTCCTGTCAGGATTAAAGGCAAAGTGAATAAGAATAAGGAACCTTGATTCTCAAGGGATATTGGAACTCTGATAAAGAAGAAGAGAGAGATGTATGACATGTATAGGAAACAGGGTACAAACAAGGTGTTTGAGGAATATAAAAAGTGCAACCTCTTAGCATCCTCCTCACAGCTAACACTGCCACCCAGCTTCGTGTCATCCGCAAACTTGGAGATGCTGCATTCAATTCCCTCATCCAAGTCATTAATATATATTGTAAACAACTGGAGTCCCAGCACTGAGCCTTGCGGTACCCCACTAGTCACCGCCTGCCATTCTGAAAAGGTCCCGTTTATTCCCACTCTTTGCTTCCTGTCTGCTAACCAATTCTCCACCCACACCAATACCTTACCCCCAATACCGTGTGCTTTAAGTTTGCACACTAATCTCCTGTGTGGGACCTTGTCAAAAGCCTTTTGAAAATCCAAATATACCGCATCCACTGGTTCTCCCCTATCCACTCGACTAGTTACATCCTCAAAAAATTCTATGAGATTCGTCAGACATGATTTTCCTTTCACAAATCCATGCTGACTTTGTCCGATCATTTCACCGCTTTCCAAATGTGCTGTTATCACACCCTTGATAACTGACTCCAGCAGTTTCCCCACCACCGACGTTAGGCTAACCGGTCTATAATTCCCCGGTTTCTCTCTCCCTCCTTTTTTAAAAAGTGGGGTTACATTAGCCACCCTCCAATCCTCAGGAACCATTAGAGTAGATAAATCCCCAGGACCTGACAGGGTATTCCCTCAGACCTTGAAGGAGACTAGTGTTGAAATTGCAAGGGCCCTAGCGGATATATTTAAAATGTCGGTATCTACGGGTGAGGTGCCGGAGGATTGGAGGATAGCAGGTCAGTGGGACTAGGCAGAAAAATGGTTTGGCCCAGCCAAGAAGGGCCCAAAGGCCTGTTTCTGTGCTGTAATGTTTTATGGTTCTATGGAACTATAGTCTGGAAGGTTGGTTCATATTAGGGAGTCCAGGGAGAGGTAGATACGTGGATACATAAACACCTGAAGTTAGGAGGCAGAGGGTGATGGTAGGAGATTACTAATTGGACTGGAGGTCTATGTGTAGTGACGTGTCACGGGGATCGCTGCTGGGCCCATTGCTTTTCATTACTTTGGATGAGACTATACAAGGCACTTGCCATTTTGTCATCCCTAACAGAGAGACATGATTAGTAAGTCTGCAGATGACACTAAAAGGGGTGGTAGAGTCACAGAACAATACAGCCCTTTGGCCCAACTAGTCCATGCTGACCATGTTTCCCACCCGGATGTGTTAGGTCCATATCCCTCCAAGTCCATCCTCCCCGTGTACTAATTCCAGTTTAACCACATCTTTTCAATAACACAATAGCCTAAACTGAACGCGAAACCCCAAATGTAGCCTTAAGCAACTGCAACAGAATGTCCCAACTCCTCTATTAAATGTCCTGACTGATGCTAACACCTCATTCACCACCTGGTCTACTCTAATGCCCCTTTCAATGAAGAGTGCACTTATGTTCCCCCTCTTCCGTGACACTTCCTAGTTCCTTCTGTTACGAACCCGCAGGTTTCTTTAAGAGTGCCTGAGTGAGACGGGACTATGATGTCAGCCACAGGCTGTCACGGTCTGTGCAGATTAAACACAGAGAGGGAGAGAGACTGGGGAAGCTGGTAGCTTCAGCTTGCTGCAGCTGAGGATTTGGAACTCTCCTATGCCCACAAGGGTGGGTTAAACATTGGCACACGCTGCACAACGATTATATGTGACTGTCACTTCGTATGATCCACAGGAGTGGATTCTGGGGATATCTTGTGGACCACTTGTGTAGCCCTTGCCTGGGTATGTTGTGTGGTAACCACTGGAAGATGATATTCCTGTGACAGGTCACTTTCGGTGATAATTCGTATGCGGATTTGGAACGACACGATGGACAAGATCTACGGTGACTGTTATCTCGTTTTACCAGCGTGGAACCTGTGGAATACATCGTACTTACCTTCTTTCTCCATTACAACATGGATTACAAATATCTCCCTCCCATCATTTATCTCATGGATTACTGAATTTTCCTACTTTACCATCTCAAGACTCTAAGCCTTGTTCCCCCAAGCTCAATAGTCTGGGAGTTATATTTACACACATATATATACATAATACTGTTAACTTTTGTTTATCTTGGTTCAGTTACTATATTATAAGTAGATACTAATAAAGATAGTGGTTTTAACATTAAAACCTGACTCAGTGTGAAATCTCTTGCTGCTGGTTTGTTTCTAAAACGTCACAGTACGTAACACTTACCATTCATTATAAGTCCTACTTTGGTCTGACTTTCCAAACTGCATCACTTCACTGTTATCTGAATAGACATCCAGTTGTCAACCTTCAGCACACTTCACTAACTGAGCAAGGTCCCCCTATAATCATCTTCACTATCAAGAATACCTCCTAATTCTGTGTCATCCACAAACTTGTGGATTTGCAGTCAAAGTTGAATTCTTGATTTCTCAAGTGATCTCATCATGGCCCTTGAACCTTCCTTGATTACACAGAACATAGTGCAGTAGATCACAGGCCCCTTGGCTCACAATGTTGTGCTGCACTAATTAAACTAGTAATTAAATGTTGAACTAAGCTAATCCCTTCTCTTTACACTGTGCCCTTATCCCTCCACACTCTGCACATCCATGTGCCGATCTAAGAGGTTACTAAATAGACCTTTGACCAGCGGTCAATCGGCATTTTAGACTAATTAACAAGAGCAAATTAAAGGAAGCCAGAGGCAAGCACATCAGCCATCGTCTGAGTGGACGCATTCAGAGTGGTGATCTTACGGCTTTAGCTCTCCAAGACTTCAGTGAAGAGTGGCTTCACTCAGAGAAAGCAAAGGAAAGAAAAGCTCATGTTTTTTTTCCTTCTCTTCTTTATATCTGTTCTGCTAGATAGAGATGACAGGCAGGATAGTGTAATGCTCCTCTTGCGGGATGTGGGAAGGTAGGGAGACTTTCAATATCCCCGACCACTACAACTGTGAGAAGTGCATCCCGCTGCAACTTCTAACAAACTGCGTTAAGGAGTTGGAGCTGGAACTGGATGAATTCTGGATCATTTTGAGGCTGAAGGGATGATAGATAGGACATGTAGAGAGGTAGTTACATCCCAGATGCAGGGTATAGAAAGCTGGGTGTCCGTCAGGAAGGGAAAAGGGGTCAAAGAGCCAGTGCAGAGTATCCCTGTGGCCAACCCCCTCAACAACAGATATGTCACTTGGATACAGTCAAGGGGGATGACCTAACAGAGGGAAGTCACAGTGGCTGGGTCTCTGGCACTGAGTCTGCATCTTTGACTCAGAAGAAAAGGTGATTCATTAGTTAGCAGAAAGGACAGGAGGTTCTGTGGACGACAACGAGTTTCTGGGATGGTATGTTACCTCCCAGGTGCCAGGGTCTGGGATATTTTGGACTGAGTCCTCAGAATCCTTAAGTGAGAGGGTGAACAGTCTGAAGTCGTGGTCCATGTAGGTACCAATGACATGGGTAGGACAAGCGACAGGGTTCTACATAGGGAGTTCAGGAAGTAGGTGCTAAGTTAAAGGGCAGAACCTCCAGGGTTGTGATCTCAGGATTTCTACCCACGCCACGTGCTGATGAGGTTAGAACTAGGAAGATTATGCAGTTTAATATGTGGATAAGGAGTCGGTGTAGGAGGGAGGGAATAAGATTTTTGGATCTTTGGGCTTTCTTCCAGGGAAGTTAAGATCTGTAGAAAAGAGATGGTTTGCACCTGAACAGCAGGGGGACTAATATCCTAGTGGAAACGGTTGTTAATGCTGCATGATGGAGTTTAAACTAGAGTTGTAGAGGGATGGGAATCAGAGTCCCAGAGCTGTTGGTGGAGAGGTTGTAGAGGCAGATGTTGGTAAGGGCTCAGACAGTTAGTAATCGAAAGGGTGCATCCAGTATATGGAATAAGGTAGATGAACTTTTAGCACAGTTGCAGATTGGCAGGTATGATATTGTATCATTGCTGAAAGATTATAGCTGGGAACTTAATGTCCAAGGATACACATTTTATCAGAAGGATAGGCAGGAAGGTGGGGTGGGGGGGTGGTGGCATTACTCTGTTGGTAAAAAAAGAAATCAAATCATTGGAATGAGGTGACATAGAGTTGGAAGGTGTTGAATCTTTGTGGATCGAGCTAAGGAACTGCAAGGGTAAAAGGACCCTGATGGGAGTTGTATAAAGACCCCCAAACAATAGTAAGGATGTGGTGTACAAATTACAATGGGAGATAGAAAATGCATGTAAAAAGGGCAATGTTACAATAGTCATGTGGGACCAATGCAGGTAGATTTGGAAAATCAAGTTGGTGCTGCATTACAGGAAGGGGGATTTCTAGACAGCCAATGAGATGGGTTTTTTAGAGTAGCTCATGGTTGATCTCACTAGAGTATCAACTATTTTGGATTGGGTGCCTTACGATGAACAAGAATTGATTAGTGGGCTAAAGGTAAAAGAATCCTTGTCAGAAAGTGGTCATAACAGTGAGGCATGAGAGAAGAGTTGGCCAGAATTGATTGGAAAAGAACACTGGCAGGGATGATGGCAGAGCAGCAATGGCTGGAATTTCTGGAAACAATTTAAATGGCTCAGGATATATACACCCCAAAGAGAAAATAGTATTCTAAAGGAAAGACACAACCCTAACAACAGAAGTCAAAGCCAAGATAAAAGCCAAAGAAGGGACATATAATACAGCAAAGATTGTTGGGAAGTTAGAGGATTAGGAAAATTTTAAAAACTAACAGAAGCCAACTAAAATAGTCATTAAGGAGGTAAAGATGGAATATAAAAGTAAGCTAGCCAGTAACACTAAAGAAGATACCAAAGGTTTCTTCAGATACATTAAGTGTAAAAGAGAGGTGAGAGTGTATAATGATGCTGGAGAGATAGTAATGATTGTAAAACCTTGTGTATATATAAATCGGTTTATTAAGCATTCTTGGTCATTTAAATAATCCATTATTGTTATATGTATAAATATGTGAATTGCATATGTCACTATGCTATCACGTGAAACATGATCACCTCACTTAAAGTAAACACAAATTTCGATATGCATTTTGGACTCCCATGTCTTTGTTTGACTTAGTTTAATGTTTTGAAGTTACAAAGTATAACAGGAACCAATATCCATGAAGGAAGGTTTGCTAGTGATGTATGTTTGGGAGGGTGGGAGTGGGGGCGGGGGAAGAAGAAAGATTGGAGGTTTATACTCCTGATCATCGTTCTTTCACTGTCACAGAGTTCCACAGCATGCTAACAGGCCCTTTTGCCCATCTCGCCCATACTGACCATCATGTACATCCCAGCTAGTCCCTCTTGCCTGCACTTGGCCCTTTTCCCTTTAAATCAGGAGTTCCCAACCTGGGGTCCACGGGACCCTCATTAATGTTAGGGGTCCATGGCATAAAGAAAGTTGTAAACGCCTTCTATCCATGGACCTGTCTTCTACTCATGAACCTGCCCCTTATGTTTTCTGTAACATTCTAATAGTTTTTTTTTATTCTTGTGGGCATTCACAGTAAGTACAAAGAAACTATATATAATCTTTGGAAAAAAAATTCCACACAGAGGGACAAACAAACTAATGTGCAAATGCCAATAATTTGTGCAAATACAAAAATAAAATAAATAAATAGATAGATAGATACTGAGGACACGAGTTGCAGAGTCCTTGAAAGTGAGTCCAAAGGCTGTGGAATCGGTTTAGTGTTCGGGTGAGTGAAGTTATACTTGCTGGTTCAAGGGCCTGATGGTTGAAGACTAATAGTGGTTCCCAAGTCCTACGGTGTAGGACCTAAGGCTCCTGTACCTCCTTCTGGATGGCAGGGGTGAGAAAAGAGCCTGGATAGTGTTTGTGATAATGGATACTGCTTTCCTGTGAGAGTGTTCCTTCTGATGTGCAAGGAATCTATGTTCATATTTGTTTATTTCTGCTTTATTTTTTGGCAGGCTTTTTAAATTGAAAGTCCCTTTGGAAAAATAGAAGATACACTCAATGGCCACTTTATTAGGTACAACTGCCTGTTAGTGCAAACATCTAATCAACCAAACATAGAGCAGTAACTCAATGCATAAAAGCATGCAGACATGGTCAAGAGGCTCAGTTGTGACCTATCGCCACAATAGGTCAATGGCAGATGCAATCTCAATGGCTCTCCACACGGCTTTAGACACCCTGGACAACACAAACTCCTACGTCAGGATGCTGTTCATTGACTATAGCTCAGCATTTAATACCATCATTCCCACAATCCTGATTGAGAAGTTGCAGAACCTGGGCCTCTGTACCTCCCTCTGCAATTGGATCCTCAACTTTCTAACCCGAAGACCACAATCTGTGCAGATTGGTGATAATATCTCCTCCTCGCTGACAGTCAACACTGGCACACCTCAGGGGTGTGTGCTTAGCCCATTACTCTACTCTCTATATACACATGACTGTGTGGCTAGGCATAGTTCAAATACCATCTATAAATTTGCTGACAATACAACCCATTGTTGGTAGAATCTCAGGTGGTGACAAGAGGGCATACAGGAGTGAGATATGCCAACTAGTGGAGTGGTGCCGCAGCAACAACCTGGCACTCAACGTCAGTGAGACGAAAGAGCTGACTGTGGACTTCAGGAAGTGTAAGACGAAGGAGCACACACCAATCCTCATAGAGGGATCAGAAGTGGACAGAGTGAGCAGCTTCAAGTTCCTGGGTGTCAAGATCTCTGAGGATCTAACCTGGTCCCAACATATTGATGTAGTCATAAAGAAGGCAAGACAGCAGCTATACTTTATTAGGAGTTTGAAGAGATTTGGCATGTCAACAAATACACTGAAAAACTTCTGTAGTTGTACTGTGGAGAACATTCTGACAGGTATGGAGGGGCTACTGTACAGGACCAACGAAAGCTGCAGAAGGTTGTAAATCTAGTCAGCTCCATCTTGGGTACTAGCCTACAAAGTACCCAGGACATCTTTAGGAAGCGGTGTCTCAGAAAGGCAGCATCCATTATTAAGGACCTCCAGCACCCAGGGCATGTCCTTTTCTCACTGTTACCATCAGATAGGAGGTGCAGAAGCCTGAAGGCACACACTCAGCGATTCAGGAACAGATCCTTCCCCTCTGCCAAATGGACATTGAAATTTTGGACACTACCTCACTTTTTAAAAAATATATATTATTTGTTTTTTTTACAACTTCGTTTTAATCTATTCAATATACATAATTGATTTACTTGTTTATTTACTATTATTTTTTTTCTCTGCTAGATTATGTATTGCATTGAACTGCTGCTGCTAAGTTAACATTTTTCATGTCACACGCCGGTGATAACAAATCTGATTCCGATTCTGTTGTTCAGACCAAATGTCAGAATGGGGGAGAAATATGATCTAAATGACTTTGTCTATGGAATAACTGTTGCTGGCAGATGGGGTGGTTTGAGATCTCAGAAACAGCTGATCTTCTGCGGTTTTCGCCCACAACAATCTCTGGAGTTTATAGAGAATGGTGCAAAAAAATCCAATATGCGCAGTTCTGTGGGCAGAAAGAGAGGTCAGAGGAGAATGGTCAGACTGGTTCAAGCTGACGGGAAGGTGACAGTAACTCAGATAACCAGGCATTACATCAGTGGTGTGCAGAAGCACAGCTGTGATTGCACATGTCGAACCATGAGTGCTGGGCTACAGTAGTGTAGTAGTTAGCACGTTTTACAGTACAGGCAACCGGGGTTCAATTCCCATCACTGCCTGTAAGGGGTTTGTACATTCTCCCAGTGACCACTCCGGTTTCCTTCTACAGCCCTGGTTGGTAGGTTAATAGGTCATTGTAAATTGTTCTGTGAGTAGGCTAGGATTAAATCAGGGATTGTTGGGTGGTGTGACTCGAAGGGCCGGAAAGACTAATTCTATGCTGTATCAATAAAAAAAGATGACAAACATACACTCAGTGGCCACTTTATTAAGTACAGGATTTATCTAATAAAATGGCTTCTGAATGCAGGTCTAAAGTGAGAGTACTAGGTTCAATGGGATATGAGGGGTAATTTTCTCAGACAAATAATAATTAGCATTGGAATGAGTAGCCAGAGTGGTGATGGAGGCAGGAGGGGTGGTGGTGAGATCTCCGTTCGGTAACACTCCCCAGGACATTGTCATTCTCTGTCCCATGCTGTCCTGCTTTAACTTCCCAAAATAGAGTCACTGATTTATATAGCTTTGAAATAGGCCCAACTCATCCCTATCAATGAGTTGCATGCCTGAACTAGACCCAGCTACCTGCATTAGGCCCAAATCTCTCTCAAGCCTTCATATCAAAATGTCTTTTAAATATTGTAATTATACCCATATCTACAGCATTCTCTGCCAAGTTATTCCACATACATCAAATATTCAGAGTGTTAATGTTGCCCCTCAGGTCATGTTAAATAATTATCCTCTCACAATAAATTTATGTCATTTACCTATGGACCTCCCTACCCTGGGGAAAAAGGACTATGGCCATCCACACCTCATGGATTTATAAACCATTCTAAGATCACCCCTCAGTCTCCTACACCCCAGCGGAAACAATCTCAGCCTATCCAATCTCCTCTTATAGGTCAAACTCTCCGGTAGCACTCACAAGCTTGTGAATCGTTCAGAGGGACAGGAGGGATTTACACAGTGTGAGGCTACAGAGGGATTTAAAAAGTCCCTCGTGATTTAATATATGTCTTTAAATCTGCCCCTCATCTTCTGTGCTCCAGAACAAACAGTCCCAGCCTATCCAGTCTCCCCTTGTAACCCAAGCTCTCCCTCTTAGTCACATCTTTGAGAATGTTTCCTGCACCCTCTTCAGCTACATCACATAGTTCCTGTAGCTGGGTGACCAGAACTGTCCACGATAACCCTGCACACAATGCATATGGGAAACGACAGAGCACAGTGCTCCGATCTGAAACAGGAAGTGAGGATTCAAAACGAGCCAAGGGTGTAGGAGAGCAGACATTTCAGAGGGTCACAGGGACTGGAGGAGGTTACAGATTGAGAGGCTACAGGGGAATTTATATTTATCTATGATTATTTATTTATTATCCATGATTTAACATACCTCTAAACCCTGTGCTCCAGAGAAACAGACCTAACCTGTCCTTGTAACTCAAGTCCTCCAGTCCCAGAGGACCATCTTTGTGAATATTTCCAGCAACCTCTCCAGCCACATCACCCCGTTCCAGAACTGTCCACAATACCCCAAGTGCAATCTCGCCAATGTCTTGTACAGCTGTAACATTACATCCCGACTCCTGCATTTACTGGCCTGACTAATGAAGGCAAATGAAGTCAAGCACTTTCTTCACTACCTTGTCCACCAATGTTGACATTTTCTGGAATTCTACCCAGAGGACCTTCTACTCCGCAATAATCTCCAGGGCCCTGCCACTTACCGTGTAATGTTTCACCCTGGTTTAACTGACTAAAATGCAATATTTGGCATTTGTCTGAATTAAATTACAACTATCATTTCCTTGCTCACTTTTGCAGTGGATGTATAAAAGGCATCCGTTAGTCTTGCGAGACCATGGATCTGCGCCTGGCAAGTCTTCACTCTCCAGAGCACAAGCCTGGTCAAGGTCGTATGGAAGACCAGCAGTTGCCCATGCTGCAAGTCTCCCCTCTCCACGACACCAATGTTGTCCAAGGGAAGGGCATTAGGACCCATACAGCTTGGCACCAGTGTTGTCGCAGAGCAATGTGTGATTAAGTGCCTTGCTCAAGGACACAACATGTTGCCTTGGCTAGGGCAATGGATGTATGTTCTATTGTAACTAGACAACCTTCTTCACTGTCCACTATACCATCAATTTTGGTGTCATCTGCAAATTTAGTAACCGCCTTACATATATTCTCATCCAATTTATCAATTGTTACATACCAGCAGCAATAGATCACAAATGAGTCAGGTTTTAATGTCAAAACCACTATCTTTATTCATATTTACTCAAAATATAAAAGATTAAATGAAATAAACAAAAGTTAACAGTGTTATGCTTGTATATGTGTGTGTATATATGTAGCTCCCCAAACTATCAAGTTAGGAACGATTTTTAAAGTCTTAAGATTCAGACGGTGAAGTAGAAAGGTTCAGTAATCCATGGAATAGACAATGGGAGAGAGATTTGTAATCCAGAATATAATGTAGAGGGAAGGCGATTATGTCGAATTCCACAAATTCCACACTGGTATAACAAAATAGCAGACGTTGAGTCGTTCCGAAATCCACCTGGAGATATCACCAAATGACAGTCACAGGAAAATCGTCTTCAATTGGTTACCACTTAACACCCTGATTCCAGGTAAGGGCCAGCAAGAGTGATACCACGGGATACTCCAACAAATCCACACATATGGATTATACGAAGTGACCATCACATATTCGTTGTGCACTGCGTACCGATGATCACCCCAATCTTTTGCGCATAGGAGAGTTCCAAACCATAGCAGTGACAAGCTGAAGTTCCAACAGCTTTTCCAGTCTCTCTCTCTGTAGGTTTAAGTCAGCAGCCGGCTGCCGCAGCTTGTGACTAACGTCATAGTACGCCTCACTCAGGCGCTCTTAAAGTAACACTCACAGTACGAGCCTGCGTCTCTCGTAACATCAATATATTTGACAAACAAAATACACAGCACCTTCCCCAGCAGTACGTCTGGTCACAGGCCATCAGTAAAAAAAGTAATGAGAGTATCCAAAAGAGGCCACAGAGGGAGAAGAGCAGAACTGTGAGAGTTTACCAGGGCGGGAGGAGGTTACATAAAGAATAAGTGGTTGAGAAACAAGCGGGGAATGTGAGGCTAAGGCTGGGAATGATCCTGAGGCAGGGAGCTGGTGCAGTAGGTACTGTTCCCCAGGTGGGAAGCAAGAAGAGAAGAAGCTAATGCCCACAGTGGAGTTGTAGTCAGGCCCACCCGTCCTCTCACACAGCCACATGGCATCGGCACAGAGCAAAGCGCAGCTCGTCTGATCCAGTCGCTCTCTTCTCCATCTGTCCACATCTACCTGCAAACCATGAACGAAGCCCATTACATCACCTCGCTGCTGCCCAAGGCCACACCAGCTCGTTGCCACAGGAACAGCAGCAGTGATGACAACACACAACTGGCTCCACAAAGTGGCGGTGCGCCGCAGCACGTCTTGTCCGCAGCCTGGGAGGCAGGGCAGCGTGAGATTTCAATTAGAAGAGCTGCAGTAGGCAGTCACTGTGCACAACACCTTCACGTGGACATTTCAATGTCAACACAAAATACTCTGCAGATGCTGGGGTCAAAGCAACACTCACAACACGCTGGAGGAACTCAGCAGGTCGGGCAGCATCCGTGGAAACGATCAGTCAACGTTTTGGGCCGGAACCCTTCGTCAGGACTGAAGAGGGAAGGGGCAGAGGCCCTATAAAGAAGGTGGAGGGAGGGTGGGAAGGAGAAGGCTGGTAGGTTCCAGGTGAAAAACCAGTAAGGGGAAAGATAAAGGGATGAGGGAAGGGAGGCAGGGAGGTGATAGGCAGGAAAGGTGAAGAAAGAATAGGGGAAAACACAATGGGTAGTAGAAGGAGGCGGAACCAAGAGGGAGGAGGTAGGCAGCTGGGGGAGGGGGCAGAGTGAGATAGGGATAGAGGAAGGGAGGGGCAGGGAACTACCGGAAGTTGGAGAATTCTATGTTCATACCAAAGGGCTGGAGACTACCTAGACGGTATATGAGGTGTTGCTCCTCCAATCTGAGTTTAATGTCAAGTTTGCTGCTGGGGAACGGAAATGGAATTTGGCACCAGGAAGGAAAAGGGCGGTAATTCCAATCATCCGTGCTTTAAAAGACAGAAAAGTAAAATAGATATAAAGAAAATTAAGCTTAATTTATATATTATGTTTTATTTTGTATTTGCACAGATGTCTTCTTTTGCACTATGGTTACTGGTCAGTCTGTGTTTGTTTATAGTTTTTCATTTATTCAATTGTTTATTCATTAATGTTTATTCTAATATTTATCCTAATTCCTTGCCAAAGTAGATTTGCATCATCATGAGACTCACTTTCTTGTGGGCATTCACAGCAATTACAAAGAAACACAACAGAATCAATGAAAACCCACACAACTAATAGACAAAAAGCAACCAACATGCAAAAACAAAAAAAGAGAAAAATTATTAATAAATAAGCAATAGATATTGAGAACATGAGCTGTGGAGTCCTTAAAAGTGTAGTTTTCCCCTTGGTTCAAGAGCCTGATGGTTGAGGGGTAATAACTGTTCCAGAACCAGGTGGTGTGAGTCCTGAGGCTCCTGTACTTTCTTCCTGATTACAGCAGCGAGAAGGGAGCATGGCCTGGGTGTTGGGAGTCTTTGATGATGGATGCTGCTTTCCTGTGACAGGATTCCTTGTAAGTGTGCTCAGTGGTGGGGAGATATTTACCTGTGTTGGACTGAGCCATATCCAGTAAATTTTGTCGCCTTTTGCGTTCAAGGGCATCGGCGTTTCCAAACTATGCTGATATAATAACGGTGAGGAATTTATAGCTGCTGATCCTCTCCACCTCTGATTACTTGATGAAGATTGGCTCGTGGACCTCCAGTTTCTTCCTCCTGAAGTCAATAATCATCTCTTGGCTGACACTGAGTGAGAGGTTGTTGTTGTGCCACCACTCAGCCAGATTTTCAGTCTCTGTCCTACATGTGAATTTGTCACCACCTTTGATTCGGTCAACGACAGTGGCCTTAAATGTGGCATTGGAGATGTACTTGGCCTTGCAGTCACAAGTATAAAGTGAGTAGAGCCGGATGGTTTCCGTGGGTTCACACTCCTGAAGGATGCACTTACGTCAGCCTCAAAGACTGAAATCACAGAGTCATCGAGGGCTGTGGGAGCCTGTGAAGGGGTCTCTATGCTTTGAGCTCATCTAGGAGTGAAACCTTGTTGTCACTTATGTCGCCTGGTTGCTGCTTGACATGAATTTCAGAATTCCAATCTTCCTATCAATTTTCATCAAATTGAGCAGAAATCTAAAGATATTATGCATAAGTTAGCCATGGCATTAGTTGGCATTATTTATTTATTTATTGAGATACAGTGCAAGATAAGCCCTTCAAGCCACGGTGTCCAGAAAACCCCGCAATTTAATCTAGCCTAATCAAAGGACAATTTACAATAACCAACCAATTTAGCAGTAGGTCTTTGGACCCTGGGAGGAAATCGGAGCACCCAGAGGAAACCAACACGGTCACAGAGAGAACATATAATCTCCTAACAGGCAGCAGTGGGAATTAAACACAGTTTGCTGGTACTGTAAAACATTGTAACAGCCACTATTCTACTGAACCACCGCAAGGTCACCCAGTATTGGGTGACCTTCAATATAGGACCCATGTCTCTGTAGGTTTATCTGGAGGGCTGAGTCTCTGTTCTGTCATGGCTAATCTACTGGAAATTGGCAGTTGTGGAGCTGGAAGATGTAAGGCTGCACTCTGCACTGTCCCACACTCTGATTCCTCTCCCTGCCACTCTGTCTCTAAATGGTCACCACTGCAGAGCACTTCAAGCGAAAGACAGTTACTACTTGGATGTTATGTATGCTCACAAAGCACAGGCTCTTCTAAGGGCCACCCACCACCTCACAAAAGAGACCATAAGGTAGAGGAGCAGAATTAGTCCATTTGGCCCATCGAGTCTGTTCCGCCATTTCATCATGGCTGATCTGTTTTTCGTCTCAGCCCCAGTCTTCTGCCTTCTCTCTGTATCTCTTCTTGTCCTGACTAATCAAGTGAGGTCTTAGCAGTGCTTTATAAAGCCTCAGCATTACATCCCTGCCTTTATATTCTAGTCTACTTGAAATGAACGACCACAGCACCAACTCAACATGCAAATTAACCTTTAGGGAACCGTGCACAAGGGCTTCCAAGTTCCTTGGCACCTCAGATTTTTGATTTTCTCTCCATTTAGAAAATAGTCTATCCTTTTATTTCTTCTACCAAAGAGCATAACCATGCACTTGTTGACATTGTATTCCATCTGTCACTTCTTTGTCCATTCTCCTAATCTGTCTAAATCCTTCTGTAGTCGCTCCACATCTTCAAAACTACCTGCCTCTCCACCTGTCTTTGTATTGTCTGCAAACTTTGCAACAGAGCCTTCAATTCCATCACCACGTCATTGACATATAATATAACAAGAATCAGTCCCAACACAGCCTCCTGTGGGACATCAGTAGTCACCAACAGCCAACCAGAAAAAGCTCCCTTTATTCCCTCTCTTTGTCTCCTACCAATCAGCAATGCTCTTTCCATGTTAGTATATTTCTTGTAATACCATGTGCTCTTAACTTATTAAGCAGCCTTATATGTGGCACCTTGTCAAAGGTCTTCTGAAAATCCAAGTATACAACAACTGATTCTCCTTTGTCTATCCTGCTTGTTATTTCTTCAAAGAATTCCAACAGATTTGTCAAGCAAGATTTTCCCATAAGGAAACCATACTGACTATGGCCTATGTTATCATGTGCCTCCAAGTACACCGAAACCACATCCTTAACAATCGACTCCAACATCTTCCCAACCACTAAGGTTAGTCTAACTGCCCTATTGTTCTTCTTTTGCCTCTTCCTTCTTGAAATTTTCCAGAACCATTCCAGAATCTAGTGATTCTTGAAAGATCATTACTAATGCCTCCACAATCTCTTCAGAACCTCTTTCAGAACCCTGAGGTGTACACCATCTGGTCCAGGTGACTTATCTACCTTAAGACCTTACAATTTCCCAAGAACCTTCTCCCTAGTAATGTCAACTTTCACACTTCTGATCCCTGACAATCTCAAACTTCCACCACACTATGTCTTCCACAATGAAGACTGATGCAAAATACTTATTCAGTTCACCCACCATTTCCTTGTCCCCGATTACTCCCTCAGCATAATTTTCCAATGGTCCGATATCCACTTTTGCCTTTCTTTTACATTTCATGTATCTGAAAATTTGTGTTGGTATCCTCCTTAATATTATTGGCTAGCTTCCTTTCATATTCCATCTTTTCCTTCCTAATTACTTCCTATTTTCCTTCAGTTGTTTTTTTTAGAAAGTTCCCAATCCTTAAACTTCATGCTAATTTTTGCTCTATTATGTGCCCTCTCTTTGGCTTTTATGTTGGCGTTGACTTCTCTTGTTAGCCAAGATTGTGTCATCTTGCCTTTAGAATACTTCTTCCTCTTTGGGATGTATATATCTTGTGCCTTCCAAATTGCTTCCAGAAACTCCAGCCATAGCTCTCTGCCATCATCCCTATCAGTGTTATTTTCCAAACAACTCTGGCCAACTCTTCTCTCATGCCTCTATAATACTGATAGACCTGACTTCAGCTTCTACTCAAATGTCAGGGTGAGTTTGACCATACTATGATCACTTGCCACTAGGGTTTCTTTTTACCTTAAACTCTAATCAATTATGGTTCATTGCACAACACCCAATCCAGAATAGTTGATCCCTTAGTGAGATCAACTACGAGCTGCTGTAAAAAGCCATTGTGCAGGCATTCTAGAAATTTCCCCCCTTGGAATCCAGCACCAACCTGATTTTCCCAATCTATCTGCATATTGAAATTCCCCATTGCAAAATTGCCCTTTTGGCATGCATTTTCTATCCCCCATTGTAATTTGTAGACTGTACATAACTCCCATCATGATTTTTTTTACACTTGCAATTCCTTAACTTTACCCACAGCGATTCAATACACAAAATGTATCCTTGGATGGTAATCTCCCAACTACAGTCTTCTTTCAGCCACTGTTCAGTGATGCCCACATCACACATGCCAATCTGCAACTGTGCTACAAGTTCATATACCTTAATCATTATACGGTGCACATTCAAATATAACACTGTCAGTCCTGTATTCGCCCTTAGTTACCTTTATCATCCTGTTGACTGCAAATTTTCCATACCATCAGCCTCTCCTTGCTAGGAGTCTCACTGTACATCACCTTTGTTTGTAACCCAGCTACCTCATTCTCAGCACTCTAGTTTCATCCCCCTGCAGTTTATCGGGGAGACAGGAGGTCTCACGGGCTTCCCACATCCCACACACAAGTACAAAACATCACAGGAGTCCCGATGAAGGTGTCTCGGTTGGAAACGCCGACTGTTTACTCTGTTCAATAAATGTTGCCTGGCCTGCTAAGTTCTTCTAGCATTTTGTGAGGTACACAGTGCGATCAATGTAAGATTAAAATTGACCCCAACCATTACTCCTGAGACTGGTCGAAATCCGGTGGCCAGTGACACATACCGGTATCTCAGCAGCCCCCACCCCACATCGTACTTCGTCTGGAACAGGCTGTTTGAAATCAATGCTGGATATTAAGCTTTATGCACTACAAAAGACACGGTTGGGGTCGGTCATTCAACGCCGACAGTTGGTGAGGGACCCAACTGTGGGCTTCATTAAAACAACATACATCGAAGTTGCTGGTGAACGCAGCAGGCCAGGCAGCATCTCTAGGAAGATTACAGTCGACGTTTCGGGCCGAGAGCCTTCGTCAGGACTAACTGAAGGAAGAGCTAGTAAGAGATTTGAAAGTGGGAGGGGGAGGGGAAGATCCAAAATGATAGGAGAAGACAGGAGGGGGAGGAATGGAGCCAAGAGCTGGACAGGCAATTGGCAAAAGGGATATGACAGGATCATGGGACAGGAGACCCAGGGAGAAGGAAAAGGGGGAGGGAGGGGAAAAACCCCAGAGGATGGGCAAGAGGTATAGTGAGAGGGACAGAGGGAGAAAAAGGAGAGTGAGAGAAAGAATGTCTCTCTTTAAATCTTTTTATTGAATAAGTATACAAAAAGGTAAGCCATATAGGCACTAATACACTGTTAGCATATAATAAAATTACAGAAGATATTAATACAAAAAAATACTACAAACAATGTAATTTAAACATAACGTACCAAGGTAACATAATAGTATACTAATTTTTATATATATATCAATAGAGAAAAGGGAAAAAAAAACCCACCGTGCAACTAACTAAAAGCAAAGCAAAGCAATGGGCTAACTTGAAACCAAACAGAGTTTAAAAACTTAAAATCACATCCTCAATCCCGACCTCCATTAAAAACAGTAAAAAAAAACAAGAAGGGTATATATTACATTAAATGAAAATATTGAATAAAAGATCTCCAGGTCTGTTCAAATTTAAATGAGGAGTCATAAAGATTGCTTCTAATTTTCTCCAAATTCAAGCATAATATCGTCTGAGAAAACCAAAAAAAGGTAGATGGAGCATTAAGCTCTTTCCAATGTTGTAAGATACATCTTTTCACCATTAAAGTAAGAAATGCAATCATTCTACGGGCTGAAGGGGAGAGATTACTGGAAATTTTAGGTAGTCCAAAGATAGCAGTAATAGGGTGAGGAGAGATATCTATATTCAATACCTTGGAGATAATATTAAAGATGTCTCTCCAAAATGTTTCCAGAGTAGGGCAAGACCAAAACATATGAGTTAAAGAGGCTATCTGCCCCGGACATCTATCACAAAAAGGATTAATATGAGAATAAAAGCGAGCTAATTTATCTTTGGACATATGTGCTCTATGAACAACTTTAAATTGAATTAGGGAATGTTTAGCACAGACAGAGGAAGTACTGACTAATTGTAAAATCTGCCCCCAGTCATCCACAGAAATGATAAACCCCAATTCCTGTTCCCAATCTACCCTAATCTTATCAAATGGAACTTTTCTAAGTTTCATAATAATATTATAAATCATAGCCGATGCACCTTTCTGACATGGATTAAGGTTAATTATAGTATCTAAAATGTATGTAGGAGGAAGCATTGGAAAGGAAGAAAGTATAGTACTTGGGAAATTTCTAACTTGTAGATATCTAAAAAAATGTATTCTTGATAAGTTATATTTATTAGATAATTGTTCAAAAGCCATAAGGGAACCATCTAAAAATAAATCCAAAAACCGTGAAATACCCTTGGTCTTCCAAATTTGAAAAGCACGATCTGTAAAAGAGGGAGGAAAAAAATATGTTACCTAAAATAGGAATCGCTAACCCAAATTGATTAAGATCAAAAAATTTTCTGAATTGAAACCAAATACGTAAGGTATATTTAACTATCGGGTTAGACACCTGTTTAAGGCGTTTCAAATCAAAAGGAAGAGAGGAACCTAAAATAGAGCCAAGTGTATAACCCTGAACAGATTGTAATTCCAATGCTACCCATTTAGGAATGGATAGTATATCCTGGTCAAGTAACCAGAATTTCATATGTCAAATATTAATTGCCCAATAATAAAATCTAAAGTTAGGTAATGCTAAGCCTCCATCTCTCTTAGCTTTCTGTAAATGTATTTTACCCAGTCTCGGGTTTTTATTTTGCCAAATAAATGAAGAAATTTTAGAGTCGACTTTGTCAAAAAAAGATTTTGGAACAAAGATTGGTAATGCCTGAAATATATATAAAAATTTTGGCAAAAAAAACATCTTAACTTCATTAATACGACCAATCAAAGTTAAATATAAAGGAAACCATTTAGATGAAAGTTGAATAATATGGTCTATTAATGGTAAAAAATTAATCTTAAATAAATCTTTGTATTTACAAGTAATTTTAATCCCAAGATATGAAAAATAATTATTAATCAATTTAAATGGAAAGTTAAGATATAAGGGAAGTTGTTTATTAATCGGGAAAAGTTCACTCTTACTAAGATTTAATTTTTAACCTGAAAAAAGACCAAATTGTGCTAATAGCTCTAAAACAGCCGGGATGGATTTTTGGGGATTAGAAATATATAAAAGTAAGTCATCAGCATAGAGTGATATTTTATGGGACTTTAAGCCCCGAGTTATCCCAGTAATATTTGGAGATTCTCGAATGGCAATTGCAAGAGGTTCTAATGCAATATCAAATAATAAAGGACTAAGAAGACAACCTTGTCGAGTACCTTGACTCGGACTTTGTTAACTTTATGAATGAACAGATTGATCTTTTTTTTACAATTAACTATACGGAGGATATTTCTGTGAACATTCTTTGGGATACTTTTAAAGCTTATATTCCTGGTCAGATTATCTCGTATTCTGCTGCTTTGAGGAAGAAGCTGAAGCAGGAGGAGTTGGTAATTGTGGACAAGATTAAGGAAATTGATAAGAAATGTGTTATAGCTCCTTCTGAGGAATTATATAAACAAAGAACTGAACTTCAAATGGAACACAGTTTATTACTTTCGTCCTCGATTATAAACCAATTAAAGAAAACAAGAAGTGAATTTTATGTACACAGTGACAAAATTGGCAAACTGTTGGCTAATCAACTGAAGTCTAATTATGCTAAATCTCAAATTAATCAGATTTATAACCAAAATGACCGACTGATACTTGATCATGTGGGGATTAATCAAACCTTCTGTGATTTTTATTCTTCCTTATATCAATCAGAGTCTCCTCGAGATTCTAAATATATGAATGATTTTTTAGATAATCTAGACTTCCCTGAGATTTCACAGGATATGTCTTCTATGTTAGATACTCCCATTACCACGGATGAGATTAAGAATGTTATTTTCTCTATGAATTTGGGGAAAGCTCCTGGCCCTGATGGGTTTACCGTAGAATTTTATAAATGTTTCGCTCCCTCATTAATCCCTTGGTTCTGCAGGGTTTCTGAGGCTTCATTAAAACTTGGTAAACTTCCCGAATCTTTCAATAGAGCGTCAATTTCTTTAATATTAAAGAAGGATAAAGATCCTGCTCAATGTGCATCTTACAGACCAATATCTTTATTAAATGTTGATTCTAAAGTTTTTTCTAAGTCATTAGCAAATAGATTAGAAAAAGTACTTCCTTCTATTATTTCGGAAGACCAAACGGGTTTTATTAAAGGTCGTTACTCTTTTTATAATATTCGCACACTGTTAAATATTGTTTATACTCCCTCACAAAATGTTCCTGAGTGTGTTATCTCTTTAGAGGCTGAGAAAGCTTTTGATAGAGTAGAAAGAATGTGTGTATAAAAATAAATAACGGATACCCCATCCGTTAAAGGGGGAGGTGGGGCATTAGCGGAAGTTAGAGAAGTCAATGTTCGTGCCATCAGGTTGGAGGCTACCCAGACGGAATATAAGGTGTTGTTCCTCCAACCCGAGTGTGGCTTCATCTTCACAGTAGCGGAGGCCGTGGATAGACATATCAGAATGGGAATGGGATGTGGAATTAAAATGTGTGGCCACTGGGAGATCCTGCTTTCTCTGGCGGACAGAGCGGAGGAGTTTATTAACCCACCGGCAATAATCCAATCAGGGAGCTGCCTTGTTCACCAATCAAGAGACAGCAACTGCAGAAGCGCGGAAACTAGCCGCTTAGTCTCCTAAATAATCCGCAATTTGAAACAGCCCGCCAAAAATCCTTTGTTCAAACCAAAACTAAAATCAAATTATTCCAGATCTGTTTGTCCATTTGGTCTCGGCACTCACCTCATTACTGAAGTCCGACACATTTAATATAGGAATGGTTAATATTGAAACAGAGCCTGAGAGATTAATTCCCCGGATTCTTTTCAAAGTGATAAAGGCTCGAGGGAGGGGGAGGAGGGCAACTCGCTTCTGTTCGGGCCGGTAATTTTGTGAACCGGATCAGGTTATGAACGGATTGCTCATCCCAGAATGCGACTGGAGTTTAACAAATTATTTTACAGATGAAATGAACTTATTCATTTCCATAGATGCTGCCTGACCTGCTGGATTCCTCCAGCATTTTGTGTGATTTCCAGCATCGGCAGGATCTCTTGTGCACCTGTGAAATAATCGTGAACCAGTTCACGTCTGCTTTGAAATGGCATTCAGAATGCCAAAAATAAAAGGACAGAAGCTATTAAATCACATTCCCATAGCGATTAAAATCAGAAAAAGCAAATACCCACTTCTCAGAGATGCTATTTGTAATTACCGAGACCGTGACGCGAAGGAGGAACTGATGTTTCCGTGTGTGTACGGGAGGAAGAATGTAACCATGACCTCGGAATAATGCCGAGCACTGGGACCGATTAACAAGGATAGAATTCGAATAAACTCATGAAGATTTTGAGATTTACTTCAATTCAATTGCTAAATATTAATGTAACTCTTTTAATTAATCTCTGACTTCCGTCGTGTTTTAGGTTAGTTTTGTCAGCACCCTTCACTTGCAGCTGGTGTACTTGGTTTCCGCCTTTGTCCCTGGATATCCCGAACCAAGTGGAAATAATCGCCCGCGATGCTCTCGAAAATAACCCACACGAACACGCCAGCAAGATATTTCAATGCACCCTGCAGTGATTTTTTTTAAATCTGATTTGCGCCTGAGCCCCTTACCCCACGCTCACGGGAACTATAGACAGCCCTTTCACAGACACTGTGAGTGGCTCTTAAAAGAGCCTTTGGGTCACCGGTTTCAGAATCTGTCGCTTCACTTGCTGGCGCTGCCCGTTTTCTTGGGCAACAGCACGGCCTGGATATTGGGCAGCACCCCGCCCTGAGCGATGGTCACCCCTCCCAGCAGCTTGTTGAGCTCCTCGTCGTTGCGGACGGCCAGCTGAAGGTGTCTGGGGATGATGCGGGTCTTCTTGTTGTCCCGGGCTGCGTTGCCGGCCAACTCGAGGATTTCAGCTGTCAGGTACTCGAGCACAGCGGCCAGATAGACCGGGGCTCCGGCACCCACACGCTCAGCATAGTTACCCTTTCTCAGGAGCCTGTGAACACGGCCCACCGGGAACTGCAGTCCGGCCCGGGACGAGCGAGATTTGGCCTTGGACCGAGCTTTGCCACCGGTTTTCCCTCGTCCAGTCATCTTCAAAACTTCACCAAAATCTTTACAAACAATCATGAAACACTCCAAACCTCACCCTTCTTGTACCTTTTAGGGGAATACAGTGGGATGTTTATGATTGGTGCAACCACGCTTAACTTCATTGGAGACAAGTAATCGTCCATTCAGGGAGCTGCCTTATTCACCAATCAGGAGACAGTCACTGGAGAGGCGCGGAAACCAACCGCTTATTTCCGTTAAAAAAATTAAATCTGAAAAAGCCCGCCAAAAATATTTTGTTCAAACCCAATCTAAATCCAAATTATTTCAGATCTGCTTGTTCAATTAATCTCCGCATTCACCCCATTACAGAAGTCCGACACGTTTTACATTGGTGTAGTTGATATTGAAACACAGTCTGGGGATTTCAAATGATAAGCGCTCAGAACAGAAAAATAATCGTTTCTGTTCGCAGCCCGTCATTGTGTGAGCCTGATCAGGTTAAGAACGGTTGCTTTTCTCAGACTGCGACTGGAGTATAGCTTGATGATTTTAACAAATTATTTTACAAATGCAATTAGATTATTCACTTCCATGGACGCTGCGTGACCTGCCGGATTCCTCCAGTACTTTTGCATGTTGCCTGCATTTCCATCGGCATTATCTCTTGTGTATCTGAAAACACGGTGACCCAGTTAAGGCAACACACATCAAAGTTGCTGGCGAACGCAGCAGGCCAGGCAGCATCAGAATTCCTCGTGTTGACCAGGTCTGGCTTTGAAATGGGATTCAGATAAATTGCCAAGATAGGAAATAAATTAATAAACTACAAGACCCACACCATTTACACCTTAAACAGCAAACATCCGCTTCGCAGATACGGTTTGTAATGACCGAGACAGAGAGGGTGATGTTTCCGTGTGCAGTAGAAAGAATGTAACAAAGACCTCGAGATAATACCGAGCAAGTAGGCCAATTAACATGGATGGTACTTGAATTAGCTCAAATATTTCCAGATTTACTTCAATTTAACTGCTAAGTATTAGTGCAACTCTTTTAATGAATCTGTGAGTGGCTCTTAAAAGAGCCGTTGGGTTTCCGGTGTGTTTTCTGGGCACTCTTCACTTGGAGCTGGTGTACTTGGTCACCGCCTTTGTCCCTTCCGACACGGCGTGCTTGGCCAGCTCCCCAGGCAGCAGCAGGCGCACGGCAGTCTGGATCTCCCGGGAGCTGATGGTCGATCGCTTGTTATAATGGGCCAGCCGGGAAGCCTCGCCCGCGATGCGCTCGAAAATATCGCTCACGAACGAGTTCATGATGCTCATGGCCTTGGAGGAGATGCCGGTGTCGGGGTGAACCTGCTTCATCACTTTGTAGATATAGATGGAGTAACTCTCCTTCCTCACCCTCCTGCGTTTCTTGCCAGACTTGCCCGCTGGTTTGGGCAAAGCTTTCTTGGCGCCCTTCTTGGGAGCGGATTTCTGCGGCTCGGGCATTTCTTCGCTCGGATTCAAACGGCAAAATGAGTAAAATCTGCTCGGAGTGCGGATTAAATAGACTGCGCTCACAGCAGAATGCTAATAAGGATGTGGAAACCGAACATTCCCATTGGTTCATTCTGGAAACGACTCGCCCATCAGATTTATTCCGACAAATGCTTTGATTGAAACGAAAGGAAACAAATCTCTATTGTTCGCTCCACCAGTCAGAAGCCGGTCCCACTGCCCGCTTGGTCCGGATAACAATATGGACTGGGAACCGTGCCGATCTGGTGCAGAAAGTCCGATAGGGCAGACAGAGGTTTGGGGCTGAAATTAAAATAGGCAAACGTAAAGTACTAAAGAAGATGGAATTTTTTAAAAAGCACACAATGCAATTAATAAGATCGAACAGTGGGCAAATAAGTGTTGGATGTTTTATAAAGAGGATCAATAGACTGACACTCAATTTGAAATTGTATAGGTAAACACTTGAGGAAGTGTCAGTGGTAAGAGTTCTTGGCATGTGGCTGGATGACAAGCTGACATGGAAGAACCATATCAGTAAAATAATTGACAAATGTAAAGGAGTATTAAATCTCCTATGTGGGTATGCTTGGGGTTCTACATGAAAATCTCTGACTTTATATATTTGTTTAATTAGATCTATACTTGATTATGGCTGTGTGGCTTATGCTACATCTTCAAACTTCATCTTCAAAATGTTTAGATGAGACTCATTCCACTGAGATGCAACCCAGAGCGTCATAGGAAGTCATTCCTGCCTGTGGCCATCAAACTTTACACCTCCTCCCTTGGAGGGTCAGACACCTTGAGCCAATAGGCTGGTCCTGGACTTATTTCATAATTTACTGTCATAATTTACATATTACTATTTAACTATTTATGGTTCTATTACTATTTATTATTTATGGTGCGACTGTAACAAAAACCAATTTCCCCCAGGATCAATAAAGTATGACTATGACTATGAGGTACAAGCTCGGGCTTCAAAACTGTGTTCTGATGCGGTAAGGTCATCTACTGTTTCAGCTTTACTGTTAAAATGAGTCAATTGCTCTTATAGTTGCAGAGGATGAAGTTGTTGTTAACATACTGGGTTAACTAATTAAGATCCTGGTGGCATGGTGTGAAGACAATAACCTACCCCTCAATGTCAGCAAGACGAAGGAATTGGTTGTTGACTTCAGAAGGAGTAGTGGACTGCACAACCCATTTACGTCGGTGGTGCGCAAGTGGAATAGGTCAAAAGCTTTAAGTTCCTTGGGGTCAATATCACAAATGACCTGACTTGGTCTAACCAATCAGAGTCTACTGCCAAGAAGGCCCACCAGCGCCTTTACTTCCTGAGAAAGCTGAAGAAATTTGGCCTGTCCCCTAAAACCCTCCCTAATTTTTATAGATGCACCGTAGAAAGCATTCTTCTAGGGTGCATCACAACCTGGTATGGAAGTTGTCCTGTCCAAGACCGGAAGAAGATGCAGAAGATCGTGAACATGGCGCAGCACATCACACAAACCAATCTTCCGTCCTTGGACTCACTTTACACTGCACACTGTCGGAGCAGTGCTTCCAAGATAATCAAGGACACAATCCACCCAGCCAACACACTTTTCGTCCCTCTTCCTTCCGGGAGAAGGCTCAGGAGCTTGAAGACTCATACGGCCAGATTTGGGAACAGCTTCTTTCCAACTGTGATGAGACTGCTGAACAGATCCTGACCCAGATCTGGGCCATATCCTCCAACTTTCTGGACCTGCCTCTTCGTTTTTTTTGTGCTCTCTTACTTTCCCTTTTCTATTTTCTATTTATGATTTATAATTTAAATTTTTAATACTTACTCCAGGGAGCACGAAGCGCAGAATCAAATATTGCTGTGATGATTGTATGCTCTAGTATTGGCGACAATAAAGTATAAAGTATAAAGTAACTTGAGGAGGCAGAGGAATGATCACCCTGTCAAAAGTGTGCTGGGAGACTGTTGGGAACATCATGAGAAGAGTATTTTTAGTTTAGGGGATTATGGCAAGACCTGTGGCATAAGGAGAGATACCTTTACAGAATACATAAAATTGTTGGATTGATGGGAGGAGGGGGTAAGACAAGAAGGGAAGGAATTACATTGACTCGACTTAGAATTGGGCATACAATACTTAATTATTCCTTATACCTTGTTGGACAATATCACTCTGGGGTGGTAGGTGTTGTCATCATTATGAAACAGTTGAATACATTATTTTACAATGTGAAGCATACAAGATTAAAAGAAAGCAAATGCGAGCTGCACTACTAGCTTTGAGGGTTGACAGTCTTCATTTAAAAACTTTACCAAGTCATGGAAGTGACTTCATTTTAATTCACAATATTGTCTCTCATTATTTAAAATCTCTAGTCCTCTTTGGGGTAATTTAATTTTCAGTTGATAAAGAACTAGTAGGGGTTTTGTTTCCCAAATCTCTGTCTACACCACACTCCAGTCCAGTTGGTGGTGGTAATGCACCTTAAGTTAGACTGCCAACCGCCATTAAAAGTCAGAAGAAGGAGAAGAAACACACAATCAGATGAAATATTGTAAAGTAATATACTAATTTGTTTATTTCTCGCAAACCAACCAGAAACCAAAGGAGAGAGTTAGCATTTAGAACATCAAAATCTACAGCACATTACAGGCCCTTCAGCCCACAATGTTGTGCTGACCACGTAACCTACTCTAGATAGATAGATAGATAGATATACTTTATTGATCCTGAGGGAAATTGGGTTTCATTACAGCCGCACCAACCAAGAATAGAGCATTAATATAGCAATACAAAAACCACGAACAATCAAGCAACAAAATGCAAACTATGCCAGATGGAAAATAAGTCCAGGACCAGTCTATTGGCTCAGGGTGTCCGACCCTCCACGGGAGGAGCTGCAAGTTCAATGGCCACAGGCAGGAACGACGTCCAGTGCCGCCCAGTGTTGTATATCAGTGGAATATGGCCGAAGTCTAACAGTAAAAAGTTCAATACCGGTCTACAAACCCGTTCCTCGATCGTAATATGACCCAGATTGCACCATCTGTTGTTAACCAGAACAGTAAGCACCGAACCCCTTAACGCTTACCGCTCCCAGTGCACTTCCGGTCAGCCCGAACGATCTGGAAACCACCCATGGAAAAGTTTTGATCAGGTATGTCCTTGTGCAGCCCCGTTCCAGTGGAACACATCACACTGCACTCCCAAAATGTTCTCTGATGCCTGGCTAGCGCTGTGAACTCCTCCATTTTATTACGCACCAAACTCCTCTTCTCCATAAGTCTCTGTTGTCTCAACCCGGTCCTCTTTCCTTGACTTTGTGATCCCCCTCTGCATCCTCTGTGTGTTTTCCTCCAGATTTCAGCAGGGGTGTCCGCCGCTCTGCTCGCTAAACCGGCCGGCATAAGCGCAAGCAGCTGGTCCCTGGAATAAACAATGCGACCATGCTTCTGTCCCACTAATGAGACGTGTCGGAATGTAACTATTTCCAGCGCTAAAAACCCAAATAAAACTCTCTCTACCAGCTTGTTAGAGAGGGTGCCGCTTCGATGTGTTACCGTGAAAAAAAAATACAGAAAATAACATAAGTTAAAAAGTAAGAAGAAAAAAGTAAGAATACTGATCAGAACAGCTGTAACAGGCTGCATGCACGACCGGCACATACGCAGAAACTGGCCTGGAATTTCCCTACCGCATAGCCCTTTTTTTTTAAAGCTCCGTGTACCTATCAAAGAGTCTCTTAAAAGACCCTATCATATCCAGCTCCACCATCGTTGCTGGCAGTCCATTCCACCCACCCACCACTCTGTGTGAAAAATTACCTCTGACATACCCTCTGTACCTACTTCCAAGCACCTTTAAACTATGTCCCCTCATGTTAGCCATTTCAGGCTGGGAAAAATCCTCTGGCTATCCACACAATCAATGCCTCTTGTTGTCTTATACACCTCTATCAGGTCTCCTCTGATCCTACGTCACTCCAAGGAGAAAAGGCCAAGTTTACTCAACCTATTCTCATAAGGCATGCTCTCCAATCCAGGCAACATACTTGTAAATCTCCTGTGCACTCTCTCTGTAGTATCCACATCTTTCCTGTAGTGAGGTGACCAGAACTGAACACAGTACTCCAATTGGCGTCTAACTAAGGTCTAATACAGCTTTAACATTACCTCATGGCTCTTGAACTCAATCCCATGGTTGATGACGACCAACACACCATATGCCTTCTTAACAGCACTGTTAAGCTGTTTGAGTGTCCTATGGACACGGACCCCAAGATTTCTCTGATCCTTCACACTGCCAAGAGTCTTACCGTTAATATTATATTCTGTCTTCAAATTTGATCTACCAAAATGAACCACTTCACACTTATCTGGGTTGAACTCCATCTGCCACTTGTCAGCCCAATTCTGCATCCTATCAATGTCCCGCTGAAACCTCTGACAGCCCTCCAGACTATCCACAATACCCCCAACTTTTGTGTAACAGCAAGCTTACTAACCCACCTGTCTACTTCCTCATCCAAGCCATTTATAAAAATTACATTGAGGAGGGGTCCCGGAACAGATCCCTGCAGAATGCCACTTGTCACAGACCTCCATACAGAATACAAACCATCTACAACCACCCTTTGCCTTCTGTGGGCAAGCCAATTCTGGATCCACAAAGCAAGGTCTCCTTGGATCCCGTGCCTCCTTACTTTCTGAATGATCCTTGCATGGGGAACCTTTCGATGTAAAGTTCAAAGCCAAATTTATTCTCATAGGTACAAGCAGTCTGCACATTGGAAATGAAAACTATACAGCATCACAGACACATAGCATCAGAACACAACATTCACAAAAAACACAGAAATTAAACATTAATTATACTAAATTATAAAAGGAAGAAGACAATCTGAACAAAATCAAAACAACAAAAGCTACTGTAGTACGAAGTGGTTGGAGTGTTGTTCTACCTTGGTAGTTGGTTCTTCTCCAGTTCAGGTGCAGCCCTTCTCTTCGGTACAGCACCCACCAGAACTGGACAGGAACCAGCAATCCATGTACATGAAGCCCTCCCTCCTGCACCAGCTCCTGAACCACATATTCAACTGCACTATCTTTATTTCTTGGTGAAAGTAATTGTAGGAAGTCCTTCCACCGGCCCCATCCTGTACTGGGATTAATGGCTAAACTGTGAAACACTTGAAGGTGACAGAGTTAGGATGCAAGGGTCAAGGCAGGGTCAGCGCACATTTTAAGGGGGAGGGGCAAAGCTTAAGGCCACACCCTCCCTGTGACCTCACAAAGGGAAACGACTTGGGATGACTCCTGCTCTGTGACTTCACAGAGCTCCTGTCCCCGGCAACAGTTGGTGAGGTGAGCAGAGGGACATAACTAAAAAAGGATCTGTAGAGGTCAATATTAAACTATCAAAATCAGAGGGGAAGAGCATAATGTGGAGAAGGATAAATCAACAGTGGCAGCAGCATTGGGATAGAGCAATAAAAGGAAGACATTTACATTCAATTCAGAACAGCAGATATGGGAAGAAGTAGGGGAGTAAAGTGGAAGGAGCAAGTAATTATAAGTAGACTGAGAATTGGGCACAGCAGCCTTAATGGCACTCTGGCCATCATAAATAAGCATCCAACAGGTTTTTGCAATCTATGTCAGGAAACTGAAACAGTAGAGCATATCCTTATTTCATGCTGGAAATTTGCACAGGAAAGGCAACAAATGTTACAACGATTACGCAAAATAGGACTGGTAGAGAACAGTGTTAAAGGTTTATTGGAATGTGGGGAGAGTGATCGGGGAGGAAATGGTTGTTTAGTTTTTTTAAGGGCGATGGGACTGGAAAGACGGCTTTAAAGTGAATGGACAATGAAGGACAATAAATCCTGAAGATGGCAGCAATGCAACAGTGTGGATGCCAACTGCCGTAAAAACTCAAAGAAGAAGAAGAAGACGACATTTCGGGGTACACCCATAGAGCGAGGAGTGTTGCTGAGTCTCTCTCTATCTCCCCTGAAGTCCAGCCGACTTCAGCCATCACTGAAACGCAACTCATTGCTGGGAAGACCAACTCCTGCCCACTAGACGAGAGAGGGAAGGTGAGAGCCGGAGAGAGGAGGGGTTTGAGATTAACCATCAGAGGACTTGGAGGGTGAAACCCATGTTTGCAGTGGGGAAGCACAGCGATTTCCCCTCAGAGGCAGAAAGCACACTTTTGTGGATTAATCCCCCTCTGGGGCTGGGTGTCAGAAACACTGCCCCCCTACCACTCCGGGGCTTGAAGGCAGTGTACAAGTTTAATGGCAGAATTCTTGACAGAGTGGAGGAACATGGGGAACTTCAAGTCCAAGTTCATAGAGCTTTCAAAGCTGTCACAGAAGTTGATTGTGTGGTAAGAAGTTGTATGGTGTACTGGCCTTCAATAATCACATTATATGAGTTCATGAAGGATTTCTAACAGAGTATGTGAAGAAGCCAACTGGAGGAAAGGACATACTGGGTCTAGAACTACGTCATAATCCTGGACGGGTGACAGATTTCTCAGTGTGTGAGTATTTCAGAGACAGTGATCACAACTTTCTGATCTTTCGCATAGCCATGGACCAAAACAGGAGCAGAGAACTGGGGAAAGTATGTAAGACTGTAAGGCCATAAAATATAGGAGCAGAAGTAGGCCACTTGACTCATCGAGTCTGCTCTGCCATTCAATCATGGGTTGATCCAATTCTTCCAGTCATCCCCACTCCCCTGCCTTCATCCCATACCCTTTGATGCCCTGGCTAATCAAGAGCCTATCTATCTCTGCCTTAAATACACCCAATGACTTGGCCTCCACAGCCACTCGTGGCAACAAATTCCACAGATTTACCACCCTCTGACTAAAGTAACTTCTCCGCACCTCAGTTCTAAAAGGGCATCCCTCAATTCAGAAGTCGTGCCCTCTTGCCCTAGAATCCCTTACCATGGGAAATAGCTTTGCCAAATTTCAAGCTTTTTAACATTCAGAATGTTTCTACGAGATCCCCCCTCATTCTCCTGAACTCCAGGGACTACAGCCCAAGATCTGCCAGACGTTCCTCATACGGTAACCCTTTCATTCCTGGAATCATTCTTGTGAATCTTCTCTGAACCCTCTCCCAAGTCAGTATATCCTTTCTAAAATAAGGAGCCCAAAACTGCACACAATACTCTACAAGTGTGGTCTCACGAGTGCTGTATAAAGCCTCAACATCACACCCCTGCTCTTGTATTCTATACTTCTAAAAATGAATGCCAACATTGCATTCACCTTCTTCACAATGGACTCAACCTGGAGGTTAACCTTTAGGGTATCCTGCATAAGGACTCCCAAATCCCTTTGCATCTCTGCATTTTGAATTCTCTCTCCATCTAAATAATAGTCTGCCCGTTTATTTCTTCCACCAAAGTGCATGACCATACACTTTCCAACATTGTATTTCATTTGCCACTTCTTTGCCCATTCCTCTAAGCTATCCAAGTCTCTCTGTTTCCTCAACACTACCCACTCCTCCACCTAACTTTCTATCATTGGCAAACTTAGCCACAAATCCATTAATACCATAGTCCAAATCAGTGACATACATCGTAAAAAGTAGAGGTCCCAACACCAACCCCTGTGGAACTCCACTGGTAACCGCCAACCAGCCAGAATAGGATCCCTTTATTCCCACTCTCTGTTTTCTGCCAATCAGCCAACGTTCCACCCATGCTAGTAACTCCCCTATTATTCCATGGGCTCTTATCTTGCTAAGCAGCCTCATGTGTGGCACCTTGTCAAAGGCCTTCTGAAAATCCAAGTACACCACATCTACTGCATCTCCTTTGTCTACCCTGCTTGTAATTTCCTCAAAGAATTGCAGTAGGTTTGTCAGGCAGGATTTTCCTTTCAGGAAACCATGCTGGCTTTGGCCTCTTGTCATCTGCCTCCAGGTACTCGGTAATCTCATCCCTAACAATCGATTCCAACAACTTCCCAACCACTGATGCCAGGCTAACAGGTCTATAGTTTCCTTTCTGCTGCCTCCCACCCTTCTTAAATAGCAGAGTAACATTTGCAATTTTCCAGTCATCTTGTGCAATGCTAGAATCTATCAATTCTTGAAAGATCATTGTTAATGCCTCCGCAATCTCTGTAGCTGCTTCCCTCAGAACCCGAGGGTGCATTCCATCAGGACCAGGAGATTTATCCACCCTCAGACCATTAAGCTTCCTGAGCACCTTCTCAGTCGTAATTTTCACTGCACATACTTCACTTCCCTGACACTCTTGAATGTCCAGTATACTACAGACGTCTTCTACTGTGAAGACTGATGCAAAATACACATTCAGTTCCTCTGCCATCTCTGCATCTCTCATTACAATATCTCCAGTGTCATTTTGTATTGGTCCTATATCTACCCTCTACTCTCTTTTACCCTTTATATACTTAAAAAAGCTTTCAGAATATTTTTTGATATTAGTCATCAATCCTCTATCTTCCCACAAGCTCTGGCTTCCTCGTATGCCCTCTCTTTTGCTTTTACTTCAGCTCTGACTTCACTTCTCAGCCACGGTAGTGTTCTTCGTCCCTTTGAAATTTTCTTATTTGGAATATATCTGTCTTGTACTTCTCTCATTTTCCACAGAAACTCCAGCCATTGCTGCTCTGCTGCTCTTCCTGCAAATGTCCCTTTCCTGTCGACTTCAGCCAGTTCCCCTCTCATGCCATTGTAATTTCCTTTATTCCACTAAAATACCAACACATTGGATTTTATTTTTTTCCTCTCAAATTTCAATGTTCTGCTTTCCATTGATGCTGCCTGGTCTGTTGAGTTCCTCTAGCATTCTGTGTTAGGAGGAATATGGAAGTTAAGGGAATATTACAGAAAAGTGTCAACTGATTGAATCTGGAAGATCGAATATAAAGACGGAGTACAAGCTTAATGACAGAATTCTTAGTTTGTGGTAGAACATAGAAGTCTTGGGGTAGATCCTTCGATCCCTCAAAGTTGCCATGAAAGTTTATAGTATGGTTCATTAAATTTTTTTTAGCGTGTCGCACCAGACAGTCAGCCATTCTTCTCTGGTGCGTGGTGTCAGGATTGGTCTCCTTTCGGATTAACCATGTCATGATATAAACGTTCCTGATGCAACCCTTTTTTTTAATGATGCCGAGTGGCTAGTACGATGCTCAACCCGGCACGGATGGAAAGCGTGCGTGCCTGGGAGTGGCCCAACTTGGATTCGAACTCGGGAGCCTTCGCTCCGGAGCCCGGCGCTGATGCCATTGTGCTACCAGCCGGCCTATGGTGTGGTAAAGAAAGTGTATGGTGTGTTAGCCTTCAATAGTCATGTGACTGAGTTCCAAAGCTGTGCAGTAATATTGCAGCTCTATAAAATTGTGCTTAAACCACACTTAAGAGTATTTTGTTTGTTTATGGTCAGTTCATTAGACGAAAGATGTGGAAGCTTCAGAGAGGGTGCGGAGAGGAGATTTACCAGGGTGTTGCCTGGGTTAGTGAACATGTCTCATGAGCAAGCTTGGGCTTTTCTCTTTGGAGCAACTTAAAATGAGAGGAGATTTGAAGGGGGAGAGGAGGGGGGAGAGAGAGGGAGATAGATAGATAGATAGATAGATAGATAGATAGATAGATAGATAGATAGATAGATAGATAGATAGATAGATAGATAGATAGATAGATAGATAGATCGATCGATCATTTCCCAGGCCCACAATGGCCTATACCCCGAGGACATCGTTTTGGGAAAATATACACAGAGAGAGCTAGGTATCTGGAACATACTACTGAAGATAGTGCTAGTGCCTGATACAATATTGACATATAAACCCTTTGATAGGCACAGGAATGGAGGAAAACTTGGGTTAGCGGTTGTGTTGGAGGGACTGATTAGATTGATCAAGGAAGTCAATATTAGTCAGCACAGCACTGAGGGCTGAAGTGCCCATGCCCACTGTACCGTTCCATGTTCTAATGCTCCCTCAGGTGGCATCTCCTTCAACTTGCACTAATGTCATTAAGTTAATTTTGTTTATTGTGTCAAATATGTTATGTAAAATTTATGTTAATATGATTCACGTTTATTGTGATTGTCATGCACTGCACGATTGGTGCAAGAAGCTCATTTTTGTTTCCTTTATATCCTGGGTACATCTACACATGACAGTAAACTTCAAGTTGAACTTGTAGCTGCAGAAATAGCAGGTGAGTTGCAAACAACTTTCCAAGGTTCGCATTTGGTTGTTGGTGTAACGGTGTAACAGAGTGACCTGCTGGGACATTTCAGAGAGTGGTTAAGAACCGTTAGATCCGGTGTCATATATAGGGCAGACCAGATGGAGACTTGAGATCTCCTCCTCTGAACCTGACCTGACTTTACCCACTTGCTCCCTGGTCACTGTTACCATGGTGATGGGTGGTTTTCCAAATTCTGGAACTAGAACAATTTCAGTGGCAGTGATGTCACATGGTATCAGAATGGAAACCATGACAACAGTGAGATGAGTGTTTGGTGAGAGTTGGTGAGACCAGCAGACGTGGAAGGAACAAGCTTGGTTCAAGCTCAACAGAGAATTGTGAAGCAGATTAGTCCCAGTGAGTGAGGGAGAGGTGACAGTGGTCAGGAAGTGGGGTTCACCCTCTGTAGAATTCAGTAACGAGTCCAAGCAGTCAGTCAGTTTACAGAATTCACTTCTTCAGTACATGGCCGAAGTGAGGTAGCAAGTGGTGTGTGAGTGGGACGGATAGTGATGCACCGAGAGAGAGAGTGAGAGTGAGAGAGATAGAGAGAGTGAAGAGAAAACAGCGAGGGAATGAGAGATCAACAGGAGAAAGCAACGGGGCTACAAGAGAGAGAGGAGGAGGTGAGAAAATGTGAGAATAAAGATGTGAAAACAAGCGAGTGAGTAGAGAGAGAAGAGAGAGAGGATCAGAGAGTAGAGAGGGAGCAGCAAGGAAGAGTGGGCCACCCAGAGAAAAGAAGTGAATGAGAGCTCAGCCCAGCGTGTTCTTGGAGAACAGCACAGATGTTGAGAGTTAACAGTAAAAGACAAGGTCAGAGCACAAGACAGCTGGTGGAGTCCTGCGAAGCAGTGTGACTTGACGTGTCCGTGTCTGATGTCAATGGTGCAGCAGCAAATAGAGACGATGGAGGGTAAATATCCACCACACCGCACACAGTTCTCTCTCACTTGGACAACAAAGACACTTATGCCAGAATCCTGTACATTGATTTCAGTTCAGCGTTCAATACCATCATCCCACAGAGACTAGTGGAGAAACTGTCGCTGCTTGGCCTTAGCACTGCCATGTGTCACTGGATTCTGGATTTCTTGACAGAGAGACCATAGTCAGTCCGTGTTGGCAGGAACATCTCCGACTCCATCACACTGAGCACTGGATCTCCACAAGACTGTGTGCTTAGCCCATTGCTGTTTACACTGCTAACACATGACTGTGCAGCCAGATTCAAGGAGAACCTGATCATTAAATTTGCAGACAATACCACAGTCGTGGGGCTCATCAGCAAAAATTATGAAACTATGTACAGGGAGGAGGTCAAACACATAGAGAGCTGGTGCAGGGATAACAACTTGATGCTTAATGTCACCAAAACCAAGGAGATGATCGTCGATTTCAGACGGTCTCAGCCTGAGCACACACCCCTCAGCATCAGCGGCTCCACAGTGGAGAGAGTGGAAAACATCAAGTTCCTTGGGGTGCAGATTTCGGACAATCTCACCTGGTCCAGGAACACCACTGGGATTGTGAGACGGGCCCAGCAGAGATTGCACTTTCTGAGGAAGCTTAAACAAGCATCACTCCCCACTAACATCTTAACTACATTCTACAGAGGCGTGGTTGAGAGGGTGCTGACCTTTTGCATCACAACCTGGTACTCCAGCTGCAGTGCTGTCGACAAAAAAGCCTTGCAGAGGGTGGTTAGGGGAGCAGAGAAGGTTATTGGGGTCTCCCTACTTTCTGTCCAAGACCTCTTTCAGAGTCGATGCCTCCAGAAGACACGGTACATCATTAAAGACCCCTCACACCCTCTCCGTGAACTGTTTGTCCTTCTGCCATCAGGCAAACATTACAGGAGCATCAAAGCTAAAACCACAAGGCTACTAAACAGCTTCCTCCCACAGGCAGTCAGACTGCTAAATAGCTGCTCTACCTGACTCTGCTTTGGACACTTTTAACTTGCACTGGACACTTATAACTGATTTTAACTGACATGTGGCTGTTGTGTTTTACTATTTATTGTTATGTTTATTATTTAGTGTTGCATTTGTTATGTTATGATTACACTGCTCCTGGGAAATGCTGTCTCATTCTGCCCTGCAGAGCTGATGTATGGTTAGAATGACAATAAAGTTTTTTGAATCTTTGAATTGAATCTAAATGGTAACATTACCGTTAACGGCTCTTTATCTGAACATACAAACCATTTCTACAGTACAGGAGCATTACTGGCACCTGGTCGGGGTAAATGGGCTCATGTACATTACGGGGGTGGGGGTGTAAGGAAGGCAACTGAATATCACAGAGTGATTGGTTAGATAGTGGGGTGGCATCAGTGGAGGGGAGGGCTGATATTACAGAGGTGGCATTGATGCAGGGGTACAAGGGGACCGGGACCCAGGATGTCAGTAAGTAGAATCAGTTAGTAAAGGTCTCTCTACACCGTCCCATCACACACTCACTGCGTCAGGCATGGAGTGAATTCTCTCTATTCTTATGCTGCTGTAGAAAGCATCAGAAGAGGCAGCAACATCAGTTCAAGGACCCAGACATCAGCCTTTCAAACACCGGAGAAACAAGTCGTGCCTTTGCAAGTTGCCTTTTGGTGAGTTCTCCACCAACACAAATCACCGACAGAGGTAAGAGCAGGAAAAGGCCATTCAAACCGTCTACTCAGTCCATTCCTCTCCCCCTTGACTCAGCCTCCACACTCCATGATTCCGACGGTCCCTCCAACTATAACACATCCCCTTCACTCATCCAAAGAATTAGTTCCTCTCCTTACGGGATCCCTCACCCCTTGACTGATTAACCTGATGAGACTGCCTTTGCTACATCATTTCCTGAGTTCTGCATTGATACAGTCAAATACCAGGCAATTCCTGCTACAGAGAAGGCCAGCAAAGATCTTCCAGTTGATAACTTAGAATGTTAGATATGCAAGGTATTGAACATTCTTGTCTACAGGGCAATATTGGGATATTTTAAGCTTGGCATGATGTTATTCCCAAGAGCCCACTGGAGTTCAATTTTCAATTGATTCAGCACAGTCTGATGCTGGAAATTTCAACCACTCTCCTTCAACAGGTGGACAGTGAAAAACAGCCTGCCTTTACTGCATGGTTGTCTAATTGTGCAGTAATACATTCAACAATAGTTCTTATCCTCCATTGTGGAATTAAGAGGCAAAGTCAGATAATCCCCAGATCCTTCCTTCTGAAAACTGAGTGTCTGGATCTAATCTCCATTTCCCTGGGTCAGGCCCACACCAGGAGCACAGTGCATAGATCAAGTCTCCGTTTCCATGTCACTCTCACACACACATTGGGAGCACAGTACACAGTTCCCTTCTCCATTTCCCTGGGTCAGACCTACATTGGCAGCATAGTGCACAGTTCCTGTCTCTGTATCCTGTAGAGACGGACACATGTAACACTGTGCAGACACAGTGGGAGGAGGTGACTTCATGTGCACAGAAATACCAGGCCACTAATTTCCTGTACCCCACTCACCCCTTTCCCTCCCTCTCAGGAACAGACCCTGCACTCAATGTCACCACGAGCCGGACTCTGTACCGAGAGGAATCCTGCTGCACGTCTGGATCCAGATCTCGCATGTCACTGAAGTAACATCGACACAGGACAGTTATATTCCAGACCTCTCACCAGAGCCCAGAGATGGTCAGGAACATAAGAGTTACAGGAGCCGCATGTGGACGTTGGAACTTGACTAATTCTTTTCACACAGAGGGTGGAGGGAGCCTGGAATGTGCTGCTGGGCCTTGGAGGCAAATACGATGGAGGTGTTTAAAAGTCTCAGATCGGTACATGAACGTGCAGAGAATGGAGGGATGTCCCTCTCCCCCCTCCCTTCCCCACATTCACATCCCAGATTCCCCACTCCCTGCCCCCTTCCCATTTTCACTCCACTCCAGAGACTCGGTTCGATCCTCCAGTCGCCCCACCGGCCCTTTCCTCAGCTGTTCCCCCCTCACCTCCTCACACTGACTACCTCCCTCCCCTACACTGTCTGTCCCAACGCAGGGTTCTCAACCCTGTAACATCAAGTGTCCCTCTGCCCCCGGAGACACCGCTCACATCACTGAGTCCTTCCAGTGGTTCGAGAGACGTGGATGCTGGAATCTGGAGCAACACACAGATTCTGTAATCCTTCTCAGACAGGGAGGGGTGAGGGGGTTGCAGAAGGTTAGAGAGCAGTAGGGTGTACAGGCTACAGGAGTTAGAGACAGGGAGGGGTGTAGGGACTGAAGGGGGTTACAGAAATAGGGAAGGTTGTAGGAGCTGGAGGGGGATTACAGCAATTGGGAGGAGTCTAGGGGCTGGGGGGTTACAGCAATCAGGAAAGGTGTAGGTGCTGTAGGGATTACAGCAACAGGGAGGGATGTAATGGCTGGAGGGGGTTACAGCAATTGGGAGGGGTGTATGTGTTGTAGTGGTACAGCAATAGGGAGGGGAGGAGGGACTAGACGGGGTGACAGGGCCAGTGACAGGTGGAGTAGCTGGAGCAGACCGTAGATTGGAGCAGAGGTAGTAATGGGGAACAAGTAAATGGCAGACAAACAATAATTTATATTATCCTTCACTGTGAAAGCCAACAACAGGTGGCTGAAGAGATCATGGAGGCATTAGTAATAATCTTTCAAGAAACACTAGATTCTGGAATGGTTCTGGAGGGCTACAAAATTGCAAATGTCACTCCACTCTTGAAGAAAGAGGGGGCTAAAGATGGGAAGTTATAGGCCAGTTAGTCTGACCTCAGTGGTTGGTAAGACGTTTTGTCCATCATTAAGGATGAGGTTTCAGGGTATTTGAAGGTACTTGATAAAATAGAACATAGAATAGTACAGCACAGTACAGGCCCTTCGGCCCACAATGTTGTGCCGACCCTCAAACCCTGCCTCCCATATAAGCCCCCACCTTAGATTCCTCCATATACCTGTCTAGTAGTCTCTTAAACTTCACGAGTGTATCTGCCTCCACCACTGACTCAGGCAGTGCATTCCATGCACCAACCACTCTCTGAGTAAAAAACCTTCCTCTAATATCCCCCTTGAACTTCCCACCCCTTACCTTAAAGCCATGTCCTCTTGTATTGAGCAGTGGTGCCCTGGGGAAGAGGCGCTGGCTATCCACTCTATCTATTCCTCTTATTATCTTGTACACCTCTATCATGTCTCCTCTCATCCTCCTTCTCTCCAAAGAGTAAAGCCCTAGCTCCCTTAATCTCTGATCATAATGCATACTTTCTAAACCAGGCAGCATCCTGGTAAATCTCCTCTGTACCCTTTCCAATGCTTCCACATCCTTCCTATAGTGAGGTGACCAGAACTGGACACAATACTCCAAGTGTGGCCTAACCAGAGTTTTATAGAGCTGCATCATTACATCACGACCCTTAAACTCTATCCCTCGACTTATGAAAGCTAACACCCCATAAGCTTTCTTAACTACCCTATCTACCTGTGAGGCAACTTTCAGGGATCTGTAGACATGTACCCCCAGATCCCTCTGCTCCTCCACACTACCAAGTATCCTGCCATTTACTTTGTACTCTGCCTTGGAGTTTGTCCATGTCTCTCTGCAATCTTTGACAATCCTCTACACTATCTACAACACCACCAACCTTTGTGTCGTCTGCAAACTTGCCAACCCACCCTTCTACCCACACATCCAGGTCGTTAATAAAAATCATGAAAAGTAGAGGTCCCAAAACAGATCCTTGTGGGACACCACTAGTCACAATCCTCCAATCTGAATGTACTCCCTCCACCACAACCCTCTGCCTTCTGCAGGCAAGCCAATTCTGAATCCACCTGGCCAAATTTCCCTGGATCCCATGCCTTCTAACTTTCTGAATAAGCCTACTGTGTGGAACCTTGTCAAATGCCTTACTAAAATCCATATACATCACATCCACTGCACTACCCTCATCTATATGCCTGGTCACCTCCTCAAAGAACTCTATCAGGCTTGTTAGACACGATCTGCCCTTCACAAAGCCATGCTGACTGTCCCTGATCAGACCATGATTCTCTAAATGCCTATAGATCCTATCTCTAAGAATCTTTTCCAACAGCTTTCCCACCACAGACGTAAGGCTCACTGGTCTATAATTACCCGGACTATCCCTACTACCTTTTTTGCATAAGGGAACAACATTCGCCTCCCTTCAATCCTCCGGTACCATTCCCGTGGACAACGAGGACATAAAGATCCTAGCCAGAGGCTCAGCAATCTCTTCTCTCACCTTGTGGAGCAGCCTGGGGAATATTCTGTCAGGCCCCGGGGACTTATCTGTCCTAATGTATTTTAACAACTCCAACACCTCCTCTCCCTTAATATCGGCATGCTCCAGAACATCAACCTCACTCATATTGTCCTCACCATCATCAAGTTCCCTCTCATTGGTGAATACCAAAGAGAAGTATTCATTGAGGACCTCACTCACTTCCACAGCCTCCAGGCACATCTTCTCACGTTTATCTCTAATCGGTCCTACCTTCACTCCTGTCATCCTTTTTTTCTTCACATAATTGAAGAATGCCTTGGGGTTTTCCTTTACCCTACTTGTCAAGGCCTTCTCATGCCCCCTTCTTGCTCTTCTCAGCCCCTTCTTAAGCTCCTTTCTTGCTTCCCTATATTCCTCAATAGACCCATCTGATCCTTGCTTCCTAAACCTCATGTATGCTGAAGGTTTCCTTAAGAAAAGTCAGTGGATGTTTATTTGGATTTTCAGAAGGCTTTTGACAAGGTGCCACATGTAAGGCTGCTGAAGAAGATATGAGCCCATGGTATTACAGTAAAATTGAGTCAGTGGTGAGGAAGGCAAATGCAATGTTAGTATTCATTTTGAGAGGACTAGAATATGAAAACAAGGATGAAATGCTGAGACTTTATAAGGCATCTATTAGACCACATTTAGAGTATTCTGGGCAGTTTTGGGCCCCATAACCCCAAACGATGTTCTGGCATTGGAGAAGGTCCAGAAGATGTTTACAAGAATGAAAGGGTTAATGTACAAGGAGTGTTTGATGGCTCTGTGCCTGTACTTGCTGCAGTTTCGATGAATGGAGTTGGGGGATCCCATTGAAATCTATTGAACACTGAAAGGAGTAAAGTTACAAAATACACGTGGACTAAGATGTTAACTGTCCTGTGCTATCACCAGTGGGATCATCAGTTGATCTGCCACCTGTCTTCAGGAGTTTCGGCCCGCTTATGATCAAGACTCCCTCGAGGTGGTGGGCCAGCAGTGCTAAAGTACCACCTCCCACTGGTGAGCTTAAAAACTTGGCATCTGCCTCTATCGGAGTTGTTGGTCACTTCCGTCCAACAGGTAGTCTGCTCTTCAGGTGTCTATGCAACTACTGAAGAGTTTGCAAAAGATGTATACATTGTCTGACTATCTGCCCCTCTGGACATACTTGGTCCACACCCATGCCGATCCTGTCTCTGCTGCCTCAGCTACAGCCCTGCTGGTTGACTTGATCTCTCTTCTAGGGAAGCCAAGGTCACGCAGCCACTTCTGGAGAGTGAACGTAATAAATCCACGGCAGCCTACTTCGAATGCATAGCATGAGACCTTCCACCCTCTGTCTCTGCACTCTGATCTTAATTATGCATACTTGGTTAACTTGCGCTCAAGGGCTTCATCGATGTTGTCTTCCCAGGGGACCGTGAGTTCACCAATAACCACTTCTCTACTGGTGTCAGACCATACGATTATATCTGGACGCAATGTTGTGAAAGCTATTTGCTCCGGGAAACTGCCTTTCCCGTCCAGGTCAGTTGAAGATAGTATGCTTGATTGTGAGTCTGTGCTGTACACCCTTGACTCGGAGCCTTCTTTCACAAATGATATGCGATGCTCTGTGCAGCATGGGACATGAGATAATTTGTGCTGCAGTACTCTCTGCTCAACCGCTTCTGTTACAACTTTGAGAACATCGTTATGTCTCCAAGTGTACATGCCGCTGGAAAGATTGACTCTGCATGCACTCAAGATATGTTGAAGTGTTCCCTTCTCACCACAAGCAGCACACCTGTCTGTCTTACCTTCATACCAGGTGCTGAGGTGGGCAGGTGTTGGGAGCAGATCGTACGCTGCTCTGCATAGAAAAGAAATGCGGAGCGGTTCCATCTGCCACAGAACATTCCAAGATAGATGTCGTTGTTCAACACTTTCCCACTGGGTCCAAGCCCCTTGTTTGGCCAGGCCAGCTGTTTTAGTTAACCTCTTCTCCTCTTCTACCTCCCATATTTCTTGTGTTACAAGCTCATGGCGCACCTTACCTGTAGAAGCTGACCACCACCTGTGGGTTGTCCATCCAAGTCCCTGGTGGCCTAGCTGGATAGCCCCAACCATCTTCTTGTGCTTCAATCTAGACTCTGCCTCATCAACTGCTACATGGGCTGACCACTTCCTGCCTGATCTCACATCCAGCTGGGTGTTCTTGATGAAAGGGTCTTTTGAGTCTCGAAGCATCAAGAATGATCTTATCTTGGCTACCTTGACCTCCTCAACAAGGGATTGCTCTGAGATGGTAAGCTTTGTCTGACTACTGTGGATTGCAATGTTGGTGAGGCTGCTCGGTACTCCAAGCTGCTTCCTCACATACTTGTTGATCTTCCGTTCCATTGCCTCACATGGGACATTGCCACTTCATAGACAGTTAGTGACCACATTATCCGTGGCATCAGTCCGTACTGCAAGCACTACAACTTCAACTTGCCAGGCAAGCCACACTTGTCAACAGACATCAGACCTCTGCTGATCTATTCCCTTGTCTCTTGAACCCGCTTGGTGTCTCTGTGTACCATCACCCGAGGCTCTTAACTGGTTGGTCCTGAATGGATGGAATCTCCTCTCCACAAAGGGTGAAATGAAAGTCAACCAGCTTTCCTCTCCTAAGAACAAGGCTCCTTGACTTCTTGGTCTTGAACTTCATTCTTCCCCAATCCATTAGCTCCTCGAGTCTAGATAGTACATTTTCCACTGCCTCCGTGCTGGGACCCAAAAGGGTAAGATCATCCATGACCGCTCGGATTGGTGGCAACTCCTCTCCACCATCAAGTGCGACACCTGGTCCCACTGATTCTGCAGCCCTCACAATGACCTCCATGGCTAACACAAAAAGGATGGGTGAAATTGCACATCCCATTGGGATTCCAACATCCAAGCTCTGCCACCTAGTTGTAAACTGCTGAGTGGAAAACCTCATCCGGAAATCATTGTAGTACTGCATAACAAAGTTCCTCACCTTAGCAGGAATCCATAGGAATTCCATCGCAAACTCAATCAGGGCATGGGGAACAGAACCATACGCATTTGCCAGGTCAAGCCAAACTACAGTCAGATTTCTTCTCAACCTTTTTGACTCCTGGATGGTATGCCATATGTTACGTAACCGGCAACAATGAATATTAACTGTGACAGGTGTTATAAAAACAACTGAACATTTTTAAACATGTATAAGAGATAAGGGAAAAAAAACAAAGGAAAACTTTAACCGGAGGTTAACAGGTACGCAGCCATTCATCAACTCCACTCGGCTCTGGTTCTTAAAGAGTTAAATGCAGAACCAGTTCTTAAAGCGATACAGTCAGATATAGTTCGTAAAGCGATAACTTCGAAAGTCCAACAGTTTTACACATTCAATTGGGAGAGACTTCGCTGGAGAACAATTTCTTCACCGACGCACCTTTACTGCTGGTTCTGTCCACAGGATTCCCGATGCCGAAAATAAACAGTTTAAATCGACTGACCTTAAATTCTTTTTAGAGAAAGAGCCTTTTTGCATGAACTTATTGCCCTTTTGCAAGAGTTATCTCAATGCAGCTTCTCTTCAACGAAGACTCAATAAGGTCGATCCTTTATTAAACTGCCCAAACGATGCTGACTTCTCTCGATCCTTCACTTCGATAAATTCTTCACTCTCCCTTCAAAACTGTCGAAATTGAGTAAATTGGCACTTCCAGCCACAAATTCCCAGTTCAATAATACAAATCTTGTAAGAGAACACGCCTTCCGTTTTAAAAATGAACCTGCATCACAAAAACAAACACGCAACAGAAACGGAGGCACAACACGTTCTACCTGGAAATCTACAAACTCAAAATCCCCCTGTGTCACCTAAGTCGACCCTTATATAGTCACGGGGGCACATGTCATCACGTGACCTCACATCGGCGGGAAAATCACATCAGGTGACCTCCAAAAGACCATTACAGCATTCTCACAAAAAAAATAGATCTCCTTGAGCATGTAACACATATCATACTAGAATGTTCAAGGCATCCCGAGAAGCCTGGTACTCCTGCCTTCTGCACAGATGTATGTATTAATCCATTCTCTATCACAAATGAAGATATTCTTTCTGCCAGAATGCCAAACATAATCTTCCCCTCTACATTCAGGAGTGAAATTGGTCGGAACTGATTCAACGTAGAAGAATTCTCTTCCTACGGGATACATACACCTTCAGCCTCACTTCATGACAAAGGAACAACACTTTGTCTCCACACCACCATTAACAATCTCCACAAGTATTTCCTCAGCTGTTCACACTTCTTGAACACCTTATACACACTCCATTAGGCCCTGGCACTGAGGCTGACCTTGCCTTTCTGATGAACTGTTCAATTTCTGCTGGTTTGGGTTCTGACAGATCGAACTTCACTCCTGGCTTGATAGGCTTCACAAGCCCCGAAATGTCAAGCAAAGGAGCCTCCCGCTGTTCGTTAGAGTAAGTGCTTGCCAGGTGATCCTCAGGTTCTTGTTGAGAGATGTTAAGCTGCCCGCTCTTACTTTGTTCAAACAGTTTCTTTGTGAACCCGTGAGGGTTCTCAAAGAATGACTTTCTTGCCTTCTCTCTCTTCTTTCTCTTTTTAAGTTGTGACTCTGCACGACGGAATGATGCTAACTTTATTCAAAAATGCTCTCAGAGATCAGCAAGCCTTGGTTTGTCATCCTCACTTGCTACCTTCCACCTCTGTCTCAATGATCTAATCTCTCTCCTCAACCTACTAATCTCCTTCTGGCGCCTGCTTGGTTGTTGTGTAGGCTTTGTTTTCTTCAACTCAACCAAACCAAACCTGTACTTTCCAACATCGTAAATCATATCACCCATCACTTCCAACTTTCTCTTTGATGTTCCCCTGAGAGTGTTCTCCAACATCATACTGATATCCTCATCAAGTACACGCCGAGCCTTCTCATCTGCCATGGCTGGCCACTTGACCTTCCTCTTCTTCTCTACCTCCACACCACCGCCATCATGCGAAGGATCTACCTGGATACTGTGGTCTGAAACCTGACCTGGGTTATCTCTCGTCTGACCTGGAGTATGATGCCTCTCTCCAGAGCAAATCGCTGTGGCTTGTGAATCAGTGGTTGAAAAGAACACATCATCTGTGCTTGGTGAAATAATCTCATCTTCATCCACTGGGATGGAATAGCACTTCAACTTTGCTTGGTGAGTAGACATGTAGAGGATGTTTCCTATGGTGGGGGAATCTAGGACCAGAGGGCACAGCCTCTGAATAGAGGGATGTCCTTTTAGAACAGACATGAGGAGGACTTTCTTTAGTTGGAGTGCTGAGTCTGTGGAAATCATTGCCACAGATAGCTGTGGAGGGAAAGTAAATCAGCTATGATCGAATGGTGGATCAGGTTCGATTGGCCGAATGGGTCAAATCCAGTCCAATTTCCTATGATGACTGAACCGTGTGGGAATATAGGGGCCAAAAGTGGAGGGGGGGGGATTACAGAGACTGGGAGGGCTGCAGGGGGTAGGGTGCATTACAGATCATAGGGAGGAGTACAGAGGCAGAGTGGGTTACAGAGCCAGGGAGGGGTGTGGGCCATGGAGGGCGTTACAGATACAGCAAGGAGTGAGGGTTGCAGAAATAAGGAGGTATGTAGATGCTGCAGGGACTCACAGAGAGAGGTGTGTAGGATCTGGAGAGCAGTGGGGGGGTTATAGAGACAGGATCAGGTGTAGGGGAAGATGGAGATGTGGAGACAAGAGGGAGTGTAGTGGCCAGAGGAGGTTACAGAGAAGGGGAAGGATGTGACTGTAACCCCATACAGCTCCTACACACCTGCCAGTCAGAGAAAGATTACAGAGTCTGTGTGTTGCTCCAGATTTTGGCATCCACATCTCTCGTGTCCCACTGGAGGGATTTGGTGATGCAAGCAGTGCCTGTGGAGGCTGAGGCACACTTGACATTACAGGGGAGAGAACCCTGTGTTGGGTTGGAGAGTGTGGGGGAGGGATGTAGTCGGTGTGGGGTGGTGAACGGGGAACAGCTGAGGAAAGAGCTGGTGGGGAAATAGGAAGCTCGAACTGATTCTCTGTTGTGGAGTGAGAATTAGGAAGGGGGCAGGGAGAGGGGTATCTGGGATGTGGAAGTGGGGGAGGGAGGGCAGAATGGATATCTCTCCATTTTCTGAAAATTAATGTACTGACCTATGAGATTTTTTACACACCTCCTTCACAGGAGGATCCAAATTTTTCTTTTGCAATGCTTTCATTTTGCACTGTATTTTAGAAATGTTTCTTATTGTAACTTATAGAAATTTTGCAAATTTCACAACATATGTGAGTGATGATAAACCTGGTTCAGATATTGGTTTTTGTTGTGGAATGAGAGTGGGAAGGGGACAGGGAGAGGGGAGTCACGGTAGGGAGAGGGGAGAGCGGGAGGCACCAAAGACACATTCTGTAATGATAAATAAATCAATTGACTTTGCCTGGTGTTTCAAAGCTGGGTATGTCTGCACCCCTTCTCTCCCACCTGTCCCACTACCCTCCCACGGCGCTCCAACTTCACCATTCCTAACATCCTTCACCTCTGCCAGATTTATAACCTCGCTCTCCGCTCCATATTGACAAATATTTAAAATTCTCCATCAGTGAATAAACTTCTGTAAACCGGGCATGAGACTTCTCAGTAAAAATGATATCTCTGCCCCTGGCCTAACAGCTCAACAGAGAGGGGTGAAGCTCCCCAGTGCTCTGGGAAGAGAAGATTCACAGGTCAAAGTATGACCTGCTGTAACGTGGAAGCAGGTTCACGGGTTTGGTGAGTGAGACAGAAAGCACTGACTGTGAACAAGTATTTTGATCATTTAAGGTGGTCTCAGCCATCGACATCAGTTCCCGGAACAGTCTGGCCTGACCATGCTGGGAAAGCCTATCATTCCAACCCTTCCTTCCTCTGTAATAGCCCTCTCACTGTGACAGCCGGCATGGGTAAGGTGCTCCTCCAGGGCACTGGGGCGATATACGTACAGCACCAAATACAGTCTCAACTGTACCGTCCCGTGGGAAGCCACGGGTAGGCCTAGGAACTGCATATCCAGTAAGTGCCATTCAGTGTCCAACAAGTGTCCACCTCCAAAACACAATAAAACATAGACACAGCCGCCCCAGGATACTGTACCTGCTCACACTTGCCATCCACCTTGTACTTTATCAGTGTTTATCATACCACCCTCACCAACATTCTGTCTGATAGGGGAAATCAGCACCTAGCAATTAAATAAATGATACATAGGGAAATACTAGCCTTGAAAACACTTACTCCACCAGGGCTATAAGGCTCAAGTCCCTTAAGGCTATTACCATAATATGGGTCAAGATTGGCTGGTCTACACTACTCCCTCCCAGCTTCCCCCAAAACAATGCCAAAATGCGAGAAGCTAGGTGTTTTTCCCAGCGGTCATCATCCCTGTCATCAAAAGGGATCGATATCAGTGCAAAATGTGAGTTATCCCTCAAACCGATTGCATGGGAAACAAGTAACTTACCAAAAGCACGGAACAACGTAACAGACTAAAAACACAAGGAACAAATAAGTAACAAATTGGAAACACAAGAAACAAAGTAACAGATTAGAAGCACAAGAAATAAAAACACTGGCTTGTACTTCTCTTCTTTAAAACTCTGCATGGAACTGCAAAACTTAAAGCAAGTAGTTAATTTCTACAGGGACAAAACACACTTATCAGAAAACAAAAAACAACAACTGGGTGGTGCCCAATACATTCACACAGTCTCTTAAAAGTACAACACACTCACTTACTCACGCAAACTGATACGTATGGCCACACCTCATACCTTTCTCTGCATTAGAATCATTCACATAATTCGCAGGGAAGTGGGATGCCGATTGAATGACCAGCCCCCGCCCCAGGAGTATGAGGTGTGAAGGCGCTAATCTCCAAATTTCTCTTAAACGCTGAAATCGAGTTCACATGCACCACTTGTGCTGGCAGTTCATGACCCTCTGAGTGAAGTAGTTTCCCCTCATGTTCCCCTTTAACTTTTCACCTTTCACCCTTAACTCATGACCTCTAGTTGTAGTGGGAAAAAAGCCTGATTGCATTTACCCTTATCTATACCCCTTATAATCTTGTATCTCTCTATCAAATCTCCTCTCAATTTTCTATGTTCTAAGGAATAAAGTCCTAATCTATTTAATCTTTCCATCTAACTCAGGTCATCCAAACTCAGCAGCATCCTTGTAAACTTTCTCTGTATTCTTTCAACCTTGTTTACATCTTTCCTGTAGGTAGGTGACCAAAGCTGCACACAACATTCCAAATTACGTCTAACCAACATCTTATACAGCTTCAACGTAACATCCCATCTCATGTACTCTGACACAAATAATTTTATCTTCTCTCTCTCAAACTTCACGTGAAATCTATCATATTATGATCACTGCCTCCTGAGATTCCCTTACCTTAAGCTCATTATACAAAACCCAATCCCGAATTGCCTTTCCCCTATGGGCTTAACTATTCTAAAAGGCCATCTTGTAGACATTCTAAAAGTTCTCCCTCTTGGAGTCTAGCACCAACCTGATTTATCCAATCTACCTGCATATTGTAATCCCCATGACCATCATAATATTGCCCTTTTCACATCCCCTTTCTATCTCTCATTGTAATTTATAGATCCTGGCTACTGTTTGGAGGCCTGTATATAACTTCCATCAGAGTCTTTTTATTCTTGAAGTTTCTTAAATCTACCCACAAGGATTCAAATCACAAACAAGAGAAAATCTGCAAATGCTGGAAATCCAAGCAACATACAAAAACTGCTGGAGGGACTCAAGAGGCCAGGCCACATCTATGGAAAAGAGTACAGTCGATATTTTGCAGGAAGGGTTTTGGCCCGAAACGTTGACTGTACTCTTTTCCATGGATGCTGCCTGGCCTGCTGAGTTCCTCTTTCAATCCTATGTCACCTCTTTCCAAGGATTTGATTTATTTTTTTTTACCAACAGAGCCAGCCCACTCCCTTGACCTACCTACTTGTCCTTTTGGTACAAGGTGTATCCTTGGATGTTAAGCTCCCAGCTGTGATCTTATTTCAGCCGCGACTCAGAATGCCCACAACATCATACCTGCCAATTTTTAACTGTGCTACAAGACCATCTACCTTATTCCATGTGCAATGCGCATTCAAATATAAAACCTTCAGACCGTATTCATCACCCTTTTCAATTTTGCCCCCATGTTACACTTCAACTCATCCCACTGACTGCAATTTTATCCTATCATCTGCCTGTCCTTCCTCAGACTCACTACACACTGCATCAACTTGCATACCATGGTTCTATCACTCCAGTTTCCACCACCACACCCCACCAAATCCTTCCCGACAGCTTGAACAAGCATGATGTTTAACTCAAAGTCAACAATATTCTCTAATTAAAGAGAAATTATTCCTGCTTTCCCTTGTAAATTACCATATTCTGGTTGGCTGACAGGTGACCAGTGATGTTCTCCATAGGCCGGTGTTGGGACCACTTCTTTTCACATTATATACCACTGATTTAGATGAGAGCATCAAAGGCAAGTGCATTGTGGTAGTTCATTTCAAGAGGACGAGAATATAAAAGCAAGGATGTAATGCTGAGGTCTTATCAGGCATTGGTCAGACTGCATTTGAAGTTTTGACTCCCATAAACAGTAGAAGAGTTTATGGGAGTTTGAACAGTTTTGTCTCCCATTACCCTAAAGGATGGGCTGGCATTGGAGGGTCCAGAGGACATTTACAAGAATGAAAGGGTTAATATATGAGGAGCATTTGATGGTTCTGGGCCTTCAATAACTGGAATTTACAAGAATGGGAGGGAGGTGCGGATCTCATTGAAAACTATTAAATATTGTAAGGCTTGGATAGAGTAGACACGTAGAGGATGTTCCTTGAGCATGTCAGTGTTTGCTGATGATACAGCCATTGCTGGCAGAATCTTTGATGGAGATGAGCAGGTGTACAGAAGCCAGATGCATAAGTTACTCAAGTGGTGTGACAGCAACAACCTTGCACTCAACGTCAGTAAAAGTGAAGAGCTGATCGGGGACTTCAGAAAGGTAGGACAAGGGAACATGAATCAATCCTCATAGAGGGGTCAGAAGTGGAGAGAGTGAGAAATTTCAAGTTCCTGGACATCAAGATCCCTAAGGATCTTACCTGGTCCCAACATATTGATGCAGCTATAAAGGAAGTAAGACAACAGCTATATTTCATTGGGAGTTTCAGGAGATCTGATTTGCCTTGGATCGGGTCCATGGCATTCTCAAGGGTGAAGGTGAAAACCCGAAGTCTTGGTACATATTGGCACCAGTGATATAGATAGACATGGTGAGGGGGTCCTGAAGAGAGATTTTAGGGAGTAGGTAGGAAAATGAGAAACAGGACCTCCAGGGTAGTAATCTCTGGATTGCTGCCTGTGCCACGTGCCAGTGAGGGTAAGAATAGGATGATTTGGCAGGTAAATGCGTGACTGAGGAACTGGGCAGGGATCAGGGGTTCAGATTTATGGATCACTGTTCTCTTTGGGGGAAGGTATAATTTGTACAAAAGGGACAGGTTACACCTGAACCTGAGAGAATTCAATATCCTTTTGGGCAAGTTGGCTAGAATTGTTTAGGAGGGTTTAAACTAATTTGGCGGGGTTGGGAACTGGAGTGACAGTGCTGAAGCTGAGGTAGCTGGTTTACAAGCAGAGGCAATATATAGTGAGATGATGACAGGGCAAAATTACAGTCAACAGGATGAGTTGCAAAGTAAAACGCAGACAAAATCAAAAAGGGTGAATACAGTACTGAAGGTGTTATATTTGAATGTGTGCATAATAGGGAATAAGGTAGATGAACCTGTAGCACAGTTACAGATTGGCAGGTATGTTGTAGGCCTCACTGAATCATGACAGAAAGAAGATTGTAACTGAGAGCTTAATGTCCAAGGACAGGCAAGAAGGCAGAGGGGTCAGTGTTGCTCTGTTGGCAAAAAAAATATCAAATCATTAAAAAGAACTGACACAGGGTCAGGAGGTGTTGAACCACTTTAGACAGAGCTAAGTATTTTGCATCAGTCTTCACTGTGGAAGACACTAGCAGTATGGTGAAAGTTCCAGGTGTCAGAAGATTGTGGAGGCATTAGTAGTGATCTTTCAAGAATCACTAGATTCTGGAATGATTCCAGCAGACTGGAAAATTTCAAATGTCTCTCCCCTCTTCAAGAAGGAAGGAAGCTATCATCCAATTAGTCTGACCTCAGTGGTGGGAAGATGTTGGGGTTGATTATTAAGGATGAGGTTTCAGGGTGCTTGGCAGAACATGATAAAATAGGTTGTAGCTGGCATGGTTTCCTGAAGGGAAAGTCTTGTCTGACAAATCTGTTGGGATTCTTTGAAGAAATAACAAGCAGAATAGACAAAGGAGAATCGATTGATGTTGTGTGCTTGGATTTTCAGAAGGCCTTTGACAAGGTGCCACACATGAGGCTGCTTAACAAGCTACGAGCCCATGGTATTACAGGGAAGATTCATGCATGGATAAAGCAGTGGCTGAATGCCAAAAGGGAAAGCATGGGGATAAAAGGAGCCTTGTCTGGCTGGCTGCTGGTGACTAGTGATGTTCCACAGGGGTCTGTGTTGGGACAGTTTCTTTTTACATTATATGTCAATGATTTGGATAATGGAATTGATGCCTTTAGTGCAAAGTTTGCAGACAATATGAAGATAGGTGGAGGGCAGGTTGTTTTGAGGAAGTACAGAGGCTACAGAAGGACTTAGATAGGTTGAAATGGGCAAATAAGTGCAGTGTTGGGACATGTATGGTCATGCGTTTTAGTCAAGGAAATCAAAGGGCTGCGTCACACACAAAATGCTGCGGGAACTCAGTAGGCCAGGCAACATCTAGGAAAAGAGTACAATCAATGTCTCGAACACCTGCATATTTTCTCTTGTAGGAAATGAAGTGGGTTGAGTATTTTCTAAGTACAAATAAACTAAAGTGCAACGGGATTTGGGAGTCCTTGTCCTGGATTCCGTAAAAGTTAACTTGCAGTTTGAGTCTGTGGTGTGTCAGAAGGCAAATGTGATACTAGCATTCATTTGAAAAGGACCAGAATATAAAAGCAAGGATGTAACGTTGAGGCTTTATAAAACGGTGGTCAGGCCTCACTTGGAGAATTGTGAGCAGTTTTGGGCCCCTTATTTTAGAAAGGGTGTGCTGAAACTGGAGGGAGTTCAAAGGGTTTCACAAAAATGATTCCAGGATTGAACAGTATGTCACATGAAGAATATTTGTTGGCTCTGAGTCTATATTCACTGGAATTCAGAAGAATGGGGGGTGACCTCATTGAAACCTATTGAATGGTGAAAGGCCTTGATAAGAGTGGATGTGGAGAGGATGTTTCCTCTGGTGGGGGAGCCTAAGTCTAGAGGACACAGCCTCAGAATAGAGGGGTGTCCTTTTACAATGGAGATGAGGAGGAATTTCTTTAGCCAGAGAGTGGTGAATCTATATATTTAAGGCAGAGGGGGATAGATTTTTGATTGAGGGAGGTAGATTCTTGATTGAAGGGATACAGAGAGAAGGTAGGAGACTGGGGCTGAGAGGAAAATTGGATCAGCCATGATGAAATGGCAGAGGAGACTGGATCGGCAAAATGGCCTGACTCTCCTCCTATATCGTATTGGTCTTATGTTTTCAACAGTGGGAGAGCCAAGGTCCACAGGGCACAGTCTCTGAACGGAAGGATATCCCTTTACAACAGAGTGAGGAGGAACTTCTTCAGCCAATGCGTGATGAATCATGCCCCAAATGGCAGTGGAGGCCAAGTCATTTTTAGTCCTGATGAAGGGTCTCTGCCGAAACGTCGACTGTACTTCTTCCTAGAGATGCTGCCTGGCCTGCTGCGTTCACCAGCAACTTTGATGTATGTTGCCTGGGTATATTTAAAGTGGAGTTTGAAAGAACGACACACACAAAATGCTGGAGGAACTCAGCAGGCCAGGCAGATCTTTGATAAAGAGTAAACAGTCGATGCTTCGCGCCAAAACCCTTCATCCTCCTCTTACTCCTCGAACAGGACCCCACCAAGGAGCACCAGGCCATTGTCTCCCGCACCACCTAACCGATGCCCCATTCGCAGAACAACACAGTTATTCAATAGAAGTGTATTGCGCAGAGCTCAGAAGCAAATTAAAACAAAACGGGAAATGCGAGGCCCCTGCTAGTGACACAGTGCTCCGGCCAGGGAAACACCCAGTTCTGAAGCTCTGCCCGAGGAAGTAGCGCACACGAAACGCTGGAGGAACAGGTGGCCAGGCAGCATCTATGGAAAAGAGTTGACAGTTGACGTTTGAGTTCCTCCAGCATTTTGTGAGTGCTGCTCGGATTTCTAGCATTTGCCGATTTACTCTAGTTTGTGCAAAGGCTGTACTGTTTGCTTTATTTAAAATATTTGTCTAAACCCTGACGGCGCTTTTCACTCTGAATTCTGAAATGAGGAGATTCTCGTAAATCTACAGCAGAAAACTTTGTCTTTGTCTACAGTTTCTTTATTACAGATGGTGACTTCTGTAATCTTAATCAGCATCATGGGCGGCGCAGATAACGTGTGCCAAGGGTCAGCTACAATTCAAAGTAAATTAGTAAGATTAAAGTTGGCCCCAACCCCCTCTCCGGGGCCTGACAGCAGTGGGACTGGCAATCACCCACGCCGCTATCTCGTACGGATGATGCTAAATCTTACCCTCATACTTCTTCTGGTACGGGCGATGAACGGATATGAAGCCGATTGCAGCGCTGAACTCCTGTAAACGACGCGGCCGTTCAATTTCAATAATCAGTGGAGGCCTAGCTCCATCATTGCGGACTGCATCCCGACTGTTCACCCTTTGAGCTTCGCAACAGCAAGGAACATGAATGAACCCTGCAACAATAATCAAATCTGAATTTGAGCCCCGTCCCCCGCGCTCACGGGAACTATAGACAGCCCTTTCACAGACACTGTGAGTGGCTCTTAAAAGAGCCTTTGGGTCACCGGGTTCAGAATCTGTCGCTTCACTTGCTGGCGCTGCCCGTTTTCTTGGGCAACAGCACGGCCTGGATATTGGGCAGCACCCCGCCCTGAGCGATGGTCACCCCTCCCAGCAGCTTGTTGAGCTCCTCGTCGTTGCGGACGGCCAGCTGAAGGTGTCTGGGGATGATGCGGGTTTTCTTGTTGTCCCGGGCTGCGTTGCCGGCCAACTCGAGGATTTCAGCTGTCAGATACTCGAGCACAGCGGCCAGATAGACCGGGGCTCCGGCACCCACACGCTCAGCATAGTTACCCTTTCTCAGGAGCCTGTGAACACGGCCCACCGGGAACTGCAGTCCGGCCCGGGACGAGCGAGATTTGGCCTTGGACCGAGCTTTGCCACCGGTTTTTCCTCGTCCAGTCATCTCACAAACTCAACAACTGATTTCACCAAGAATGACGAAATAGTCCAGTCCTCGCTCTATTTGTAGCTTTGGGGGGAATGCAGTCGGACATTTATGATTGGTGCTCAACGCTTAAACTCAATGTTGACTGGATATAATCCAATCAGGCAGCTGTCTTATTCACCAACCAAGAAACAGCAACAACTGAAGAGCGGAAACCAACCGCTAATTTCCGAAAAAAACTGAAATTTCAAAAAGCCCGCCAAAAAATGTTCAAGCATAATCTAAAAGGAATTATTTCAAATCTGTTTCCATTTGGTCTCCTCATTCACCCCATTACTGAAGTCCGACACATTTAATATAGGAGTAGTTAATATTGAAACAGCGTCTCGGAAGTTAATTCGCCGAACTCTTTCAAGTGATAAGCGCTCAGAACAAAACAAATCGCTTCTGTTCGCTATTCATCAGATCGCTCTCTCAGACTGAGACTAGTTTAGCCTGTAGTTTTAACAAATGATTGCACAGATAAAATGAAAATATTCATTTCCATAGACCCGATGAATTCCTCCAGGATTATGTGTTGCTCTGGATTTCTGCAAAGTATTTTGTGTGTCTGTGAAAGAACCGTGAATTAGTTCAGGTCTGGCATTAAAATGGATTCAGTAAATTGCCAAAAAGGGGCAGTCATTAATAAACTACATTCCCCACAGCAATGAAAGCTACTGTGACACTATAACTTCCTTTGGGATCAATAATGTATCTATCTGTCTCTATCTAGAAACAGCTAATCTTCACGTAGATACAATTTGTAATAACCTGGACAGTGACACCGTGGAGGAAAGTGATATTTCCGTGCGCGGTAAGAATGTAACAAACACCTCGAGATTACAGTATACTGAGCTGGTTTACCGACTAATATGGATGCAATTTGAATTAGCTCATGGAGAAGAAATTACCAGATTTACTTCAATTCAATGCCTTTGGGTCACTGGTTAATGTTAAATATTACGTATTAACTGATTTAGTGAATCTGTGCGTGGCTCTTAAAAGAGCCGTTGGGTTTCCGGTGTGTTTAATCAGCACTCTTCACTTGGAGCTGGTGTACTTGGTTACCGTCCTTTGTCCCTTCCGACACGAATTACAGTACAGTATTCAATTCCATAGAAGCTGCCTCCAGCGCATTGTGTGCTGTTCTGCATTTCCAGCATCGGCAGAATATCTTGTATATCTGTGAAATAACCGTGAACAAGTTCACGTCAGGCACTGAAATGGGATTCAATTAAATTGCCAAAATGAGACAGAAATTAATAAACCACATTCCCCACCGCCATTAAGTCAGAAACAGCAATTATCCGCTTCAAAAATACGATTTTTAATAACCGGGAGAGAGACGCAGAGGAGGAGGTGATGTTCCCGTGTGTATAGTAGAAACAAAGACCTCGGGGTTATACCGAACATGAATAAAACTTGAATTAGCTCATATAAAAAGGAAAGGAATTTCCATATTTACTTCAATTCAATGGCTTTGGGTCACTGGTTAATGTTAAATATTACGTATTAACTCTTTCAGTGAATCTGTGAGTGGCTCTTAAAAGAGCCGTTGGGTTTCCGCTGTGTTTTCTGGGCACTCTTCACTTGGAGCTGGTGTACTTGGTCACCGCCTTTGTCCCTTCCGACACGGCGTGCTTGGCCAGCTCCCCAGGCAGCAGCAGGCGCACGGCAGTCTGGATCTCCCGGGAGCTGATGGTCGATCGCTTGTTATAATGGGCCAGCCGGGAAGCCTCGCCCGCGATGCGCTCGAAAATATCGCTCACGAACGAGTTCATGATGCTCATGGCCTTGGAGGAGATGCCGGTATCGGGGTGAACCTGCTTCATCACTTTGTAGATATAGATGGAGTAACTCTCCTTCCTCACCCTCCTGCGTTTCTTGCCAGACTTGCCCGCTGGTTTGGGCAAAGCTTTCTTGGCGCCCTTCTTGGGAGCGGATTTCTGCTGCTCGGGCATTTCTTCACTCGGATTCAAACGCTGAAATGAACTAACATCGCTGGGAGAGCGGATTAAATAGGCAGCGCGCACAGCGGTATGCTAATGAGGGATGGAGAACTCAAGCATTTCATTGGTTTATTGAGAAACGAATCCCCTATCAGATTTATTCCGAGAAATCCTATGATCGGATATCAGAGCGAACAAACGATTGTCGCCAAATTTGCGGACGATGCAAAGATAGGTGGAGGGACAGAGTTTTGAGGAAATTGGTTTTAAATAGCGACAGACTGAGACAGAATAGGCGGATGAGCAAAGAATTGGCAGATGGAAAGCAGTGTCGGAAACTGTATGGACATGCACTTTGCTAGAAGAAATTAAAAGTGCTGACTACTTTATAAACGGAGAGAAAATTCAAAAATCTGAGACGCAGAGGGACTTGGAATCCTCGTGCAGAATTCCTTAAAGGATAATTTGCAGGTTGAGTCAGTGGTGGGGAAGACAAATATGATGTTAGACCATAAGATAGAGTGGAATTAGGCCATTTGATTCATTGACTCTGCTTCAGCATTTCATCATGGCTGATCCAATCTTCCTCTTAGCCCCAATCTCCTGCCTCACCCCTCAACCCCCCCCCCGCTCCACCCTGTATCCCTTCATGCCCTGATCAATCAAAAATCTATCAAACTCTACCTGAAATATACAGAAAGACTTGGTAATGAATTCCACAAATTCACCAACCTCTTGTTAAAGAAATTCCTCCTTATCTCCTTTGTAAAAGAACACCTCTCTATTCTGAGGCTGTGTCCTCTGGCTTAGGCTCCCCCACCATAGGAAACATCCTCTCCATATCCACTCTATCAAGGCCTTTCACCGTTCAACAGGTTTCAATGAGGTCACCCCTCATTCTTCTGAATTCCAGTGAATATACAGGCCCAGAGCTATCAAATGCTCTTCATTTGACAAGTCATTCAATCCTGGAATCATTTCTGTGAACCTCCTTTGAATTCTCTTTAGTTTCAGCACATCCTTTCTAAGATAAAGGGCCTAAAACTGTTCACAATATTCCAAGTGAGGCCTCACCAGTGCTTTATAACATCTCAACATTGCATCCTTGCTTTCATATTCTAGTCCTCTTAAAATGAATGCTATCATTGCATTTGCCTTCTGACTCACTACAGACTCAACCAGCAAATTAACTTTTAGAAAAACCCGCACAAGGACTCCCAAATCCATTTGCAACTCTATATATATTTCTCTCCACTTAGGAAACAGTCCATTCTTTCATTTCTTCTACCATACACTTCCTGACACTGTATTCCATCTGCAACTTCTTTGCCCATTCTCCTTACCTGTCAGTCGCCTGTAGCCTCTCTACTTCCTCAAAACTACCTGCCCCTCCATCTATCTTTGAAACAAAACATTCAGTTTTGTAAACCAAATCATTAATATATAACATAAAAAGAACTGGTCCCAACACAGACTTCCGTGGAACACTACTAGTCACTGGCAGCCAAGCCAGAAACAACTTCTTCATGTGCCTTGCGTGTTACACGCTTGGGCGATCATGGCTGTCCACATCGAACGATCCCTCGTAGCGTCAATGATATCTCACACACTTAGATCTGTTAGTTCTTTCACAGTGTCCACATATTTTTTTAATTTGCCTTCCTCTACCACGTTTCCCAGGCATACGACCTTGTAATGTAAGGCATTCTATTTCTCCCTTTCTGATGACATGGCCCAGGAATTTAAGTTTCCTCTCATTTAATGTTCTCATTAAAGATATTTTTATATAGGCACATTGGAGTACTGTCTCATTAGTTACCCTATCTCTATATGATATTTTCAGCATTCTTCTAAGAAACCATATTTCTGTTGCTTCTAAGTTTCTTTGGAGTTCTGGTGTTATAGTCCATGTTTCGGAAGCATACAGCAAGATTGACCAGATGTAACATTTTAGGAGCCTAAGCCTTGTTGTCATAGAAATGTGTCTATTGGTAAAAATGGGTTTCATTTTTTGGAATTAGGTTTTGGCAATGGCAATTCTTCTTTTTATTTCTACTTTACTTCTAGCATCTTGTGATATAAAACTATCAAGGTAATTAAAGCTGGTCTTTTGTTCAATCTCTTAGTTACCAATGTACAATTGGCAGTTGGGAGTATCCTGCTGTTTTGATATCACCATACCTTTGTTTTTTTTTACAGTTGATGGTTAGACCAAAATCTGCACTTGTTTGTACTACTTTGTCTAGGAGGATTTGTAGGTCTTCTGCAGCACTTGCTATTAGGGTGGTATTGTCTGCATATCTTTTATTGTTGATGTTAACACCTCCAATTTTTATCCCATCTAGGTCTTCTACTTCTCTGAGAATCATTTCACTATCGATATTAAATAATTCCGGTGAGGCATCGCATCCCTGTCTAACTCCTCTTTGAATTTCAGTCCAACTGCTTATATCATCATCAATTTTTACCGCTGCCATTTGATTCCATTTGACCAGAAGTGCACTGAGAGCGGTAAGTATAAAGGAGTTGGGGGCTTGCTGTTCTGGTTAACAACGGATGGTGCAATCCTGGTCATATTACGATTGAGGAACGTGCTTGTAGCCCAGATATTGAACTTTTTGCTGTTGGACTCCGGCCACATTCCACCGAGATACAACACTGGGCGTCATGGGAGGTTGTTCCTGCCTGTGGCCATCGAACTTTGCAGCTCCTCCCATGGAGGGTCAGACACCCTGAGCCAATAGACTGGTCCTGGACTTATTTCCATCTGGCATAGTTTGCATATTGTTGTTTGATTGTTTGTGGTTTTTGTATTGCTATATTTATGCTCTATTCTTGGTTGGTGCGGCTGTAATGAAACCCAATTTCCCTCAGGATCAATAAAGTATATCTATCTATCTATCAAAGGTTGGGTGACGTCTAGTATATGATTCCAAGCAGAAAAGCCTCCCTTTATTCCAACTCTCTGCCTCCTGCCAGTCAGCCACTGCTTTATCCACATGCAAAGATCTTTCCTATAATACCATGAGCTCATCGCTTATTAAGCAGCCTCATGTGTGCCTCCTTCTCAAAGGCCTTCTGAAAATCCATGTACACAACGTCCATCCTTTATCTATCCTGCTTGTTATTTCTTCAAAAATTGTAACAGATTTGTCAGACAAGGCTTTCCCTTGAGGAAACCATGCTGACTATGGCCTATTTTATCATGTGCCTCCAAGTACCCTGAGACCACATCTTTAGCAATCAACTCCAACATTGTCCCAATGACTGAGGTCAAACTAACCAGCATATAGTTTCCTCTCGCCTCTCTTCCTTCTTGAAGAATGGAGTGAGATTTGCAAATATCCAGTCTTCTAGAACCATTCAGAATCAGAATCAGGTTCATTATCATCGGCATGTGACGTGAAATTTATTAACTTAGCAGCAGCAGTTCAATGCAATACGTAATCTAGCAGAGAAAAAATAATAATAAATAAACAAGTCAATTATGTATATTGAATAGATTCAAAAACATGCAAAAACAGAAATACTGTATATTTTTTAAAAAGTGAGGTAGTGTCCAAAGCTTCAATGACCATTTGGGAATCGGATGGCAGAGGGGAAGAAGTTGTTCCTGAATCGCTGAGTGTGTGCCTTCAGGCTTCTGTACCTCCTACCTGATGGTAACAGTGAGAAAAGGGCATGCCCTGGGTGCTGGAGGTCCTTAATAATGGATGCTGCCTTTCTGAGACACTGCTCCCTAAAGATGTCCTAGGTACTTTGTAGGCTAGTACCCAAGATGGAGCCGACTAGATTTACAACCTTCTGCAGCTTCTTTCGGTCCTGTGCAGTAGCCCCTCCATACCAGACAGTGATGCAGCCTGTCAGAATGCTCTCCACAGTACAACTATAGAAGTTTTTCAGTGTATTTGTTGACATACAAAATCTCCTCAAACTCCTAATGAAGTGTAGTCACTGTCTTGCCTTCTTTATAACTGCATCGATATGTTGGGACCAGGTTAGATCCTCAGAGATCTTGACACCCAGGAACTTGAAGCTGCTCACTCTCTCCACTTCTGATCCCTCTATGAGGATTGGTACATGTTCCTTCATCCTACCCTTCCTGAAGTCCACAATCAGCTCTTTCGTCTTACTGACGTTGAGTGCCAGGTTGTTGCTGCGGCACCACTCCACTAGTTGGCATATCTCACTCCTGTACACCCTCTCGTCACCACCTGAGATTCTACCAACAATGGTTGTATTGTCAGCAAATTTTTAGATGGTATTTGAGCTATACGTAGCCACACAGTCATGTATATAGAGAGAAGAGCAGTGGGCTAAGCACACACCCCTGAGGTGCGCCAGTGTTGATCGTCAGAGAGGAGGATATGTTTTCACCGATCCACACAGATTGTGGTCTTCCAGTTGGGAAGTCAAGGATCCAATTGCACCAGTGGTGTGGCCTCACTTGGAGTACTGTGAGCAATTCTGGGCCCCTTATCAAAGAAAGGATGTGCTGTCATTGGAGATGGTTCAAGGGAGGTTTACAAAAATGATTCTGGGATTGAAAGGCTTGTCATATGATGGGCACTGTGTCTATACTCTCTGGAATTTAGAAGAATGACCTAATAGAAACCTACCAAATATTGAAAGGCCTCTGTGGAGAGGATGTTTCCTCCGAACAGAAATCACAGCCTCAAAACACAGGGGTATTCCTTCAGAACAGAGATGAGGAGCAAATTCTTTAGCCAGATAATGGTGAATCTCTAAAATTTGTCCCAGGTGACTGTGGAGTCAATTGAGTACATTTAAGGCAGATGTTGATAGATTCTTAATTAACCATGAGAAGCATTTGACGGCTTTGGGAGTTCAGAAGAATGAGAGGGTTCTCATTGAATCCTATCAAATATTGAGTGACCTAGATAGAATTAACTTACAGAGAATGTTTCCTATAGAGCCTAGGACTAGAGAGAACAGCTCCAGAATACAAAGAGATCCCTTTAGAACAGAGATGATGAAGAATTTGTTTTACCAGATGGCGGGGAATATGTGGAATTCATTGCCATAGATGACTGTGGAGGCCAACTTATAGAGTATAGTTGAAATGAAGATTGATAGATTCTTGACCAGTAAGGGCATCAAAGGTTACGGGAAGAGGGCAAGAAAATGGCGTTGATAAATAGCCATAATGGAATGGCAGAGCAGACTTGATGTGCCAAATGGCCTAACTCTGTTCTGATGTCTTGTGGTCTATGACATCTGGCAAGTGTTTTCAGATGTGAAATGGCAATTCTGAACCGAACCTGAATCACAGAAGGATGCTCAGCAGCTGTGTCAGGGCTTCATTACAATCACCGCCTACAAAAGCAAAATCAAATGACATATCTGAGAAGGCTTCGCTCCCAGATGAGCTCAATGCCTTTTATGCTTGCTTTGTCCAGCAAACCATGGGGGCATCTCCACGAACTCCTACAACTACCAACAATGCTGTTAATTCAGTCCCCAAGGCCAATGTCTATGCATCCTTCAAGAGGGAAAACTTCTGCAAATGTATTATTTTTGACAATTGCATTCTCATCCAAATCACCAATGCAGCTAAGAAATGACAGAGCACAGAGCTCCAATCTAAACAGGAAGTGAGGATTCAAAAGGGACTGGACTAAGTGTGTAAATGTAGGAAGGGACCATGTTGAAAAATAAATGTGCTAGGTTTTCTAAAATTGACTCCTTCTACCTTAGGCCACAAACTTATCAATCACCCCTCATATGTATATATCTCTCTCCATGATTTAATATATAAACCCATCGCTTCCTGAGCTCTAGCAAAACAGACCAGCTTGTCCTACCTGCCTTGTAACTCAAGCCCTCCAGTCCTAGAGTAGCATCTTTGTGAATGTTTCCTGTACCCTCTCCAGCTACATCACCCCGTTCCTGTAGCTAGGTGACCAGAACTGTCCACAATACCCCAAGTGCAATTTCCTCACTGTCTTGTACAGTTGTAACATAACATCCCCACTCCTGTACTCTCTGGCCTGACTAATGAAGGCAAATGAAGTCAAGCACTTTCTTCACTAACTTGTCCACCAATGTTGGCACTTTCTGGAATTCTATCCAGACGACTTCCTGTTTTGCAATAATCTCCAGGGCCCTGCCACTTACTGTCTAATGTTACATCCTGGCTTAACTGCCTAAAATGCAATATTTGGCATTTTTCTGAATTAAATTACAACTGTCATTTTCTTGCCAACTTTTGCAGTTGATGTATGTCCTATTATAACTTGGACAACCTTCTTCACTGTAAACTATACCAACAATTTTGGTGTCATCTGCAAATTTAGTAATCACTCAATATGTATTCTCATCCAAATTATCAATATATTTGACAAACAAAATACACAACATCTATCCCAGCAGCACGCCTGGTCACAGGCCACCAGTGTAAAAAAGTAATGTGAGTGCACAAAAGAGGCCGCGGATGGAGGAGTGCAGAGCCGTGAGAGTTTACCAGGATGGTAGGAGGTTACAGAAAGAATGAGGGGCTGAGGGGCTGAGGGGCTGAGGACCAAGGATGGATGTGAGCCTGAGTCAGGGAGCTGGCATAGCAAGGTACTGTTCCTTGGGTGGCATTTGAGGTGCAATCAGGCCCATCAAATTTCACAGGTCCACATCCACACGGCAATGTCACCCCCACAACAGAGCTGACCTCTGAACACAACCTACGGACTCACTTTGAAGGACTCTAAAACTCACATTTTCAGTATTAATTAATATTTGTATTTACACAATTTGTCTTCGTTGGCATATTGGTTCCCTGTCAATAAATTTTCTTTGAACATTGTTCGCTAAATATTGAAAGACAACAGAATGTTATCTGATGAGGGGCTTTTGACTGATACGTTAAGTCCAAAATAAATTATCAAAGTTGGTACTGTATGTGTCACCATACACATTAACTTACATATTTTTGCAGTTTGCACGATGTTCGCTTGTCTGTCTGTTTGTGTATAATTTTTCACTGATTCTACTGTATTTTTCGTTCCAGTGCAATGCCTGTAAACACAACAGAATCAGTGAAAACTCACAACAAAGACGGACAAACAACCAATGTGCAAAAGACAACAAACTGTGCAATTACAGAAAAGAGAACAAAAAGTAATAATGATAAATAAACAATAAATATTGAGAACATCAGTTGTAGAGTCCATAGAAGAGTAGTTAAACCCTCTGGTTGAGGGGTACTGACTGTTCCTGAACCTGTAGGTGGGGAGGGCTTTACCTGTGATGGACTGGGCTGTATCCACCACTTTCTGTTTTCTTTTCCGTTCAAGAGCTTTGGTGTTTCCCTATCAGGCCATGATACTCCCCACTACCCATCTTTACAAATTTGTCAAATTTCTAGGTGACATACTGAATCTGCTAAACTTCTAAGAAAGTAGAGGCGCTGTCGTACCTTCCTTTGTAATTACACTTACGTACTGAACCCGGGACAGATCCTCTGAAATGATAACACCGAGGAATTTAAAGTTGCTGGCCCTCTCCACCTGGCTCATGGACCTCCAGTTTCCCCCTCCTGAAGTCAATAATCAGCTCCTTCTTTTTGTTAATATTAAGTGAGGGATTATTGATGTGACACCATTCGACTAGATTTTCAATCTCCGTACTAAAGGCTTATACATTTGATTCTGTCAACGACAGTTGGTGTCAGCAGCAACCTTAAATATGGCATATTGCATTTGGGCTGTACCTAGCCCTGCAGTCATAAGTGCTATATAAAGTGAGCAGAACTGGGGGCTAATCACGCAACCTTGTGGTGCACATGTGCTGATGGAAAATGTGGAGGAGATGTTGCCAAGCCAAACTGACTGGGGTCTGAAGTGAGGAAATCAATATATGCAGCTGAACTGTGCAGATGTTCCAGGATTCACCAAGGAGCAAATGAAATCTCATCTGCTGTTGTCCTGTTGTGGTGGTAGGCAATTTGGAGTGGATCCAAGTCACTGCTCAGGATGGAATTACATAGAAACAGAAACATACAGCACAATACAGGCCCTTCAGCACACAAAACTGTGCTGAACATGTCCTTATCTTAGAAATTACCTAGGCTTACCCATAGCCCTCTATTTTTCTAAGCTCCATGTATCCATCCAGGAGTCTCTTAAAAGATCCTATCATTCCTGCCTCCACCACCGCCACCGGTAGCCCCTTCCACGCACTCACCACTCTCTGTGTAAAAAAATTTACCCCTGACATCTCCTCTGTACCTACTTCCATGCATCTTAAAACTGTGCCCTCTCGTGCTAGCTATTTCAGCCTTGGGAAAAAGCCTCTGACTATCCACACAGTCAATGCCTCTCCTTATCTTATACACCTCTATCAGCTCACCTCTCAACATCGGTCTATTCTCATAAAGCATGCTCCCCAAACTAGGCAACATCCTTGTAAATCTCCTTTGCACCCTTTCTATGGTTTCCACATCCTTCCTGTAGTGAGGCGACAGGAACTGAGCATAGTACTCCAAGTGGGGTCTGACTAAGGCCCTATATAGCTGCAACATTACATCTGGCCCTTAAACTCAATACCATGATTGATGAAGGCCAATACACCGTATGCCTTCTTCACCACAGAGTCAACCTGCATAGCAGCTTTGAGTGTCCTATGGACTCAGACCCCAAGATCCCTCTGATCCTCCACACTGCCAAGAGTCTTACCATTAATACTATATTCTGAAATCATATTTGACCTACCAAAATGAACCACCTCACACTTATCTGGGTTGGACTCCATCTGCCACTTCTCAGTTTTACATCCTATCAATATCCCACTGTAGCCTCTGACAGCCCTCCACACTACCCACAACACCCCCAACCTTTGTGTCATCAGCAAGTTTACTAACCCATCCCTCCACTTCCTCATCCAGCTCATTTATAAAAACCACAAAGAGTAAGGGTCCCAGAACAGATCCCTGAGGCACACCACTGGTCACCGACCTCCATGCAGAATATGACCTGTCTACAACCACTCTTTGCCTTCTGTGGGCGCACCAGTTCTGGATCCACAAAGCAATGTCCCCTTGAATCCCATGCCTCCTTACTTTCTCAATAAGCCTTGCATGGGGTACCTTATCAAATGCCTTGCTGAAATCCATATACACTACATCTACTGCTCTACCATTATCAATGTTTTTTAGTCAGATCCTCAAAAAATTCTATCAGGCTTATAAGACACGGCCCGCCTTTGACAAAGCCAGGCTGGCTATTCCTAACTATATTATGCCTCTCCAATTGTTCATAAATCCTGCATCCCAGGATCTTCTCAATCAACTTACCAACCACTGAAGTAAGACTCACTGGTCTATAATTTCCTGGGCTATCTCTACTCACATTCTTGAATAAGAAACATCTGCAACCCTCCAATCCTCCGGAACATCTCCCATCCCCATTGATGATGCAAAGATCATCACCAGAGGCTCAGCAATCTCCTCCCCCACCTCTCACAGTAACCTGGGGTATATTCATCTGGTCCCAGTGACTTATCCAACTTGATGCTTTCCAAAAGCTCCAGCACATCCTCTTCCTTAATATCTACATGTTCAAGCTTTTCAATCCGCTGTAAGTCATCCCTACAATCGCCAAGATCCTTTCCCATAGTGAACACTGAAGCAAAGTATTCATTAAGTACCTCTGCTATCTCCTCCAGTTCAACACACACTTTTCCACTGTCACACTTGATTGGTCCTAATCTCCCACGTTTTATCCTCTTGCTCTTCACATACTTGTAGAATGCCTTGGGGTTTTCCTTAATCCTGTCTGCCAAGGCCTTCGCATGGCCCCTTCTGGCTCTCCTAATTTCATTCTTAAGCTCCTTCCTGCTAGCCTTATAATCTTCTAGATCTCTGTCGTTACTTAGTTTTTTGAACCTTTCATAAACTCTTCTTCTTGACTAGATTTACAACAGCCTTTGGACACCACAGTTCCTGTGCAAATATCCCCTGAACATTTGCCACATTTCTTCTGTACATTTCCCTGCGAATGTTTCCAATTTATGCTTCCAAGTTCCTGCCTGATCAATTCATATTTCCCCTTACTCCATTTAAACGCTTTCGTAACTTCTCTGTTCTATCCCTCTCTAATGCTATGGTAAAGGAGATAGAATTGTGATCACTATCTCCAAAATGCTCTCCCACTGAGAGACCTGACACCTGACCAGGTTCATTTCCCAATACCAGATCAAGGGCAGCCTCTTCTTTATCTACATATTGTGTCAAGAAGCCTTCCTAAACACACCTAGCAAACTCCACCCCATCTAAACTCTTTACTCTAGGGAGATGCCAATCGATATTTGGGAAAATAAAATCTCCCACCACAACAACCCTGTTATTATTACACCTTTCCAGAATCTGTCTCCCTATCTGCTCCTTGATGTCCCTGTTACTATTGGGCGGTCTATAAAAAACACCCAGTAGAGTTATTGACCCCTTCCTGTACCTAAGTTCCACGCACAGAGACTCCGTAAATTCTTCCTTTACTGCAGACGTGACACTATCTCTGATCAACAGTGCCATGCCCCCACCTCTTTTGCCTCCCTCCCTGTCCCTTCTTAAACATCTGAAGTCTGGCACTCGAAGTAACCATTTCTGCCCCTGAGCCAGGAATGGTTACTTCGAGTGCCGGGCTTTAGTTGATGCTTCATCACCCTCCCAAAGCTCTTCATCACAGTGGATGCAAGTGCTACCGGACAGTAATCACTGAGGCAGGTCACCACGTTTTTCGTAGGAACCTTTTGCTTGAAACAGGTGGGTACCTTAGACTGCCGAGAGAGAGTGAACAGCCCAGCCGGTTGATTAGCAGAGGTCTTCAGAACACAGCCAGGGACCCCATCGGGGCCAGATGCTTTTGGTGGGTTCATCCTGAAGGAAGAATTCACGTCGGCCTCAGACACTGAAATCGGAGTCGTAGGGGACTGTCGGCGTTCGTGAAAGTGTCTCCATGTTTTGTAGGACAAAGAGGGCATAAAAGGCATTAGGCACATCTAGGAGTAAAATTTTGTTGTCGATTGCTGCTGCCTGGCCTGTGTTTTTACCTGAATCTCAGAATTCCGGTCTTCGTACTTGTTGTTTTCACCCAGAATATTTTTGGTCGAAATGAGCAGAGATCTGAAGACGTTACTCGTCAGTTCCCAGGGCGTTAGGTGGTATTGTTAGTGGGCGACCTTCAATGTGAGACCCGTGCGTCTGTAGGTTTATCTGGAGTGGTGTGTTTTTGTTGTATTGCGGCGAAACCGTTGGAAATAGGCGGTGGTGGAACTGGCAGATGTGAGGCCGCTCTCTACTCCGTCCCTCACCGACTCTGACCCCTCCCCTCCCCGCCTCTCTAATGCGGTATCCTCCCCCGAGCGCGGTCTGAAACGCCAAGTCCGCACTGTGATTCCGGCGGCTGACGAACACGGTCTCTTTTTGAGAGCCACCCGCCGCCTCAAAAGGAAGCAGTCAACCGGAGCAGAAATTTATTGTACTTGATGTATTTATCGAAACATTGACGGCTCTGGACTCTGAGATGAGATTCTCTCAAATATATAGTGGAAAACTGTGTGTCTGTCTACAGTTACTTTATTACTGTAATCTGAATAGGCATAATGGACGGCGCAAAAACAAACTGTTCCAGGAGTCTGCTATAGTACTACACAGTCCCGTTCAGTTTAAATTGGTAGGATTAAAACTGACGCACCCATTTCTCAGGAGACCGGCGGCCAGTCACTGCTATCCCGGCACAGATGATGCTTAACCCCGCCTCCTACTACTCCCACTCCCCACCCCGTCATGCTTCTCAAGTGGCTGTTCGAAACAGATTACGGATATGAATCCGAACCCCATCGCAGACGCGGTTGGGGGCCTGTGCTACCGAACATTCACACGATGACTTTCAAGGAAATCTACAGTAAATAATCTGGATTTGAGCTCATGGTAACCGCAGAACAGCCCTTTCACAGACACTGTGAGTGGCTCTTAAAAGAGCCTTTGGGTCACCGGGTTCAGAATCTGTCGCTTCACTTGCTGGCGCTGCCCGTTTTCTTGGGCAACAGCACGGCCTGGATATTGGGCAGCACCCCGCCCTGAGCGATGGTCACCCCTCCCAGCAGCTTGTTGAGCTCCTCGTCGTTGCGGACGGCCAGCTGAAGGTGTCTGGGGATGATGCGGGTTTTCTTGTTGTCCCGGGCTGCGTTGCCGGCCAACTCGAGGATTTCAGCTGTCAGGTACTCGAGCACAGCGGCCAGATAGACCGGGGCTCCGGCACCCACACGCTCAGCATAGTTACCCTTTCTCAGGAGCCTGTGAACACGGCCCACCGGGAACTGCAGTCCGGCCCGGGACGAACGAGATTTGGCCTTGGACCGAGCTTTGCCACCGGTTTTCCCTCGTCCAGTCATTCTCACAATCTCAGCAACCACTTCACAGAGAATGATGAAATAGGCCAGCCTTCTTGTAGCTTTTGGGGGAATGTAGTGGAATGTTTATGATTGGTGCAACCACGCTTAACCTCATTGGAGAGAGGAAACAATCTAATCAGGGAGCTGCTTTTTTCACCAATAAAGTGACAGTAACTGCAGTCGGGCGGAAACCAACCGCTAACTTCATTTTAAAAAATTGAAATTTGAAAAAGCCCGCCAAAAATCCTTTGTTCAAACCTAATCTAAATCCAAATTATTCCAGATCTGTTTGTTCATTTGGTCTCCGCATTCTCCCCATTACTTTAAATCCGATACTTTTCGTATAGGTATAATGTTGAAACAGTGGCTGGGAAATTAATTGGCCGAACTCATTCAAGTAATAAAAGCTCAGAATAAAAACTGGATTCCTAGTTTCTGTTCGCGGTCCGTCATTGAGCCAGAGCAGGTTATGAACGGATCACTCTTCTCAGACCGCGACTGGAGCTTAGCCTGCACTTAAAGCAAATTGTTTCAGATAGAATGAAATTATTCCCTAGAATAAATGCTGCCTGACCCGCTGAATTCCTCCAGCATTTTATATGTATTTGTCTGCATTGCGAGCATCGGTAGAATCTCGTGTATTTTGTGACATGATCGTGAACTAGTTCACGTCAGGCACTGAAATGGGATTCAATTAAATTGCCAAAATGGGACAGAAATTAAGTGATTTTTTTGTAATTTTAAAAATATTTTTCTTAACTTTTGTGGGGAATGTGTGATACAATGTGTAACAGCCGACAGAGACGCGATGGAGGGAATTATGTTACCGTGTACACAAGAGCAGTAACTCTTTTAACGAATCTGTGAGTGGCTCTTAAAAGAGCCGTTGGGTTTCCGGTGTGTTTTCTGGGCACTCTTCACTTGGAGCTGGTGTACTTGGTCACCGCCTTTGTCCCTTCCGACACGGCGTGCTTGGCCAGCTCCCCAGGCAGCAGCAGGCGCACGGCAGTCTGGATCTCCCGGGAGCTGATGGTCGATCGCTTGTTATAATGGGCCAGCCGGGAAGCCTCGCCCGCGATGCGCTCGAAAATATCGCTCACGAACGAGTTCATGATGCTCATGGCCTTGGAGGAGATGCCGGTGTCGGGGTGAACCTGCTTCATCACTTTGTAGATATAGATGGAGTAACTCTCCTTCCTCACCCTCCTGCGTTTCTTGCCAGACTTGCCCGCTGGTTTGGGCAAAGCTTTCTTGGCGCCCTTCTTGGGAGCGGATTTCTGCTGCTCGGGCATTTCTTCAATCGATTTTAAACGCTGAAATGAGCAAAACCCGCTCGGAGTGCGGATTAAATAGACAACGTCCGCAAGGTATGCTAATGAGGGATGGACATCCGAGCATTTCCATTGGTTGATTGAGGAAACGAATCACTTATCAGATGTATTCCGATGAATTGTTTGATTGGATATCAGAGGGGGAAAAGGCCTTAATAGAGAGGATGTGGGAAGATGGGGAAGATGTTTCATGTGGTGGTAGAGTCTAAAACTACAAGACACAACCTCAGAATACAGGGGTGTCCTTTTGGAAAGGAGATGAGGGATTTCCTTAGTAAGAGAGTGGTGAAGTTGTGGAATTTGTTATCACAGGCAGCTGTGGAGTCAGCAGGTATGCATATCTAAGGCAGAAGTTGATAGATTCTTGATTGATCAGGGCATGAAGGGATACTGGGAGAAGGCAGGAGACTGGAGTTGAGAGGAAAAGTAGGAGCAGACTCGATGGGCCAAATGGCCTTATTTCTGCTCCTATGGCTTATGCTGATTGGCCTGCCGGCCTCTGCAGACTTTCTGATGCTTGTGATTCTCCCACTGCCCAGTGTCCGGTCTGGACTGGGATCCATGCCAATCTGGTGCCGCTGTCAGACCCGTCTAATGCGGCAAAAAAGCCAATCGGGCAGAGGGAGGTTGGGAGCTGAAGTTAAAATAGGAAAATGTAAAATACAGAAGAAGATGGAATAAAAAAAGGCACACAATCAGATGAAATATTGTAATGTAATGGTCCAAGATGTTTATTTCGTGACCACATTTGAAAGGATAAATGTACAGCATCACAGACGCATAGCATCTGAACAAAAACAAAACAACAAAAGCCACTGTAGTACAAAGTGGTTGTAGTGTTGTTCTGCCTTGGTAAAGTAGGTCAGTCAAACTCGTGTTCCTCCATCATGGAACACTTATCGATCAAATGCCTCTGGAGTTCTCATCCGTGTTCCTGACTGCAGCTCATATTCCACCACCGGCCAACTATAAGCCAGCACTTGCAACACTGCAGTCTCTACAGACAGTCCATTCTGACACATTTTAAATTATAGTCTGAGACTTCAACAAGGCCTGTTCAAAGAAAACCCTGCCCAGTTATCACCAGTATATAACCTGTAGCACCAGAGGTCCCAGCACACTAGACCACTGCTACATAAAAATGTGGAATTCCTACCGTTCCATGCCTGGACCACATTTTGGTAAATCATATCACGTTGTTGTCCCCCTCCTACCTGCACACAGGCAGAGTCTAAAAAGCAAGGCTCCAGAGATTAGAACAACTAAGAGATGGTCACTGGAGGCAGAGGATTCCTTTGAGTCAGCTTGTTCAAGAACTCATCTGTGGATCTGAATGAATACACCAGGGTTGTAACCAACTTTATCAAAACAATGTCCATGAGTGTGTCCCCACTAAATCATTCAGAAGCCCTGGATGAACCATGAGATCTGAAATTTGCTGAGGGCCAGGTCAGAGGGATTCAAATCTGGAAACCAAGAATGCTACAAGAGGTGCAGGTATGAACACCAGAGTGCCATCTCACAGACAAAGTGAAGATTCTGGACCAAACTGGAATCAACGAGGGATGCTCGACATCTGTGGCAGGATTTGAATGTTATCACCTCCTACAAAGTTAAATCATGCAACTAGGGGGACAGCAGGGCTTCACTCAATGCCTTCTCTGCTGTCTTTGACCATCAGAACATGGAGGAGCCATCCTGAACCCCCACATCTCCTGATGATCCTTTGGTCTCAGTATCTGAAGCTGACATGTGGGCTGCCTTAAGGAGGGTGAATACAAGGAAAGCAACTGGGCCTGGCCATGTACTAAAGACCTGTGCTGACCAACTGGTTGGTGTGTTCACTGAGATCTTTAACCTCTCGCTTCAGCAGTGTGTGGTACCCACCTGCTTTAAGTAGGCTTCAACGATACCAGTGCCCAAGAAGATCGAGGTGACCTGCCTGAATGACTATCACCCTGTTGCAATTACATCCACAGTGATGAAGTGTTTTTGAGAAGCTGGTGATTAATAATTCCGCTCCTGCCTAAGCGGTAACTTGGATCCACTCAAATTTGCCTACAGAGCAACAGTTCCACAGCAGAAACCATCTCACTGGCTATTCACACACCTCTGGAACATCTGAACAGCAGAGATACATCAGGATGGTTTTTATGGATTACAGCTCAGCATTCAATACCAGCATCCGCTCAAAACTAATCAATAAGCTCCAGGACCCTGGCCTCAACACCTCATTGTTCAATTGGATCCTGGATTTCCTCATTTGTAGACCCCAGTCAGGTTGGATTGGCAAAACCATCTCCTCCACAATCTCCACCAGCACAGGTGCCCCACAGGGCTGTGTACTTAGCCTCTTGCTCTACTCAGCCTATGACTGTCTGGCTAAGCTCAGTTCCAGCACTATATTCAAGTTTGCTGACAACACTACTGTTGTGGACCGTGTCAATGGTCGTGATGACCGTATCAATGGTCAGGAGGGAGATTGAAAATCTGGCTGAGTGGTGTCATAATAACAACCTCTCGCTCAATGTCAGCAAGACCGAGGAACTGATTGTAGACTTCAGGAGAGAGAAACAAGAGTTCCATGAGCCAGTCCTCATTGGAGGATCAGAGTTGGAGAGGGTTAGTAACATTAAATTTCTGGGTGTTACTATCTCAGAGGACCTTTTCTGGACCCGGCATGTGAAGGCAATTGCAAAGAAAGCACACGTCTACATCCTTAGAAATTTGAAGAGGTTTGGTATGACATCAAAAACTTTGACAAACTTTGATGTATAGTGGAGAGTGTATTGACTGGCTGTATCATGGTCTGGTATGGAAACCCCAATGCCTCTGAACAGAGAATCCTACAAAATACAGTGGATTCGGCCTAGTACCTCACAGGTGAAGCTGTCCCAAACATTGAGCACATCTACACAAAAACACTGTTGTTAGAAAGTAGTATTTATCATCAGAGATCCCCACTGCCCAGTCCATGCTTGTTTCTTGCTGTACCATCGGGTAGAAGGTCATGTTCTCATAATTTATTGCTATTTATTTATATTTGCATTTCCACAGCTTGTCGTCTTCTGTACTCTACTTAATCTTTCATTGATCCTGTTATAGTTACTATTCTATAGATTTGCTGAGTATTCCCCCAGGAAAACGAATCTCAGAGTTATATGTGGTGATATATATGTACTCTGTTCATAAAATTTACTTTGAACTTTGAACATTGAGTGGTTGCAGGGAAGTAGTTATTGTTGATTTCATTGTGTGAGGCTTCAGGCTTTTGTACCTCCTGCTCAGCATTACAGTACTTGATGCTTCTTCTTTGAAATGAGAGGAAGGAAAATGCTGAGTAATCACAGGTAACAAAAGTGGTGGTGAAGATAGTGAAATCTATTCTCCATTTAGAAAGATAGTTATGATTCAGGAATTGCAAACAATCTAAATGAGAGACTAGAAACACAGACCAACAATTCCTCCTCAACTACATCTCATGACACAATGTATTTTAAATTGGCATAGATTGCAATGGCATCTTATGGCATTGTTAGCACAGCAACTCCCTTAATGATCCTCAAGAGCCACAACAACATCTCATTCTTGATTTCAAAATACCTGATCTCACATCTTCCACGTCCTTCTCTTTAGTGCAGAGTACTTGTTTGCTATTTAGCCAACATTCTACGACTCCAAGCATAAATTCCCTCCTTTATCCTTGAACATTCCTACTTCTTGCTTTTAATGAATGTAAAAATGTTTTGGGCTTCTCATTTCATGTCCCCCTCCCTTTTTGCCTCCTGATCCTTCCTTGTGGTCTTCCCCTTTGGACCCCCTACTTTATTTTCTTTACATTCCTGCAAGGCCCTTCCTAAACCTTATCTGTGTCCTCTGCCATTTTGACTAAACTCAGTTTCTCTCTTATCATCTGTTCCTTTACCTGAACACCCTTGTCCTTCCTCCTGACCGGAACATGCCCGTCCTGAATTCATGTCCACTGGTTTTTAAATGACTCTCACGTATCACATATGGACTTGCCCAATAACAATTCTAGCCAATTCACTCTGCCCAGTTCTGGTCTAATAATGGTGTAATTTGCACTCCTGCAACACAATACTTCCTCTCCCTGGTTCAAATTATTGCAAACCTTTAAAAGGTTTTGATCACTATTTGCAACATACTCCCCAACTCAAATATCAGTTACCCCCCCAGGCTGATTTCCCAGACAGGTCTGTCTTCTCATTGGACTGTCCACGTACTGTTTCAAGGAACTCTCTAGGATGTACACAACAAATTTTGCCCCATCTGAGCCTCTGTTACTAAAGAGGTCCCCTTCAATATTGAGGGTTAAAAATCACCTGCTACAACAACTCAGATACTTTTAGATCTTTCCCATAACCTATCAACATGTCACTTCCCTTCTCACCCAACAGTTATTGGGAGGTCTATAGTATAATCCCATCAGAGTGAATGTACTTTTCTTATTTTGAGCTCTACCCATATTGTCTCAATGGATGAATCTCCACTGTGTCCTGTCTGGGTGCAGCAGTTTCATTCTCCCTGGTGAGTAATGCAGATAACCATCTCTTTACCTCCCTCTCCATCACATTTAAAACATCGATATTTGGAACATTGAGCTGTTGTTCCTGTTCCCCTCACAACCACATCTCTGTACTGCCCACACCATCATAGTCCTGTGCGCTGATACAGACACTAAGTTCAATTGCCTCACCTCTAATACTCCTTGGACTGGAATAGACTTCCTTCCACCATTTTCCTGAACCTGTCCCTGACCTAACCTCTACCTTACCATCAATCCCTCCATCTACTGGTCTGATGTTTGTTTCCCAGCACTTTTCCACCACCTTCACACTCTAGTTTAAACTCTCCTGACCAGGAGCAGCTCGACTGAACCTACCTGCGAGGATGTTGGTTCTCCTGCAGTTTAGATGCAACCTTTCCCCCAGTACAGGTCCCACCTGGCCTGGAAGGTAACCTGCAATCCATGTACCTGAAGCCCTCTCTCCTGCGGGAGGGGAGGGGGAACATCGACTCAGACCATGAGAGGCCTGCGTCGGGCATTTTCATGCCTTACAAGGCGCAGATTGGAAGTCTGTGTGGGGCGCCACTCCTAGCACAGACTAGAGCAATGTGTGATTAAGTGCCTTGCTCAAGGACACAAACACTCTGCCACAGCTGGGGCTCGAACTAGCGACCTTCAGATCACTAGACGAACGCCTTAACCACTTGGCCACGTCCCTCTTGCACCAGCTCCATATTCAACTGCACTATCTTTTATTTTTTTGTGAAAGTGATTGCAGGAAGGCCCTCCACCAGTCGTAGGGGAGGCGATCAAGATGCAAGGGGCAAGGCCAGCCCACCTTTTAAGGGGGAAAGGTTTCAGGCCACCCTCCCTTCCTGTGACCTCACAAAGGGGATTGTCTTGGGACATCTCCCACTCTGTGACTTCCCAGAGCTCCCCACCCTGGCAACAGTCGGTGAGGTGAGGTATTGGACAGATATTGCGGGTTGAGCCCAGAGAGTAAGCAGCGTCACCAAGCCTCTCTCTGTCTGCCCCTGAAATACGGCTGACTTTGCACATCACTTCCTCCAATATGAAAATACCTATCTCGGGGAAGACCAACTCCTGCCCATCAGACAATAGAGGGTGGTTGAGGGCCAGAGAGAGGGGCCTGTGAGAGGACTTTGAAGGTAAAGTTCATGGTCGCAGAGGGAGCATACAGTGATTTTTCTTTGGAGACAGAAAGTGAGCATTTGTCGATGCTTCCCCCTCTGGGACCGGACGTCTCCTCCCCTTCAGGCATTCCGTCCAATTCTCTTCCTCGGCTAGGTTCTCTGGGGACTCCCCCTCTGGGGCTTGGTACAAGGTTAATGGTAAAATTCTCAGTAGTGTTGAGGAACAGAGGGATCTTGGAGTCCAAGTACATAGACCCCTGCAGAAGTTGATAGTGTGGTTATGAAGTGTGGTGTACTGACATTCAGTAGTCGTGCGATTGAGGTCAATGGCCATGCTGTTTAAGAACTATGGAATTCAGAAACAGGATGGGTGCAGTCACTAAATTTGGAGCATTCTATAAACCCTCCAAAGACTACCACAATACTGAACAGCAGATAAGCAGGCAGAATTTAGAAAGATGCAAATATTATGATTTAGTTGTCCGTGTGACTTTTATTTCTAACACTGATTGGCACCTCCTAATTGTAAAAAGTTTAGATGGGACACAATTTGTTAGATGTGTGTAGGAAGGATTCCTCACAGAGTATGTGAACAGGCCTACTAGAGGTAAGGCCATATTCAATCCAGAACTACAGTACTATGTAAAAGTCTCAGGCAAGGGTGCCTAAGACTTTTGCACAGTATTGTAGTAATTTTATATATTGTACTGTACTGCTGTCGCAATAGAAAAAAACAAATTTCACGATGCATGTGAGTGATGATAAGTCTGATTCTGATATGGGTCTCTATTGTGGACTGACAGTGGGAGGGTGCAGGGAGAGAGGAATCATGGTTGGGAAAAGGGGAAGGGAGCGGGAAGCACCAGAGAGACATTTTGTAATCAATAAACTAATTAAATGACTTTGCCTGGTATCTCAGGGCAGGGTGTGTCTGAACCCGCAGCATCTCCCGGACCGGCACTCCTTCTCTGCCTCCTGACCCACACCCCTCCAGTGGCACACCACCCTCACCATTCCCAACATCCTTTGCTCTTGCCAGATTTACAAACTCGCTCTCCACTCCACATTGACAAATACAGTACTATGCAAAAGTCTGAGGCACCCTATCAATATATATATCTATATATGCTTAAAATGTTTGCATTGTTCTGCTGTTAATGAACCTGGTGAGGTGACATACTTTTCAGTGGGTGAGCATTTCGTAGACAGTGACCTCAAGTCCCTGACCTTTACCATAGCTGATGCACAAGAACAGGAGCAAACAATTGAGGTAATTATTTAATTGGGAGAGTGATAATTACGATGGTATTAAGCAGGAATTTGAGAGTGTAAATTGTGAACAGATGTTCACAGAAAAATGCACAGTAGAAATGTGGAAGTTTTTTTTTTGAGAACACTTGCATGGAATTATGGATACGTTTGTCCCATTGAGGTAGGGAAAGGATGGTAGGAACTATTCAGTCAAGAGGAAGAAGAAAGCAAGATTAATCATAGGAAGCAAAAATCATACAGGGCTCTTGAGATATGGTAGTTAGGAAGGAGCTGAGGACAGGGCTTGGGAGAGCTAGAAAGGAACATGAAAAGGCCTTGCCAATTTAGATTAAAGAAAACCCCAAAGCGTTCTATATAGGTGAAAAGGAGGATGACTAGAGTGCTCAGGGATGAAGAGGGAGACGTGCATAGAGGAGGAGGTCAGGGCAGACTGTAATACATTGCTTCAGTGTTCACCATTGAGAGGGACCTTGATGAATGCATAGATGGCTTAATATGCTGCAGCATGTTGAGGCTAAAAAAAGAGATGTTTCAAACATTAGGATAGATAAGTCCCTGAGATTGGATGGGATATACCCCAGGTTATACAGCATGTGAGGGAAGAGATTGCTGGGTCACTGATGATGCTTGCATTCTCCTTATCCACAAGAGTAGTATCAGAGGAGTGGAAGATGGCAAATGTTGTTCCATTGTTCAAGGAAAGTAGAAGAATTATAGACAAGTGAGTCTTACTTCAGTGGTGGGCAAAGTAATGGAAACAGACAGGATTTACTGGCATTTTGAGAATGATTGTCTTATTAAGGATAGTCAGCACAGTTTTGTGAGGGGTAGGTCTTGATTCATGGGCCAAATTGAGCATTTCAAGGAGGTGACAAAACAAATCCATGAAGATAGAGAAGTGGATCTGGTGTATATGGACTTTTGTAAGGCAATTCCCAATGGCAGGCTCATCCATAAAGTCAGGAGGCATGGGATCCATGGAAAGTTGGCTGCAGGGATTTTGCCCACAGAAGACAGAGGATGCTTGTAGATGGAGCATGTTTAACCTGGAGATTGGTGACTATTGGTTTTCTGCAGGGATCTGTTCTGGGACCCCGCTCTTTGTGATTTTTACAAATGACTTGGATAACCACATACAGGGATGGGTTAGTAAGTCTGCAGATGACAAAGGTTGGAGGAGTGGACAGTGTAAAATGTTGTCTAGGTTACAAAGGGATATAGATAGGGTGCAGAGCTGATCTGAGAAGTACTGGATGGAGTTCGTAAGGAAAAATGTCAAGTGATTCAATTTGGAAAAGCAAACTTAAAGGCAGAATACGAGGTTAAATGCAGAATTCTTAACGGTGTGAAGGAACATAGGGGCCTGGGGCCTGGTGGAATGGAGGGACCTGGGGGTATAGTCCATAGCTCCCTCAAAGTTGCCGTGAAAGTTTATAGTGTGGCTAAGAAAGTGTATGGTGTTGGCCTTCATTAGTCATGTGATTGTGTTCAAAAGTCATGTGGTAATAGTGCAGTTCTATAATATTGTGTTTAAACCACACTTCACAAGATCACAAGACAAAGGAGCAGAAGTAGGCCATTCAGCCCATCGAGTCTGCTCCGCCACTCCACCATGAGCTAAACTATTCTCCCATCTAGTTCCAATTTCCGGCTTTTTCCCCATATCCCTTGATACCCTGACGAATTAGATACCTATCAATCTCCTCCTTAAACACCCTCAATGATTGGGCCTCCACAGATGTATGTGGCAATGAATTCCACAAATCCACAACCCTCTGGCTAAAAGAATTTCTCCTCATCTCTGTTTTAAATGGGTACCTTCTAATTCTAAGACTGTGGCCTCTTGTCCTGGACTCACCCATCAAGGGAGACAGCCTTTCCACATCTACTCTGTCCAACCCTTTCAACATTCGAAATGTTTCTATGAGATTCCCTCCCATTCCTCTATACTCTAATGAATACAGTCCAGGAGCTGACAAACGCTCCTCATATGTTAGCCCCTGCATTCCAGGAATCATCCTCGTAAATCTTCTCTGAACTCGCTCCAACATCAGTACATCTCTTCTAAGATGGGGGGCCCAAAACTGCGCACAGTATCCCAAATGAGGTCTCACCAGTGCCCCATAGTGTATCTCATCTGCCATTTCTTTGCTCTCTTTAGATGTTCCTTTGCAAACTTCTAATACTGAATTTTGTAGTAAGGATGCAGAAAAGGTTTTCTTCTGATGACTCTTCCACAAAGGTCATATTTGTGCAGGTGTCGCTACACAGTAGGACTGTGCACCGCCACTCCAGAGTCTGTTAAATCTTCCTGAAGGTCTTTTGCAGTCAAACAGGGGTTTTGATTTTCCTTTCTAGCAATCCTACCAGCAGTTCTCTCGGAAAGTTTTCTTGGTCTTCCAGACCTCAGCTTGACCTCCACCATTCCTATTAACTGCTATTTCTTAATTACATTACGAACTGAGGAAATGGCTACCTGAAAACACTTTGCTATCTTCTTATAGCCTTCTCCTGCTTTGTGGGCATCATTTATTTTAATTTTCAGAGTGCTAGGTAGCTGCTTAGAGGAGCCCATGGCTGCTGATTGTTGGGACAAGGTTCGAGGAGTCAGGGTATTTATAAAGCTTTGAAATTTGCATCACCTGGCCTTTCCTAACGATGACTGTGAACAAGTCATAGCCCTAACAAGCTAATTAAGGTCTGAGACCTTGGTAAAAGTTATTTGAGAACTCAAATCTCTTGGGATGCCTAAACTTTTGCATGGTGTTCCTTTCCCTTTTTTCACTCTAAAATTGTACAAAACAAAAATAATACATTAATCTTGCTTAAAATGTTGAAAAGAATGTTTCATCTTTAACTTTATTACTTTTGGAGATCAGTTCATCTTCTACTCACTTAACCATTCAAAGTAACAGAAATTTTGACCAGGGGGCCCAAACCTTTGCATGCCACTGTAAATGTGCAGACTATTTTCTAAACGGGGAGAAAATCCAAAAATCTGAGATGCAAAAGGACTTAGGAGTCCCTGTGCAGAACACCCTAAAGGTTAACTTACAGGTCAAGTCAGTGGTGAGGAAGGCAAGTGCCATGTTAGCATTCATTTCAAAAGGTCTAGAATACAAGATCAAGGATGTGATGCTGAGGCTTTATAAGGCACTGATGAAGACTCACATTGATTACTGTGAACAGTTTTGGGCCCCTCATCTTAGGAAAGATATGCTGGCATTGGAGAGGGTCCAGAGGAGGTTCACAGGGATGATTCCAGGAATGAAAGGGTTATCATATGAGGAACATTTGATGGCTCTGGGTCTGTACTCGCTGGAATTCAGAAGGATAAAGGGGGGATCTCATTGAAACCTTTCGAATGTTGAAAGGCCTAAACAGAGTAGATGTGGAAAGGTGGAGTCTAGGACAAGAGGGCACGCCTCATTTCAAAACAGAGATGCAGAGAAATTTCTTTAGCCAAAGGGTGGTGAATCTGTGGAACTTGGTGCCATATGCAGCATGGAGGCCAGGTCATTGGGTGTATTTAAAGGCAGAGATTGATAGGTTCTTGATTGGACATAACATCAAAGGTTACAGGGAGAAGGCTGGGAACTGGGATTGAGGAGGAGAGAAAATAAGGATCAGCCATGATTGAATGGTGGAGCAGACTCGATGGGCCAGGTGGCCTAATTCTGCTCCTATGTCTTATGGTCTTATGATCTAATCCTTACCCTCAGCCATTAGGCTCTATATGTGTCAACCTACAGCCGGGGAAGTGATAACCCCCTCCTGTTAGACAGTTATTAAACTCTCTTTACCAGAACTCTGTTTAGTTCTGTTTACCACATGCTGCTATCGCAGTCATTTTGTGTAATACTGTAGAATACTACCATCACTTACCTGGACAGTGTGAATGTGCACCGATTATTGTATATTATGGTAATTCTGCATCTTATCAGTGTGAACTTTGAAATCTTGTACATCTTAGTTTTAAGGTAACTGATTTTTTTTCTTGCTACTCTTCTAATATTTAAATATGTTGCTGAGGATATTCTACGAGTCTGTGGTGGCCAGTGCCATCATGTTTGCTGGTGTGTGCTGGGGCAGCAGGCTGAGGGTAACAGACACCAACAGAATCAACAAACTCATTCGTAAGGCCAGTGATGTTGTGGGGATGGAACTGGACTCTCTGATGGTGGTGTCTGAAAAGAGGATGCTGTCCAAGTTGCATGCCATCTTGGACAATGTCTCCCATCCACTACATAATGTACTGGTTGGGCACAGGAGTACATTCAGCCAGAGACTCATTCCACCGAGATGCAACACAGAGCATCATAGGAAGTCATTCCTGCCTGTGGCCATCAAACTTTACAACTCCTCCCTTGGAGGGTCAGACACCCTGAGCCAATAGGATGGTCCTGGACTTATTTCCTGGCATAATTTACATATTCCTATTTAATTATTTATGGTTTTATTACTATTTAATTATTTATGGTGCAACTGTAACGAAAACCAATTTCCCCCGGGATCAATAAAGTATGACTATGACTATTTGTAATGCTGTTGTGACACTGTAATTTCCTTTGGGATCAATAAAGTATCAATCTATCTATCTAAGCAACACACACAAAATGCTCGGAACTCAGCAGGCCAAGCAGCATCTGTGAAAAAGAGTAAACAGTCGACGTTTCAGGCCTGACCGTTCATCAGAACTGGAGAAAAAAGCGGAGGTCAGGGTAAGAAGGTGGGGGGAGGTCTCCAGCTTTTTGTGTGTTTTTCCTGGATTTCCAGCATCTGCAGATTTTCTCTATTTAAAACAACACGATAATTCATCAAAGTGCATTGGGCAGAGATCCGAAGTAAACTAAAACAGAAAGGGAAAGCGCAGCTGTGACTTCGAGTTGTAGGCTTGCTAGTAACACGGTGCTCCGGCCAGGGAAACACCTACTTCTGAAGCTCTGCCCAAGGAATTATACTTCACATCAAACAATTGCCGGAGACAGCGACACCATCTGAGCTCCGAGGAATTACAGTCTCTGCTGGACGGCCTCCCGATACAGCGACACTCTCTGAGCTCCGAGGAATTATAGCCTACGCTGCCTCCCCATACAGCGACACCATCCAGACTCTGAGGAGTTACAGGATGGGCACGACATAGGCTCTAGAGCGGCCCCTAGTGTTTCAGGTCAGGATGACAGTGGTGCAACAGTAAAGGCTGATTTATCGTCATGGCTATAGTCATAGTCATACTTTATTGATCCCGGGGGAAATTGGTTTTCGTTACAGTTGCACCATAAATAATAAATGGTAATAGAACCATAAATAGTTAAATAGTAATATGTAAATTATGCCAGTAAATTATGAAATAAGTCCAGGACCAGCCTATTGGCTCAGGGTGTCTGACCCTCCAAGGGAGGAGTTGTAAAGTTTGATGGCCACAGGCAGGAATGACTTCCTATGACGCTCTGTGCTGTATCTCGGTGGAATGAGTCTCTGGCTGAATATACTCCTGTGCCCACCCAGTACATTATGTAGTGGATGGGAGACCTTGTCCAAGATGGCATGCAACTTGGACAGCATCCTCTTTTCAGACACCACCATCAGAGAGTCCAGTTCCATCCCCACAACATCACTGGCCTTACGAATGAGTTTGTTGATTCTGTTGGTGTCTGCTACCCTCAGCCTGCTGCCCCAGCACACAACAGCAAACATGATAGCACTGGCCAACACAGACTCGTAGAACATCCTCAGCATCGTCCGGCAGATGTTAAAGGACCTCAGTCTCCTCAGGAAATAGAGACGGCTCTGAACCTTCTTGTAGACAGCCTCAGTGTTCTTTGACCAGTCCAGTTTATTGTCAATTCGTATCCCCAGGTATTTGTAATCCTCCACCATGTCCACACTGACCCCCTGGATGGAAGCATGGGTCACCGGTGCCTTAGCTCTCCTCAGGTCTACCACCAGCTCCTTAGTCTTTTTCACATTAAGCTGCAGATAATTCTGCTCACACCATGTGACAAAGTTTCCTACCGTAGCCTTGTACTCAACCTCATCTCCCTTGCTGATGGTAGAGTCATCCGAAAACTTCTGAAGATGACAAGACTCTGTGCGGTGTTGAAGTTCGAGGTGTAAATGGTGAAGAGAAAGGGAGACAAGACAGTCCCCTGTGGAGCCCCAGTGCTGCTGATCACTCTGTCGGACACACAGTGTTGAAAGCACACATACCATTCTACTATCCCTCGAGGTCGAGGATGATGGTTTTTGTTCTGTTGATCTACTTATGGGCTCTCAAGTGGCTTATGAGTCCAATCTTGGCTTTGAAAGTTCTTCCGCATTCAGGACAGGTAGTTCCAGATGGCAGATCGGGCTTTGGTTGTTGCTGCCTCTCTTTCCATTTTCTTCTCTTTTCTTCTAATTCTGCACATCTGTTGGCTTCGAAAGTTGCTGTTCCTTCTCGGATGATGGCTTGCCACAGTTTCCTGTCCTTGGCATTGGTTTCCCAATCGTTGATGTTACATTTCTTCATGTTGGCTTTTAAGACGTCTTTGAATCTCTTCTGTTGTCCGCCTCTTTTACATTTGCCTTCATTAAGCCAGGAGTAGAAGATTTGTTTCAGCAGACGTTCGTCTTTCATCCGAACAACATTTATACTTCTGCGTCATTCTGGCTGATTTATACTTCTGCGTCAAATCGATGCCATAGGTATGGCGTAGCCGCGAACCCTATGCAGTGCCTACGCAGATCCCCACGCAGTAGCCTGATGCATACCTCTCCCAAAATGTAACAACGCGTCGCGGCAACGCAGACCGCAACAATTGTGATTGGTCCGCTTGGTAGCATCGCATTTCCTCCTACGCTGCAATAGCTTCCCATTGGACGACTGAAGGGCAGGGAAGGAACTCTGGCTGTAATGCGAGCAAACACTCCAGCTAGCTCGCTTGCACAGGCCTGGAGAACCCATCCTGGGACGCCATCTGGGCCCGTCGCCTTCCTTGGATTTATCTTCAGGAAGACCCTTCCAACGTCGTCCTCGGTGACGATGAATCTCGATGCCACCAGGTCCGGTTCATCCGGAGGGAGCGGGACGCTCCTCTTCTGTTCGAATCTTGCATAGAATACGTTAAGTTCGTCAGGAAGAGAAGCGCCACAGTTATTGATATTCCCAGCCTTTTCTTAATGCCCAGTGATCTCATTTAGACCCTGCCATAGTCTACTGGCATCCCTCTGGTTAGCCTGGGCTTACAACTTGGCTCAATATTGCCTCTTGGTGCCCTTAATGGCTTTCCGGAGTTCACGCCTGGATTCCATGTAGCGACTGGCATCCCCGGACCTAAAAGCGCAGCTCTAGCCTTTAAAAGGGACTTGACCTCATAATTCATTTAAGGTTTCCGGTTAGGGAATACCCGGATCGTCTTGTGAGACACACAGTCCTCCATGCATTTCCAAATAAAGTCCGTGACAGCTGAGGCATACTCATCGAGATTAGCTGCCGAGTCCTTGAATACTAACCAGTCCACCGATTTAAAGCAGTCACGGAGGACCTCAAGCAAATCAACAACTACTGGACGTTATGAAGTTTATTGTAGTATTATTTGATGTTATATTTTTGCCATTTTTCCCAACTCAATGTCCCAGTTGAGATGACTCATAATATAGACTTGTATTATTAACAATCAGAAAAAATAATACAAACTCTAACTGGTCTAAGTTTATGAAAAATACATACTTTTTGTCTGGAAATAGAGCCTGCACCCTTCTTTCACGTAATTGGTAGATCTTGTTGCATAATGTATGTTTTTCCTGCCATGAGACTTTTGCAGGAATTTACCACTTCATAATAATGATCAGATAGGCACAGAGAGAATCTGTGTTTATTGGCAAGTACCTTTGCTGGCTCAGTTCACAAGCACATGGATTTACACAACTGAATACCCTGTGCACACTTGCTAGGTGTCCTTGACCTTCCATGAATAGTCAAAGAATAGAAAAGGTAATACCCAGAAGGAAGAGTCTACTCTGGCCAGTCATTCCTCGTGGTTGATGTGATCTCAATATGTCCAATGGGGGCGGGGGGGGGTACTCCACATCTGTGATGCTTGGTCTCCAGAGAATTGTCACCACCTGATCCCCCAAAATCATGTATTTTTATACTTTTCCTTATCAGGTCAATCTATGATGTTTAAATTTCATTGACTTGAGGTCTTCTAAATGACTTATGTCAGATTCCCATTGGATGAAGCCACTGGGCCTAATGAGATCAGATTGCTTCTTCAAGCCTGTATCTTACGTGATAAGCAGCTTATCTGAGAAGGGTCTCAGGTTTAGCAGAAACTCCTTGTGTCCATATTCAATTGCTCTGAGTAAGTTATCCCAGCAAGAATCAGTTCAAACCATCCACGAAATGGCTTTTACTACCTACCTGGCATTACCACCGTGAACTTTGCCCTACATCACGTCAGTTGTCCCATTCACCCCGTGAACTCCAACCTACATCACGTATCTGATAATGAGGTAGACGGTATAACAGTTAGAGAATCTGTTGTGTTAATGAGAGCTCACAGTTATTTCTGAATATGCTGGTGCCACAAAGAAGATACTTATGTCAGTTGTGAAGATGGGGTTAGGATGCTGTAAGGGATATATACAGGTCACGTGATTGGACAAAGGACTGACAGCTGGGATATCATTTTCTTGTGGGCATTCAGAGTAAATACAAAGAAACACAATAGAATCAATGAAAATACACACAACAAATGGAGTAAAACAACCAACATGCAAAAACAAAAGAGAAAAATAATTAATAAGTTAGCAATAAGTATTGAGAACATGAGTTGTAGAGTCCTTAAAGGTGTAGGCATCCCCTTTGGTTCAGCAGCCTGATGGATAACTGTTCCTAAAGCTGGTGGTGTGGGTCCTGAGGTTCCTGTACCTCCTTCCTGATGGCAGCAGTGAGGAGAGAGCTTAGCCTGTATGGTGGGGTCCTTGATGATGGATGCTGCTTTCCTATGACGGCGTTCCTTATAAATGTGGTCAATGGTGGGGAGTGCTTTACCCATACTGGACTGTACCGTATCCAGTACATTTTGTAGGATTTTCTGATCAAGGGCGTTGGTTCTTCCATACCAGGCTGCAACGCAACCAGTCAATATATTCTCCACCACGCATCTATAGAAGTTTGTCAAAGTTTTAGTTGTCATACTGAATCTTCGCAAACTCCTCAGGAAGGAGAGGCACTGCCGTGCTTTCTTTGTAATTGCACTTGCATGCTGGACGCAGGACAGATCCTCTGAAATAAAGTTAAATCTTGCAACATATTGGACAGCAGAGCTTCCCTTCCAGATGAGAATGCTTTCTATGCTTGCCTTGAGCACCAGAACAGGGAGGAACTATTGCACACTCCTACGTCTCCTGATGTTCCTTTGGTCTCGGTATCTAAAGATGACATGCGGGCTGCCTTCAAGAGAGTGAATTCGAGGAAAGCATTCAGTCCAGACAGAGTACTGAAGACCTGTGCTGACCAACTGGCCAGTGTATTCACAGATATCTTCAACCTGGATGAACCCTCGCAAGGCAGAAGGTCCCCATGGAGTACTTGCTAAGGCTCTGAAAACCTGTGCCAACCAACTAGCGGGAGTATTCAAGGACATTTTCAATCTATCACTGCTACAGGCAGAAGTTCTCACTTGCTTCAAAGAGGCAACAATTATACCAGTGCCTAAGAAGAATAATGTGGGCTGTCTTAATGACTATCGCCCGGTAGCACTCACATCGACAGTGATTAAATGTTTTGAGAGGTTGGTCATGACTAGACTGAACTCCTGCTTCAGCAAGGACCTGGACCCACTGCAATTTGCCTAGGTCAACGGCAGACGCAATCTCAATGGCTCTTCACACGGCTTTAAACCACCTGGACAACACAAACACCTATGTCAGGATGCTGTTCATCGACTATAGCTCAGCATTTAATACCATCATCCTCACAATCCTGATTGAGAAGTTGCAGAACCTGGGCCTCTGTATCTCCCTCTACAATTGGATCCTCGACTTCCTAACCAGAAGACCACAGTCTGTGCGGATCAGTGATAACATATCCTCCTCGCTGAAGATTAACACTGGCGCACCTCAGGGGTGTGTGCTTAGCCCACTGCTCTATTCTCTATATACACATGACTGTGTGGCTAGGCATAGCTCAAATACCAATTATAAATTTGCTGATGATACAACCATTGTTGGTAGGACCTCAGGTGATGACAAGAGGGTGTACAGGAGTGAGATATGCCAACTAGTGGAGTGGTGCCACAGCAACAACCTGGCACTCAACGTCAGTAAAACGAAAGAGCTGATTGTGGACTTCAGGAAGGATAAGATGAATGGGTAATTACTGAAGGGTAATACCACATATCAATCATCATAGAGGGATTAGAAGTGGAGAGAGTCAGCAGCTTTAAGGTCCTGGTTGTTGAGATCTCTGAGGATCTAACCTGGTCCCAACATATCGATGTAGTTATAAAGAAGGCAAGACAGTGGCTGTACTTTATTAGGAGTTTAAAGAGATTTGGCATGTCAACAAATACACTCAAAAACTTCTATAGTTGTAACATGGAGAGCATTCTGACAGGCTGCATCACTGTCTGGTATGGAGGGGCTACTGCACAGCACCAAAAGAAGCTGAAGAAGGTTGTAAATCTAATCAGCTCCATCTTGGGCACCAGCCTACAAAATATCCAGGACGCCTTTAGGAAGTGGTGTCTCAGAAAGGCAGCGTCCATTACTAAGGATTTCCAGCACCCAGGGCATGCCTTCTTCTCACTGTTACCATCAGGAAGGAGGTGCAGAAGCCTGAAGGCACAAATTCAGCGATTCCGGAACAGCTTCTTCCCCCTTGCCATCCAATTCCTAAATGGACATTGAAGCTTTGGACACTACCTCACTTTTTAAAAAATATACAGTATTACTGTTTTTGCACATATTTTAAAATCTACTCAATATGTGTAATTGATTTATTTGTTTATTTATTATTGTTTTTTTTCTCTCTGCTAGATTATGTATTGCATTGAACTGCTGCTGCTAAGTTAACAAATTTCACATCACATGTAGGTGATAATAAACCTGATTCTGATTCTGACCTCTCACGGTGCTTTGAGAGGCTGGTGCTGAAGCATATCAGCTCCTGTCTGAGTGGTGACTTGCATCCACTCTAATTTGCTTACCGAAACAACAGGTCCACAGCAGATGCCATCTCATTGGTTCTTCACCCAACTCTAGAACATCAGAACAGCAAATATGCATACATCAGGATGTTCTTCATGGAATACAGATTATTTAATACCATCATCCCCTCAAAACTGATCAATAAGCCCCAGGACCTTGGCCTCAACACCTTCTTGTGCAATTGGATCCTGGATTTCCTCACTTGTAGACCCCAGTCAATTCGGATTGGCAAAACCATCTCCTCCACTGTCACCATCAACACAGGTGCACCACAGGGATGTGTAATTCGCCCCCTGCTCTACTCACTTTACACCTATGACTGAGTGGCTAAGCACAACTCCAACACCACATTCAAGTTTGCTGACTACACCACTGTTGTGGGCCGTATCAAAGGTGGTGATGAATCAGCGTACAGAAGAGAGATTGAAAATCTGGCTGAGTGGTCTTATAATAACAACCTCTCAATGTCAATATGACAAAGGAACTGATTGTAGACTTCAGGAGAGGGAAGCTGGAGGTCCATGAGACAGCAATGATCAGAGGTAAAGAGGGTCAGTAACCTTAAATTCCTGGATGTCACTATCTCAGAGGACCTGTACCAGACCCATCATATAAATATTATTGTGAAGAAAGAAAGCACAACAGCGCTTCTACTTCCTCAGGAGTCTGCAGAGTTTTGGCACGTCATCAAAAACCTTGGCAAACTTCAATGGATGTGTGGTGGAAAGTGTGCTGACTGGCTGCATTACAGCCTGGTGTGGGAACACCAATGGCTTTGACTGGAAAATCTTCCAGAAGGTAGTGGATTCAGCCCAGTACATCACAGGTGAAACCGTCCCAACCATTGAGCACATCTACCTGAAATGTTGCCATCGAAAAGCAGCCTCCATCATCAAAGATCCACACTACCTAGGCCATGCTCCTTTCTCACCACTGCCATCAGGTAGACAGTACAGATACACAGGACTCACACCACCAGGTTCAAGAACAGTTACTACCCCTGAATCATCAGGCTCTTGAACAAAAGGGGATACAACACTCATTTAAGGACTCTGTTATATTGTTACTTCATGCTCGTTATTTATTGCTATTTATTTGTATCTGTATTTGCACAGTTTGTTTATAGTGTATAGTTCCTGGTGTTTACAGAATACGGTCACTGTTCTATAGATTTGCTAAGTATGCTCACAGAAGAAGAATCTCAGGGTTGTATGTGGTGACATGTATGTACTCTGATAATAAATTTTACTTTCAACTTTAATAACTCCAAGCAACTTAAAGTTGCTGACCCTCTCCACCTTTGATCCGTCAGTGAGGACTGGTTTATGGACCTCTGGTTTCCTCCTCCTGAAGTCAATAGTTAGCTCCTTGGTCTTGCTGACATTGAATGAGAGATTGTTGTTATGGTACCACTCAGCCAGATTTTCAACCTCCCTCCTGTATGCTTATCCATCACCACCAGTGATTTGGTCAACTTACACATGTCATTGGAGCTATACTTGGCCTTCATGCATTGAAGGTGAGAACGGGTAGGTTCACAGGGGATGTGAGGGCTAAGCTTTCTTACTCAGAGAGTGGTAGATGCCTGAAATGCACTGCCTGGTATGGTGATAGAGTCAGATACATCAGAGGCCTTTAGATAGGCACATGAATGTGATGAAGATGGCGGGATATGGACATGATGTAGGTAGGAGGGATTAGCTTTTGGGGGTCTTGATTTACTTTTTAGCTGGGTTGGCACGACATTGTGGGCTGAAGGGCCTGTTCCTGTTCTGTACTGTTCTATGTTCTATGTTCCAGTGATGTATAAATTTGGTAGAGCAGGGGGCTGAGCATGCAGCCCTGTGGTGCATCTGTGTTGTTTGAGATTGTAGAGGTGTTGTCAATCCAAAACTGACTGGAGTCTGCAAGTGAAAAAGTCAATGTAAGCAACTTCACTGTCCAGATATTCCGGGAGAGAGTGAAGAGCCAAAGAAATGGCATCTGCTATTGGTCTGTTTTGACAGCAGACAAATTGGAGTGGATCCAAGTCGCTTTACAGCCAGGAGTTGATATGCTTCATCACCAACCTCCCAAAGTTGTTCATCACGATGGATATACTGTAATTGCTACTGGACGACAGTCATTAAGACAAGTTACAAAGTTTTTTTCAATTGAAGCCTGTTTGAAGCAGGTTGGTACCTCTGCTGAAGGGAGAGGTTAAAGGTATCAGTGAATGTTACAGCCAGTTGATTAGCACAGGTCTTTAATACTCAGCCAGGTACCTGTCTGGGCCAGATGCTTTCCATGAGTTCACACTCCTGAAGGATGCACTCTCGTCAGCCTCACACACTGAAATCACAGTCATCGGGGGCTGTATGAGTTCATGAAGGTGTCTCCATGCTTTGAGGGTCAAAGTGAGCATAAAAGGCAGTAGGCTCATCTGTGATCGAAACCTTGTTGTCACAGATGTCGCTTGTTTGTCGCCTGACCTGTGTTTTACCTGAATTTCTGGATTCCGGTCTTCGCATCTGTTCTTTCTCCAGATTATTGTCATTTAATTTTTGTCGAATTGCGCAGAAATCTAAAGTTATCCGGGGTGTTAGGTGGTACTGTTACTGGGTGACCTTCAGTATGGGACTGGTGCATCCCTAGGCTTATCAGGAGCGCTGTGTTTCTGTTCTGTTGTGGCTAAACCATTGGAAAAAGACGGTGGTGCAGCTGGAAGATGTGAGGCCACTCTCTGCTATGTCCGTCACTCTGACTAACTCCCTTCCCCGCCACTCTATAATGCCATCACCTCCACGGTGCAAGTCTAGGGTGAGACGGTTACGGCAATGCATGTGACATATGCTCTGAAATTTCTCCATGGCTTCGGCAGACACACACGGGTTGGTGGCTGGTGGGGAAAATACCACTAATAACATTAGGATAGGATATTTGATCGTTTTTGGTGAAATCCTGGAGCTGTGACTATTTTTTATTTAGGTATTTGTGAAATTTGCCCTCGCTCGACCCGTTATTTTCCCAGCATACCCTGCTGTAGCCTCCCGCCATTTCACAGATCCTCAGTCTCTCTCCAGCCGAGGGACAACTGTACACAAGTGTGAGCATTTTTCCACTCTTTCCGATGGGTACCATTGGATTCCAGCTATCAGCTATATTAAGCAAGGAATGAACATTGAAATGTAAGGTTAAAAGTCAAAAATAATGAAAAAAAATTCACTGCTCGCTTATCTTCGGCCTGATTTTGATGAAATATTGAAGGTAATCATCCAAAATCCTCTTCTTCACCTGGATAAAGTGAATTTAGTGTTCTTTAACAAGCCAAATGAAAAAAAAACATTTCTAGGCTATAAGTTAGTTTTACGTCATTTTAACTATCATTAATAGCGGATCAACCCCTTGACCTAGCCCCACCAACTATAGTTGATTGGAAAGAGGCCCTTTTTCTCTTTGTGTTGATAGGAAAAAGAGTAAATAGTGAGGCAATGAACGAGAAGAAACGCATTTCCAAACCTCCCAAATGGTTGCTCTCCTTCCCGTTAACATTTGTCACTTCCAAAATACGATATTTTTAATTCGTATAGATACAATAATAATTTATGTAAAGATTCAAGCTTCTTTAACTTTTTATATATTTAAAGACTAAACAGGATCTGTATTGGTCTAACCATGTAATACCCGACGTGTGAGGATATTGTGAGTATCGACACTCACAGGTACGCTTCCTGTCCAACCATTTCTGCGAGAGAAACGGTACGAGGCAGGGTTGCCAACCTACCACTTTTGATACTAATATTCAGTAATATTCGTGGCATTAGCAATAGTTCATTAGACATTCTTTTTTCATACTTGGTTTCAATTTAGGTGGCTAAAAGTGTAAAGAGTTCATTTGCTTTATTTCTGTTATTTTTATACCTGCTTAGGGACACTGCTAAGTGCTGTGGGTCCTGCTGTCTGCTCTGACTCAGTCGTATTAGTAAGGCTACATCTGTGGTGGTCCGTGGATTACTCGCTAATACAGAAGTAAATTTTTCTCACTAACACCCTGTGGCTTCTAAGCAAACAATGTTAACTTCTTTCTTTCATAAACAAGCTGAGTATAACAAGAGACTGATAAACAATAAAAGTGACAAAAGCTGTGTTTCGCCTGCTTCTAGTTCAAATTTTCTAACCGAAGCCAAATGCAGTTCTGAAAGTATGGTCATAGTAAGTTGCTATGGTGACCGAGGGCATTATTAAATAGACAACTGATGTTAAGATTTTCGGCAGGTTGTTGATACTTCTTCAAGGACTTTTGCCTGCTTGCATTTCTTTCACAGAGAGGAAGGAGGAGTTATTTGAATGACAATTAATGCTCAGTATGGGAAGATAAAATAGGAGGTCAAGTGATAGACCTCAGACACATGTTCTGGACACTGAATGAGCATTGTTATGCCCACAGGAAAAGTGGGTTTTGGAGGATCAATCAGTCGCTCTTGCAGTGGGAAGAGGAAAAAGATTGACTGGTGGGGAGTTGTCCATGTGTCCACCCTTGCCTGGGGGATAGCTCCATCACAGAAAACCGGACCCTTTGTTAAAGTCACAGTCAGTGACTTTTAAAGGATTTCAGAGGACAACGAGAAGATCGACAGTGTCAGCTCACCTGAAGACTCAAATCTCTCTCTCCATCACTACTCAACTCAATACCATGAACTGAACTGAACTTTACTCATCATCGTAAGACTGTATATTTTTACCCCTAGATTTAAAGAAGCTTGGTTTTTCATATATATATTTCCACACTTACTGATATACATACATATATATATAATCATTGCTAACCTGTTTGATTTATCTACATTTATATTACTGTATTGAGTCGTTACTAATAAATATTATTAGTTTATAGCAATACTGGACTCCAAAGTGTTTTCCATCTCTGCTGGTTCTTTATTCCCATCACACGGTACATGACACTAAGCATCTATTGAACTGTCTCAATAACCATGGGTTTGATGACTCTTACTTGAAACAGAACCTTGTTGCATTTGCTAGTGATGGAGTGAGCTTAATGCTCGGTGTCAAATCTGGTGTTGCTACCATTCTCAAGGAACATTACCCTGATGTGATAATTTGGCACTGTCTTAATCACAGATGAGAACTTGTAGTAGGTGATTCAGAGAGAGAAGTTCATGGAATAAATCATTTTCAATCATTTATGGACAAATTGTACTCTGTTTACAGTAGATGACCCCTAAATCAAAAGGAACTGTCTGAATGTGCCTCTCAACTAGAATAACAAATTTGCAAAATAGGTCATGTTTTGGGCACCAGGTGGGTAGCTAGCTCGTTTTGAACAGTTTCAGCAGTGTGGCAAAATTATGAAACACTGTTTTCATTTTGAAAAAGCAATGAAGGATGAAACAAGATCTGGGAGTGACAGAAAAACCTATGAAGGTCTGTTGAAAAGATTCTCTTCAGAAGAATTTATATTGGACTTAGCTCTAATGTACGACACGTTGCATGAAATGTGTTTACTGTCAGAGTGTTTACAGAAATGCACTACTACGATTGTTTATGCAGACAAACTGATCCAATGGAGCATAAGATCACTGCATGGACTTAAAGAGCAACCTGGTACAAAAACTCTAGAAGCTCAAGAGGCAGTTGAAAAGGGGAAGTTTGGAGAAATTACCTTAACAAGCAACAACAAAATTGTCTCCATTAATTATCTACAGTTTCTTACTAGCCTTATAAACAATTTGCAGCACCGTATGTTCATGGCAACATCCTTGAAAGGTTCTCAAACTTCTAAACCTCAAAGTATGTATAAATCCCTGCTAAATGAAATGTGTGTCCTTGATAAAGATAACTGGCCTGCTGAAATACCGCCTAATTATGGAGAAGCTGCAATATCATCTCTAAGAGGTTTAAGCTTTCTTCTTCCTTTGTAATAAATGCCTTCAGAGATTATGTGGAGGATCGTGGACGCTGCATCCCCCAAAATTTACGCCTATTACTGAGCTGTTCACAAGTTATTCCTATTAGTACTGCTGAGTGTGAGAGAGGATTCAGTCACATTAACTTGATAACAACAACAACAGACTCAAGGATTCTCATAGATCATGTATCAGCACTTATGTTTGTTAAACTACACGGACCTCCTCTAGTTCAGTGGAATGCTGAGCCATATGTCACATCATGGCTGCGGTACCACAGATCAGCAGATGACATCAGGACAAGAGTTGCTTCAGACCCTAAACACATATTACGCCTGACCCTTTGTGGAAATTATTGTGAAACTTCTCATTGGTGGCATTTGGTAAACAGGTACCTGTAATTACTTTTAAATTGGTAAAATATTAAGCGGTATAGATAGAGTGGACAGCCAAGCGCCTCTTCCCCAGGGCACCACTGCTCAATACAAGAGGACATGGCTTTAAGGTAAGGGGTGGGAAGTTCAAGAGGGATGTTAGAGGAAGGTTTTTTACTCACAGAGTGCTTGGTGCATGGAATGCACTGCCTGAGTCAGTGGTGGAGGCAGATACACTAGTGAAATTTAAGAGACTACCAGACAGGTATATGGAGGAATTTAAGGTGGGGGGTCATATGGGAGGCAGGGTTTTAAGGGTCGACACAACATTGTGGGCCGAAGGGCCTGTACTGTGCTATACTGTTCTATGTTCTAAAATACATGATCACCGTCTTTTTCTTTACTTGCTTGATAATTATATTTTATGATAATTAGTGAGTGCAACTGTGCAATACTTCGTCATATTATTAAATTAAGAATTATATGTTTTATTGTACCAGTTATACACTGAAATGTAGTGATAGGCTATAATCTTGTTAATGTCTTAACTATCACTATATTTGTGTGGAGCTCTGGAATTCATATATTTATTTCATCTTAGTTTAGTGCTTGACATTATAAGAAACCCTATTCATATATATATCACACCCAATTTGTGTACCTGCTCATTACATGAATGGGGCAAGGAAGTTGCCCAGTACATGAAATGAGCAGGTACGCAAACGGGGTGTGACATACGAGGGGTGATTGATAAGTTCGTGGTCTAAGGTGGAAGAAGTCAATTTTAGAAAACCTAACAATTATCTGGAACAGAAATACCACAAAAGTTATTAACTTCAAACTTTCTGCATAATCACTCAAGAGTTGAACTGCACGTGCATGTAACAAGAGCTGTATAACCTCGGACCACGAACTTATCAATCACCCCTTGTACGGCTCCGGCCCCTAAAAAATTGGCACTGCACCCCTGCTGACAGCTCGGTTCACTCTGGATTCATAGCACAAGGAGATTCCTTCAGATCTACAGAAAACCATCTGCCTGTCTATAATTACAGCGGGTGACTCCAGTAATCTAAATCGGCACCATGAACGGCGCAGATATCGTGTGCCAAGTGTCAGCTGCGATACTAGACTGTCGTTCAACGTATAGTAGTAAGATTAAAATTTGCACCATCTCTCCGGGCGGCCAGTCACACACACCGGCACCTAAACAGATTATGCTTAACCGTTCCCCGCAGTCGCCGGCCCCGTCACACTTCCCCGGCAGCGGGCTGCTGTCTGAAATCGATGACGGATAAGAAGCCGAATGCACAGTCATTCAGCGCCGGCAGTCGCTGGGGGACCCAGCTCCATCACTTCAGACTGCTCACGCTGTGCGCTTCGCACCCGCAATAAATTTCAATGCCCCCTGCAATAATCTGAACTCGAGCTCTATCCCCCGCGCTCACGGGAACTATAGACAGCCCTTTCACAGACACTGTGAGTGGCTCTTAAAAGAGCCTTTGGGTCACCGGGTTCAGAATCTGTCGCTTCACTTGCTGGCGCTGCCCGTTTTCTTGGGCAACAGCACGGCCTGGATATTGGGCAGCACCCCGCCCTGAGCGATGGTCACCCCTCCCAGCAGCTTGTTGAGCTCCTCGTCGTTGCGGACGGCCAGCTGAAGGTGTCTGGGGATGATGCGGGTCTTTTTGTTGTCCCGGGCTGCGTTGCCGGCCAACTCGAGGATTTCAGCTGTCAGATACTCGAGCACAGCGGCCAGATAGACCGGGGCTCCGGCACCCACACGCTCAGCATAGTTACCCTTTCTCAGGAGCCTGTGAACACGGCCCACCGGGAACTGCAGTCCGGCCCGGGACGAGCGAGATTTGGCCTTGGACCGAGCTTTGCCACCGGTTTTCCCTCGTCCAGTCATCTTCACAATCTCAGTAAGTACTTCACACAGAATGATGAAATAGGCCAGCCCTCGTCCTTCTTGTAGCTTTTGGGGGAATGTAGTGGAGTGTTTATGATTGGTGGAGAGGAAATAATCCAATCAAAGAGCAGCCTCATTCACCAATCAGGAGACAGCAACTGCAGAAGCGCGGAAACAAACCGCTTATTTCCTAACAAAAATGAAATTTGAAAAAGCCCGCCATAAGATCCTTTGTTCAAACCTAATCTAAATCCAAATTATTCCAGATCTGTTTGTCCCCCTATTCACCTCATTACTGAAGTCCGGTACATTTAACATAGGTGCAGTTGATATTGAAACCGTGTCTGAGGATTTAATTTGCCGAAATCTTTCAATTCATAAATGCTCTGAACAAAAAAAAAATCATTTCTCAGCTCTGCTGCGGCCGGTCATTGTGTGAACCTGATCAGGTTATCAACAGATCGCTCTTCTCGGTTGCGACTGGAGTTTAGCCCGTAGTTTTAACACATCATTTCACAGATGAAATTAAATTATTCAATTCCATAGATGCTGCCTGACCCGCTGAATTCCTCCAGCACATCGTGTGTTGTTCTGCATTTCCAGCATCGGCAGAATATCTTGTATATCTGAAATAACCGTGAACAAGTTCACGTCAGGCACTGAAATAGATTTCAATTAAATTGCCAAAATGGGACAGAAATTAATAAACCGCATTCCCCACCGCCATTAAATCAGAAACAGCAATTATCCGGTTCAAAGTTTTTAATAACCGGGAGAGAGACCCAGAGGAGGAGGTGATGTTCCCGTGTGTGCAGTAGAAAGAATGTAACAAAGACTTCGGGGTTATACCGACCCGTATCTGGGCCGTATCCTCCAAATAGCCTGACTTTCCCTTTTCTATTTATGATTTATAATTTAATTTTTTAATATTTACTATCGATTTGTAATCTAGGGAGCGCGAAGCGCGTTATCAAATATCGCTGTGAAGATTGTACGCTGTAGTATCAATTGTTTGGCGACAATATAAGTAACAGTCAACTGATTAACACGGATAGAACTTGAATTACCTCATATAAAAAGGAAAGGAAAGGAATTTCCAGATTTACTTCAATTCAATGGCTTTGGGTCACTGGTTAATGTTAAATATTACGTATTAACTCTTTCAGTGAATCTGTGAGTGGCTCTTAAAAGAGCCGTTGGGTTTCCGCTGTGTTTTCTGGGCACTCTTCACTTGGAGCTGGTGTACTTGGTCACCGCCTTTGTCCCTTCCGACACGGCGTGCTTGGCCAGCTCCCCAGGCAGCAGCAGGCGCACGGCAGTCTGGATCTCCCGGGAGCTGATGGTCGATCGCTTGTTATAATGGGCCAGCCGGGAAGCCTCGCCCGCGATGCGCTCGAAAATATCGCTCACGAACGAGTTCATGATGCTCATGGCCTTGGAGGAGATGCCGGTGTCGGGGTGAACCTGCTTCATCACTTTGTAGATATAGATGGAGTAACTCTCCTTCCTCACCCTCCTGCGTTTCTTGCCAGACTTGCCCGCTGGTTTGGGCAAAGCTTTCTTGGCGCCCTTCTTGGGAGCGGATTTCTGCTGCTCGGGCATTTCTTCAGTTGGTTTCAAGGCTAAAATGAGCAAACCCCGCCGGACGCGGATGAAATAGACAGTACTCACTGCGGTATGCTAATACAGGGCGGGGAAACTGTGAACTTTCAATGGTTGATTGGAAAAACAAATCGCCCATCAGATTTGTTCCGGCAAATCCTTGGTTGAATATCAGAGAGAAACGTAACGCAATCGTTCGCTCTACCAATCAGAAGCCGCACCCACTACCCAGGGCCCGTCGGGGAACCGTGCCGATCTGCTTCAGTCGTCGGTGACATTTAATGCGGCAGAGCCGTTTGGGGCTGAAATCAAAACAAGAGAAGATGTAATTTTTAAAAAGCAGACAATGAGGTGAAATGTTGTAAAGTAATACCCTTAAATCGTTTATTTCACAACCCAGAGCCGCAAGAGACCGAAGGAGAGAGTTAGCCATTTCGATGTGCAGTTCAAAGCCGAGTTTTTTTTCCTTAAGTGCAAGTACATTTGAAATGAAAAACGTACAGCATCACAGGCAGATAGCATCAGAATACAACATTCACAAGAAACAGGGAAATTAAACATGAATTATACAAGGAAGACGACAATCTGAACAAAATTAAAACAAAAGTCACTGCAGTATACAATAGTTTTACTGTTGTAGTGATTAGGTTCTTTTCAGAATTGAGTGGGCGAAGGGAAGTAGCTATTCTTGATCTCATGGTGCGGGGCTTCAGGCTTCTGTACGTCCTGCCCAGCGTCAGCTGCTGGTTCTTCTTTGAAAGGTGAGGAAGGGAAACACAGAATAATCACAGGTAACTAAGGTGGTGGTGAAGATAGGGAAATCCATTCAAACGGACATTGTGACTCCATTTATAAAGACAGATGAGTCAGGATCACGTAATGACTGGATCTGTTCTGGGAGTAACAAGGAGGCTTGGTGCAGAGTTACATAAAACTGTACAGCACAGGAACAGGCCCTAAAAACAAGCAGCTAAAAAGCAAATCAAAAACACTAATCCCTACTACCTACGCAATGTTACATCCCTCCATCCATGTGCCTACATCCCTCCATCCATGTGGCTACATCCCTCCATCCATGTGCCTATCCAACTGTCTCTTAAAAAGCCTCTAGTGTACTTGCATCTACCATCATACCAGGCAGCACATTCCAGACATCCACCACTCTCTGAGTAAAACACTTACCCCTCTCATTCCTTTGAACTTACCTCCACTCACCTTCAATGCATGCCCTTTGGTATTAAACATTTCTACCCTGGGAAAAATAATAGCCCTGTCCACTCTATCTAAGCCTCTCATAATATGAAACACTTCACATTTATCTGCGTAAAACTCAGTCTGCCATTTCTCTGCCCATATCTGCAACTGATGCATGTCATGTTGCATACTTTGCAGTCTTCTACACTATCCACAACTCCACCAAGCTTGGTATCATCTACAAACATACCAACCCACCCATTTACTTTTTCATCCAAATCATTTATGTACATCACAAACATCAGAGGTCCCAGCACAGAAAGCCCTGCGGAAGACCCACTCTTACGGATCTCCAGCTTGATTAAGTCCCTTCGATCACTACCCTCTGTCTTCTACAGGCAAGCCAGTTCTGAATCCAAACAGCCAATTCGGAACAAACCCCATGCATCTTGATCTTCTGGACTAGCCTCCCATGAGGGACTTTGTCAAACGCCTTACTAAAATCCAATATTCACTGCTCTACCTTCATCAATCTCTCTTATCACCTTGTCAAAAAACTCAATCAACTTGGTACTACATGACCTGCCCCATACAAAGCCATGCTGGCTCTCCTTAATTAGGCCCTGGGTTCCAAATACTCATATATCCTATCCTCAAGAATTTTTGAGTATCCACATCTTGTGTCCCCAACACAGGGACTTGGTGGTGCGAGCAGCATGTGTGGGGGGAGAGGGACATTCAACGTTAGAACCCTGTGTTAAGACAGAGAGTATAGGGGAAGGTAGTAATCCGTCTGATCGGCTCAGAAAAGGGGCTGGTGCTGCGATAGGAGAATAAGGCTGAGGCTCTGGAGTGCAGTGAGAATGGGAAGAGAGAAGGGAGAGGGGCATCTGGGATGTGAAAGTGGGGGAGGGCAGAGCGAGATATCCCTCTGTTCCCTACACATCAGAATGCAGAGTGGCATAGTTAGCGAGCGTGATCGTTAAGATTTAAAACTTAGAAGAATCGCACAAAGTAGAATTTTCAGCGCCTAATCAAAAGGGGTAAGAATTTTCTTTTATGTTCCAATTGGTCGGAGAGAAAACTAGTTCTGGCTTCTACATCATTAGCTGGGAGTTAGGAGTGAGGAACTGCTACCTTGCTATTTTGAAATGAGATCTGTAAAAAAAGAAACATAAACCGGTAGAGCCACGTACAAACCGGTAGAGTGCCGATTAAATATGCAAGCCGGTAGAGCCTCAAATCTAAATTTGTACAAGCAGTGCAGCACGGATAAAAAGATGATAATTTCGTACGAGGCAGTAGAGCGCATGAGAAAATTTAAATGCGTGCAAGCTTACAGCAGAGCACGGGGATAAAGAATAAATTCAGGTTATTTCGAGATTGCGGTCAAAGTAATAAAATGTAAGAATTAAGATCAAATCAAAAACAATGCCCAAGGTTGTGAAACCAACTACAGAATCTCCAATTACACGCAGATACTGTAACTGAATTCCTATCAAATAAAACATTCCAGATCGATAAAGTTAATGAGAGAGGGATATACTATCGATGTTGAATCTACTGAAACGTGTCTCCTAGATGATATTGTGTAATTGCCTGATACTGATAGAAAGATAAGACCACGTGGTCCGTTTAATAAGTGTGAGGAATCAAAAGAGTTAACTAATCAAAAGGAACGCAAAATTTGGGATTAACTACAAAACCACAATGCTAGAGGCAGAAAGGAAGTCGAAAGAGCATTAACTGAATGAGTGAAAGAACAACGCAGTACGTTGTGCAGAGCTCAGAAGCAGACTAAAACAAAACCGAAAACTGCAAGCGTGACTTCAAGTGGGCAGTCCAGCTTGTGACATTGGTGACTCTAGGGACGCCTGTGCTGTGCCCTGGGAAACATCTGGAGCTCCACCAAAGGAATTACAGCTCACATCAATCAATCCCGCACCCCCCAGGAAACAGCGACACTATCCAAATTCCGAAGAATTACAAACTACGTTGAACAATCTACCAATACAGTGACACCATCCGAACTCCAAGCAATTACAGGCTCCATCACACAGTCTCCCAATACAGCGCCATCATCCATACTTCGGAGAATTACAGCCTACGATAGACAGTCTTCCAATACACTATATGACACTATAGGAATTACGCCTATATTGGACAGTCTCCCAATACAGCAAAACAATCAGAACTCTGAAAAATTACGGTCTACATTGGAGTCTCCCAACATAGCAACACCATCTGACCTCCAAGGACATACAGAATGGACATGCCATGGACTTTACAGCGGCCCCAAGCGACTCAAGTCAGTATGACTGTGATGAAATAATGATTGACAGCAATATCACTGTATGCTCCAGTAAACACCAAGGCGGTGAAGACACACAGGACTGAAGATGAAAACATTTGTAAACAAAGAACAGAAAATCTGTAGATGCCGGACAGATAATACACACAAAATGTTGGAGAAACCCAGCAGGCCAGGTGGCATCTATGAAAAAGAGTAAACAGTCGACGTTTCAGGCCAAGACCTTTCATCAGGACTGGAAAGAAGAGTAAGGAGGTGGGGGAAGGGGAAGAAGAAACCGGGAGAGGGGGATGGGTGAAGTAAAGAATTGGGAAGTCGATTGGTGAAAGAGATAAAGGGCTGGAGAAGGGGAAATATGATTGAGGAGAGGTCATGAAAGAAGGAAAAGGGGGAGGAGCACCAGAGGAAAGTGATTGACATGTAAGGAGATATGGGAATGGGAAATGGTGAAGGCGGGGAGATGTTCATGCCATCAGGTTGGAGGCTACCCAGACGGAATATAAGGCTTTTCTCCTCCAAGTCCACGTAGCTGTGAGAATTGGTGGGCTTATAAAAGATATCAGTAGATAAACTAAGTCCAGAGATAGATACAAGAGATCAAGAAAGGGAAGGAAGGTGTCTGAAATAGACCAGGTAAATTTGAGGGCAGGGTAGAAGTTGGAGGCAAAGGTGATGACGTGGACGAATTTGGCATGGGTGCAAGAAGCAGCAGCAATGCAGTTTGTCAAAGTAGCATAGGAAAAGCAGAGGAATGATACCAGTGTAGGCTTGGAACATAGACTGCTCCACATAGCCGACAAAAAAGGCAGGCATAGCTGGGGCCCATGCGAGTGGCCATGGCTGCACCTTTTGTTTGAAGGAAGTGGGAGGAGGCAGTGGAAAAATTATTGAGAGTATGGACCAGTTCCTCCAGACGGGGTAAGAGTGGTGATGGAGGGGAACTGGTGGAAGGAAACCATGGTTAATCAATGCATTGACAAGCAGCGGCAGATCCATCCAACTATTGCTCAACAATCTGCTGAAAGACAGTAAGCTTTCAGAGGACCCCGTGACTCTGAGTGAAGAAAATCTCAAAGCATATCAAACTTTAAAGGTGATGTTGTGCACGGCACCAGCATCAAGAATCTCTGATATATATGTAGACAATTCATCCTGTATGTTACCAAGAAACACATGAGGGCAGTTTTCACTCAAGAACTTGGAGACTGACAGTGTCCTGTTGGTTACTATTTCGTCAAAGATCTGATTCAGTACGCTGATGGCTCCTCGATGATTGAGAGAGGAATTGAAATGGTTGTTTCTGGAACTAAAGTGCAGGCATCATCAGGAAGGATGGCTCCTGGCACCTCTGTGCAACAGGCAGAACTAACAGCTCTGATTGAAGCCTATAAGTTGGCAAAAGGAATATCAGTTAATATTCACAATGATTTTCAATATGATTTTGTGATTTCGGAAACTTGTGGAGACAAAGGGGATTTCTTACAACTGTAGGATCCCAATCAAGAATGTCTATCTAGTACAAGAACTTGGATGTCATACAATTGCCATCAGAAGTTGCTGTATTAAAATGTGAAACCCTCTCCAAAATGACTAGGATGGAAAGACGTGGAAATACATTTGTGGATGAAAATGCAAAAAAGGCAGCATAAGACAAAGTAAAAGAAGTTAAAAAGGTCAAAGAATTGGAGGAAGTACTGAGAATATATACAGTGAACCCTACAAATGGAATTATGGAAAGAAAGTTGGACTCTGTATCACAGATGAGCATACAAGATAATCCAGAGATGCAAGCTCATTGCTCTAACCAGGGTGGAGAATTGTGAGAGGTTAAACAGTGATAGAACATGGAGAAATGGCATCAGTCATAGACGAGCAGCTCCAACTACATTGCTTCCTTATCTGGCACGACAGGTACACTCACTAGGACACATTGGAGTGGAAAAGATGATTAAATTATTTTCCCAGTGATGGTGGAATCCAAAGTTCAGGGCACAAGCTTGACAAATGTTTGAAAGATGCATGATACAGGTGTCCCCCACTTTTCGAACGTTCACATTACGAAACCTCGCTGTTACGAAGGACCTACATCAGTTACCTGTTTTTGCTAACAGAAGGTGTTTTCACTGTTACGAAAAAAGGCAGTACGCGCCCCGAGCAGCCAAGCTCCTCCCCTGGAACTGCATTCTAGCCAGCATTGCTTAAACACGTGCCTGTGAGCAGCCATTAGCAAGATGAGTTCTAAGGTATCGGAAAAGCCTAAAAGAGCTCGTAAGGGTGTTACACTTAGCGTAAAACTAGACATAATTAAGCGTTTCGATCGTGGTGAACAAAGTAAGGACAAAGTGAGTTTGGTTTGTGGAAGTTGACGAAGATGATGTTGAAGAGGTTTTGGCATCCAATGACCAAGAACTGATAGATGAAGAGCTGATGCAATTGGAAGAGGAAAGGATAACAATGGAAACCGAATGCAGTAGCGAACGGACCAAAAGTGAAGTCATCCAAGAACTGAACGTGAAGCAACTGCCTGAGATTTTCGCTGCAATAATTACAGAAAAGTACAACTTTAATTTTGAAAGTGTATATCGGTTTAGGGCATATTTGCAAGATGGTTTGAGTGCTTACAAAGAACTGTATGATAGAAAAATGCGCAAGGCTAAACAGTCAAGCATACTGTCGTTTTTCAAGCCTTCCACATCAGCCACAGCAGACGACGAATCTCGACCTTCGACATCGAGGCAGGCAGAGATAGAAGATGACCTGCCTGCCCTGATGGAAATAGATGACGATGAGATGACACCTCAGTGTCCCACCACCCCAAAGCCCGGGCCGCAGACCAATATATTGCCGCGGAGAAAGCAGCGGTAGCTGGGATGCACCCAGCATATCTTTAAGAAAAATGCTGAAATAAACAAGCTAATTAATTGGGTGCCACCTGGCATGTAAATGTCGGCCCAGATCAGAGGCGATTGCCGATTGCGTCGCCTCTGATCTGGGCCGACATTTACGTGCCGGGCGGCACCTAATTAATTAGCTTGTTTATTTCGGCTTTTTTCTTAAAGATGTGTTGGGTGCGTCCCGGCCACCGCTGCTTTCTCTGCGGATCGGTATCGGTACGCTGCCTGGAGGTTAGGGACCACTGCATCAACCCAACCTGCGACGACTCAGCCTAACACACCATCATCAGTGTGCTCGGCGCTGTCTTCCCAATTCCGGTAAGTGATACTACACTGTACATACATTATTTCTACTTTATATAGGCTGTGTATTTTTCTGGGTTATTTGGTATGATTTGGCAGCTTTATAACTTAAGGGTTACTGGAGAGAGTGTTTCTGCAGAGAGCGCTTGCAAGAAATTTTTGCTACGGAGAACACTGGCTGAGTGTATGTCCTTGGGCAAGGCACTTAACCACACATTGCTCTGCGATGACACCGGTGCCAAGTTGTATGGGTCCTAATGCCCCTCCCTTGGACAACATCAGTGGCGTGGAGAGGGGAGACTTGCAGAATGGGCAACTGCTGGTCTTCCATACAACCTTGACCAGGCCTGCGCCCTGGAAACCTTCCAAGGCGTAAATCCATGGTCTCATGGGACTAATGGATGCCTATCCATTGGCTCTAACCAAGGAACACATTTCACTGGGAGTGTTTGTCAGGAATTATGTGAACTGATGGAAGTTTTTTCATTGTCCACATCATCAGGAAAAGTTGAACAATGAATGGAATTAGAAAAAAAAATACTGACTAAATATCACGAGGAAGGCGTACCACGGCCTACCCTACAGCTCTTACTATGGTCTTGTGTAGCAACAGAGCAACCCCAAACAAGAAAACTAAACTTAATTCGAGGTGGCAACAGGGCATCCTATGTCACTGCTGGGAGCTCTTGATCTCAGAGAGGCTGATAGACACATTATGACTGACAGTGTGGTTAACTATTGTGTGAATTCCTTAGTTTTAAATGTGATAGAGTGGGAGGGATTAAAGCATTACTTGTCAGGGAAAATGTCATGGCAGTGCTCAGTCAGGACAGACTGGAGAGCTTGTCTAGTGAAGCTTTATGGGTGGAACTGAGGAATAAGAACGGTATGACCACCTAAATGGGATTATATTATAGACCACCCAGGATTTATAGCAGTAAGTTTGTAGATGGATCACAGACTTGCAACAAGCATAAGTTTATGATAGTAGGTGATTTTAACTTTCCAAATATTGATTGGGACTCCCATACTGTAAAAGGGCTGGATGGCATACAGCTTGTCAAATGTGTTCAGGGAAGATTCCTTAATCAATACATAAGGTTCCAACTAGAGGGACTGTGATACTAGATCTCCTAATAAGAACACACATAAAAGTTGCTGGTGAACGCAGCAGGCCAGGCAGCATCTCTAGGAAAAGGTGCAGTCGACAGATGCTGCCTGGCCTGCTGCGTTCACCAGCAACTTTTATGTGTGTCGCTTGAATTTCCAGCATCTGCAGAATTCCTGTCGTTTGCGCTCCTAATAGGAAATAAGGCAGGGCAGACGACAAATGGTTATGTAGGGGAACACTTTGCATCTACTGATCATAATGTATTAGTTTCAATATCATTATGAAAAAGGATACCTCTGGTCCTCAGATTGAGATTCAAAGTTGGAGAAAGGCCTATTTTGATGGTGTCAGAAAGGATCTGGCAAGTGTGGACTGGGACAGGTTGTTTTCTGGCAAAAGTGTATTTGGTAAGTGGGAGGCCTTCAAAAGTGAAATTTTGAGTCAGAATGAAAGGCAAGGAAAATAGATGAAGGGAACCTTTGTTTTCAAGAGTTATCGAGGACCTGATTAAGAAGAAGGAGGTGCATAGAAGGTATAGACAGGAAGGAACAAATGAGGTACTTGAGAAGAAATGGACGGAAATCAGAAGGGCAAAGAAGAGGGCTGAGGTTGCTCTAGCAGACAAGGTGAAGGAGAATCCCAAGGGCTTCGATAGATACATTAAGAGCAAAAGGATTGCAAGGGACAAAATTAATGCTCTTGAAGATCAGATTGGCCATCTAAGCAAAGAAACAGAAGAGTTGGGGGTGATCTTAAATTGTTTTTTTTTGGATCTATATTTACTCAGGAGATGGGCACTAAGGCTGCACAAGTGATGCAAAACAGCAGTGACATCACGTACCCTATACAGATTACAGAGGATGAGGTGTTAGCTATTTGAGGCAAATAAGGGTTGATAAATCCGCACGGCCTGACAGGGTGTTTCCCGGACCCTGTGGGAGGTGAGTGCTGAAACTGCAGGGGCCTAGCAAAGATATTCAAATCATCCTTAGTGACTGGTGAGGTACCAGAGGATTGGAGGCCAGCTGCTGTTGTTCCATTGTTTTTAAGAAAGGCTCTAAAAACATGCTGGGAAATTATAGGCTGGTAAACCTGATATCAGTAGTGTGCAAATTATTGGAAGATATTCTAAGGGACCAGATATATAAGTATTTGGATAGATAGGGACTGTTTAGGGATCGTCAACATGATTTTACGTATGGTAGGTCGTGTCTAACCAATGTTATAGAGCCTTTCGAAGAAGTTACCAGGAAAGTTGATAAAGCACAGCAGTGGATATTCTCTACATGGATTGTATGTCCATAAAGTGACTCTGATAGGAAATGATAAAGTTTTAATGGTGGAGTTGGTTAATGGGTGGAAGTGTTGATCAGGCTAAATGCTCAGGGAAAATAATTGTTTTTGAGTCTGGTGGTCCTGATGTGGATGCTACGCAGCCCCCTCCCTAATTTGAGTGAAACAAACAGTCCATGAGTATGGTGGGTGAGATACACCATGATCTTGCTGGCCCTTTTCCGGTACTTTTCTACACACATGTCCTTGATGGCAGGAAGGCTGATGCCAATGATGTATTGGGCAGCTTGACTACCTGTTGTAGAGCCTTTCTGTAGTTTTAGTACCAGTTGTGTGAAATCAGGTTCGGCGAGGAGGGGACAGAAGGTATTTGGCCCATCGAGTCTGCTTCACCATTTCATCATGGTGATCCATTTTTCTTCTCAGCCTCAATCTCTTGCCTTCTCCCAAAATCCCTTCATGCCCTGACCAATCAAGGATTTATCAACCTCCGCCTTAAATATACATAAAGACTTGGCCTTCACAGTTGCCTATGGCAAAGAACTCCACAGGTTCACAACTCTCTGGTGTTATGAACCCACAGGTTTCGTATACTGTGGACTGTTATTTTAAGAGTGCCTAAATGAGGCAGGACTATGATGTTGTTCACTGACTGATTTGCAGCTTGTTTAACTTTAAAACAAGGACACAGACAGACACTGGTGGGGGAGAAAGAGAGAGAAGGCAACCAGCTGATGAAACTTCAGCTGGTCACTGCGATGGTTTGAAACTCTCTTATGCCCACAAGGGTGGGTTAAATATCTGCACTTGGTGCATTACGAATGGGTGTCTGTCACTTCATATAATCCAAAGGAGTAGACTTTGTTTGGGATATCCTGTGGAGACCACTTACGTGTTAACCCTTGCCTGAGTGTTGTGTGGCAATCCCTTGAAAACAATATCCCTGTGACAGATCATTTTTGGTGATAATTCGTATGTGGATTTGGAATGACCCGACGGTCAAGATCTACAGCGACTGTTATCCCACTTTACCTTGTGGAATCTGTGGAATACTTTCATTTACCTGTGGAATTCGACATAACCACCTTTTCTCTACGTTTCACCCTGGATTACAAATATCTCTCTCCTATCATACATTCCGTGGATAAACTGAACTTTCCTACTTCACCATCTCAAGACTCTAAGCTTTGTTTCCCCAAGCTTAACTTAGTTTGGGAGCCATATTACACACATAACATTGTTAACATTTGTTTATCTTGGTTAGGTTACTATATTATAAGTAGATACTAATAAAGATAGTGGTTTTAACATTAAAACCCAACTCAGTGTGAAATCTCTTGCTGCTGGTTTATTTCTAAAGGTTACAGTACATAACACTGGCTGAAGAAATTCATCCTCATCTCCATTCTAAAAGGACACTCCTCTATTCTGAGGCTGTGTCCTCTGGTCTTAGACTCTCCCACCATAGGAAACATCCTCTCCACATCCACTCTATCAAGGCCTTTCACCATTCGGTAAGTTTCAATGAGGTCACCACTCATTTTTCCGAATGCCAGTGAATACAGGCCCAGAGCCATCAAATGCTCTTGATATGACAAGCCGTTCAATTCTGGAATCATTTTTGTGAACCTCCTCTGAAGCCAAGCCAGATTAAGCATATTCTTTCTAAGACAAAGGGCCCAAAACTGCTCACAATACTCCAAATGAGGCCTCACCAGTGCTTTATGAAGTCTCAACATTACATCCTTGCTCTTATATTCTAGTTCTCTTGAAATAGACAGGTAAGATGGAAACTTACTGCAACATACCCTCCCTCGAAATAAGTAACACTGAGACATCCAGTCTGCAAGCTAGTACTATCACAGTGTGGCCAGCAAAGACTGAACCCAGGTGCATGGGAAAGACAGACTCCCATGTAGAGACAGTGACCAGAGTTTATTCACTAAACCTTGGTGGCTCGGCAGAGTGACATTACAAGACATAACATTCTCAGAGCTAGGACCCAGTGATAAGTGCTAATCAGGAATCTGCTTAAATAAGTATAGAACGCAGAAAATCTGTGCTAGTCAAATTAAACTTTAACAAGATTAAACAGAAAGCACCAGGGTCTCACGACCCTCATTAATACAATTAACAAATACAGGTGCTCTAGGAACCTCAACCCAAAACTCTCTGGCTCCCTCCACAGGCCTGAAGAGCTAATTATGAGTATAATCTCGGTGGATACTCCACCATGCTATACAGTACACAAAACATAACACTATGATACCCAGAATTATCATTTTCTGGCCAGTGTACTGCAGTAGTCCACCAACCTCCTAGAGCTCCATTGTTTTGGCATTTGACTGATGCATATGCAAACCTCTTATGGCCACTATCTTGCTTTTAACCTCAATTACAAACAAGAGAAAATCTGCAGATGCTGGAAATCCAAGTAACACACACACAATGCCGGAGGAACTCAGCAGGCCAGGCAGCATCTCTGGAAAGGAGTACAGTCCTGCTGAAGGGTCTCAGCCCTAAACCTCAACTGTACTGTACTCCTTTCCATAGATGCTGGCTGGCCTGATGAGTTCCTCCAGCATTTCCTGTGTGATATTTTAACTTCAATTTACTGCTTTCAATTTACATTCTACAATAAAACTGAAGATTTGTTCTTCCTTGAGTTAACATCTGCTATATTCACATAACTCCAGAACACTCCCTAACGTACCCTCCTCCTGTTGGCCTCTGGACAGAAATCTGTCCCTGGAAGACCAAACTTTATGGAGGATCTAATTAGGTAGGGCAGCAAAACTGCCCTTCGCTTCAGATCCCCTCCCCAGTTACTAACCTATCGTGACCCTATATATGTACTACCATCACTAATTGGCTATGTAACAGACTGTGCAGAGCTGCTAATGAAACATTCCAGCAATTTAATCACAACCTCTTTCCTTAGTGGAGAACTCCCTGTTGGTAGTCATCTTGGTGAGACACACAGTGTTATCCTCCCCAGGTCCCTCTCCCTCATGCTGTTCCTCTGCACCAGCTTGCTCCTCTTCCTCACCCTGTTCCATGGAGGCTGGAGGGGCAATGGGCTAGTGTCCCTTTTGTCAGGCCTGCGACAACGTAGCTACCGGTCTGGCCTTAATTGTCGTGGGTGCATAGGGGAAGGGCGCTCACTCTTGGAGTGGGGGTGGGGGGTACCACAAGGCTTTCTTCTAACCTCTCTTCCTCATCCTCACTATCCAACTAAATGTCCTCATCCCCCACCCACATGTTGGAGTCACTCCTTGCAACGTCAGTGCTCGGACCTTAACGAGGTCTGGTCACCAGTTAGCCCCGTGGGCAGCCTTTGATTCCTGCACTATTACTAGTCACCGGGCTATCCCGGTACTCCTATCTTTCCCACTAGTCTGTGCTGACTAGGCAGACTCCCCGGTAGCACATTTATTTATTTTTATTTTATTTAGAGATACATCACGGGAAAGGCCCTTCTGGATCTTTGGCCACGCTGCCCAGCAACCCCGATTTAACCCTAGCCTAACCACAGGACAATTTACAATGACCAGTTAACCAGTACATCTTTGAACTGTGAGAGGAAACCCACATGCACACGGGAAGGAACATACAAACTTGCTTACTGAGGACGCTCAAATTGAACTCTGAACTCCAAAGCCCCGAACTGTAATAGGGTCACTCTAACAACTACATTGTTAGTTTAGCATTTCCACTTCATTTCTCAAAGTATCTACCTCTTTCTCCTTCTGTAAGATTGTCTCGCACTGCTGCTTTACTATGGCTGGCAGCAGCATTCTGGCTCCCCTTGCTCTCAGGGAACCCTATTTCATTATGTACGGACACAAAGTTGTGTCCCATTTTCACCCTGCGGGAGTCCAACTTGTCTGACCAGTCTGCTGGTATCCCATGGTCCACCAGTAGGTTGGCGAGACTCCCAAATATCCCGCACTGTTGTCAGTCTATCCCAATACTCTGCACTCCTCATAAGTGGGTGGGTTAATCTGTTCAATCACCGAACCCTGCTCACAGTGACAATCGTGTGAAACCAGGTTTGAAGGTTCGGTGAGTTGGGACCGAAGATACTAAATAAGTTACCCATTTATTTACAGGACTGACAAATGATAAACATTCAAGTTGCACTCAGTTACAAATACTTATCTAAAGTGTATTTTGGGGCCCTCTCTACTGCAGCACACTTCCACTGCTTCCATGGCACTATCCGTGAGCTGGTTCATGGTGACCCAGAGAGCAAAGGAGAACAGGTGCTTTCAGCATGCTAGTCTTATACTGTACCTGTGCCGTGATGCCATCAGCTGGCATGAGTGCCAAACGGCAGCCAATGGAAGGGCTGCAATGCTCCTTAAGTGGGCAAATCCCCAGCTTGCACAGGGGGAGCTGCTTTTGATGGACCCTTACTGCAATAGTACCATGCAGTGAAGCAGCATGTTAGGATGCTCTCTACTGGCCATTTGTAGAAGGACATGAGCATAGATGTGCATAGTCCAGCTCCGTTCAGCCTCCCCAGAGCTTTCTTGACTGTGTAGAATGTGTTCTGCCACCGTGAGAGGTTGTGCGTGATGTGTGCTCCCAGGAGTTTGAAACTGCTCTCAGTTTCCACTCGCAAACACGAGGAATTTTGAAGATGCTGGAAATTCTTAGTGGAGAAAGTCAGGACGAAGGGTCTCGGCCCGAAACGTCGACTGTACTCTTCCTAGAGATGCTGCCTAGACTGCTGCATTCACCAGCAACTTTGATGTGTGTTGCCTCAGTTTCCACTGATGTAAACAAGGGTGTGACTGGTGCAAGATCTCCTGCAGTCCATAACCATCTTCTTCATCTTGTTGACATTGAGGAAGAGGTTATTCACCTGGCACCAGGCCTCGAGCTCTTCTACCTCTGTAGGCTGTCACATCGTTGTTGGTGATGAGCCCCACTGCTGCCGTGTCACCGGAGAACTCGACAACGTGATTACTTGGGTGTTTAGCCATGCAGTCACGTGAGCAGGGTATACAGCAGCGAGATCAGCACACAGCCCTGGGGCACACCCACGTTGAGGACGATGGAGAGGGAGGAGAGACTGTGCATCCTGACTATCTGAGGTTTGTCGGTTAGGAAGACCAACACCTAGTTGTTATGTAGACCAAGAAGTAGCTGTTTGTTCACCAAGGTCTGTGGGACAACAGAGTTGACTGCTGAAATGAAGTCCAGAAACAGCATTCTGACATGTGTCCTTGTTTTCGAGGTGTGTCAGGGCCAAGTGCATGACAGATTGAGGAACATTGAGGTACAGAGATGAAGGCAGATTAAAGGAAGATGTGAAAACAATAGGGTTGTTGTCATGGGGGATTTCAACTTCCTGAACATAAATTGGGACCTTCTTAGTGCAAGAGGTTTAGATAGGGCAGAATTTGTTAGGTGCATCCAGGAAGGTTTCTTAAATCAAGTATGAAGTCCAACAATAGGAGGGGTTGTATTGGACCTGCTAGACTAAACTACAGTTGCAGGGGGCAGAACAGGTAGTGAAGTGGTGTTGGAGAAAGATGTCGTTAAGCCTACATACAAGGTCAGGAATCAAAGGTTGAGCATAGTGGGACTAATGTTCCGAGTGTGTATATTTCAATGCAAGGAGTATTGTAGGAAAGGTGGATGAGCTTAGAGGATGGATCAGCATGTGGAATTGTAGCCATTAGTGAAACTTGGTAGCAGGAGGGGCAGGACTGGCACCTCATTGTTCTGGGATTCCGTTGTTTTAGAAGTAATAGAGCAGGAGGGATTAAAGGGTGGCCTTACCAGTCAGGTAAAATGTTCAGTCATTTACAGGTCAGAGCTCAGTCAGGACAGACTGGAGAGCTCATCTAGTGAGGCTTTATGGGTAGAACTGAGGATTAAGAAAAATATGACCACATTAAGAGGATTATATTATAAACCACCCAACAGTTAGCGGCATATAGAGGAGAAAATTTGTAGAGAGAATGAAGACTGTTGCAAAATATATAAAGTTGTGATAGCAACTGATTTTAACTGTCCACATATTTACTGGGTATCCTATACTGTAAAGGGGCTTGATGGGAAACAGTTGTGTCAAATGTGCTCAGGAAAGTTTCCTCAATAAGTACACAGAAGTCCCAACTAGACAAGAGTGTGACATTAGATCTCCTATTAGGAAATTGCACAGGACAGGTGACAGAAATTTGTGTACGGGAACACTTTGCACCTAGTGATAATAATACCATTAGATTCAAGGTAATTATGGAAAAGGATAGGTTTGGTCCTCAGGTTGAGATTCTAAATTGGAGAAAGGCCAATTTTGATAGCATCAGTATGGATCTAGCAAATGTGAGCAGGTTGTTTTCTGGCTAAGGTGTATTTGGTAAGTGGGAGGCCTTCAAAAGTGAAATTTTGAGAGTACAGAGTTCCTGTCAGAATAAAAGGCAAGGAAAACAGGTTTAGGGAGCCTCAGTTTTCAAAAGATATTGAGTCCCTGGTTAAGCAAAAGAAGGAGGTGAACAGCAGGTATAGGCAGGTAGAAACAAATGGGGTACTTAAGGAATAGAAGAAATGCAAGAGGACACTTAAGAAAAATATCAGGAGGGCTAAAAGAAGACATGAGGTTGCTCTGGCAGACAAGATGAGGGAGAATCCTTCTGCCGATATATCAAGAGCAAAAGGATAGCAAGGGACAAAACTGGTCCTTGAGAAGAAGAGTGGTAATCTATGCTTGGAGCCAAAAGAGGGGGAGATCTTTAGTGGATTTTTTGCATTGTATTTACTCGGGAGACGGACAGTGTCTACAAACGTGAGGCAATGCAGCAGTGAGCACATGGACCCTATATAGGTAACAGAGGAGGAGGCATTTGCTGTCTTGAAGCAAATTAGGGTGGATAAATCCCCAGGGTCTGACAAGATGCCCCACCCCGGACCCTGTGGAAGGCAAGTGCAGAAATTACAGGGGCCCTAGCAGACGTATTTAAAACATCCTTTTAAAGCCAGAGAAATGGAGAATAGCTCATGTTGTTCTGCTGTTAAAGAAAGGCTCTAAAAATAAAGCAGGAAATTATAGGCCAGTGAGCCTGATATCAGTAGCGGAAAAGTTGTTTGAAGGGATTTTAAGGGTCCAGATATATAAATATTTGGATAGACAGGGATTGATTAAGGATAGTCAACATGGCTTTGAGCATTGTAAGTTATGTCTAACCAATCTTTTTTTGAGTTTTTTTGAGGAATGCCAGGAGTTTTGATGAAGGCATGTCGGTGGATATTGTCCACATGGACTTTAGCAAGGCCTTTGACAAGGTCTTGCATGGGAGGTTGGTCAAGAAGGTTCAGTCGCTTGGCATTCAAGATGAGGTAGTAAATTGGATTAGACATTAGCCAGAGAGTGGTAGTAAATGGTTGCCTCTCTGACTGGAGAGTGTCATTAATGGTGTGCTGCAGGGAACGGTGCTGGGTCCGTTGTCGTTTGTCATCTGTATCAACAATCTGGATGATAATGTGGTAAATTGGATCAACAAATCTTCAGATGACGCAAGATTGGTGGTGTAGTGAACAGCGAGAAAGACTATCAGAGCTTGCAGTTGGACCTGTACCAGCTGTAAAAATGGCAGGTGGAGTTTAATGCAGACAAGTGCGAGGTTTTACACTTTGGGAGGACCAGTCACAGTAGGCCTTACATGGTGAGTGGTAGGACACTGGGGAGTGCACTAGAACAGAGTGATCTGGGAAAATAGATCCCATAATTCCTTGAAAATGGCATAATACCCTTAGAGAGTAAGACCATATATTTTGGGTATATACCTCAAGAATGGTTGAAAAGAGATAAATATTTAATGAATATACTGCTGGTGGCTGGTAAAAAGACCCTTACCAGGAAATAGTTACCACAGGAGAGCCCAACTTTAAATGTATGGATGGAAATTACAATGGACATTTTCAAAATGGAGAAGATAACAGCATCCGTTAATCATAAGTTGGAAAATTTGATTCATACTGGGAAAAATGGTTTAACTACATAACACCTCATAGGCCTGATTTTATTCTCACAAGTCAATGAACATGTTGGGAAAAAAAAGATCACACCCTACTCTGTACATAGTTTTCTTCTTTTCCTTGTTCTTTCTTTCCTCTCTCTTCTATAAGTGTATGCCTCAGATGAATATTATGTAGAGATTTGTGGCAAATATGATTATATGAGATATACACACACACACACACACGCACGCACACACGCACACACACACACACACACACACACACACACACACACGCACACACACAATATCTGAAATACATCTTATGGAAGTGTTTGTTTGATGATGAACTTCAATAAAAAATAAATTACAAAAAAAAAAGAAAATGGCATCATTTGAAAATGGCTTGGTTGGCCTAATCTCAAACAATAACGAGGTGGTCGACAGGGAAGAAGTCATCCCCCTGACACAGTGGTTTCAAGAAAACAACCTCTCCCTCAATGTCGCCAAAACAAAGGAGCTGGTTGTGGATTACAGAAGGAATGGAGATTGGCTAACCCTTATTGACATCAATGGATCTGGGGTTGAGACGGTAAACAGATTTAAGTTCCTTGGCATCCACATCACCAAGGACCTCACGGGGTCTGTACACACCAGCTGTGTGGTAAAAAAGGCACAACAGCACCTCCTTCACCTCGGATGGTTGAGGAAGTTTGGTATGGTCCCCCAAATCCTAAGAACTTTCTACACGAGCATAATTGAGAGCATCCTGACCGGCTGCATCACTGCCTGGTATGGGAACTGTACCTCCCCTAATCACAGGACTCTGCAGAGAGTGGTGTGGACAGGCCAGCACATCTGTAGTTGTGAATTTCCATGATTCAGGACATTTACAAAGACAGGTGTGAAAAAGGGCCCGAAGGATCATTGGGGACCCAAGTCATCCCAACCACAATTTATACCAGCTACTACCATCTGGGAAACAGTACCACAGCATAAAAGCCAGGACCAATAGGCTTTATGGTGCAACTGTAACGAAAACCAATTTCCCCTGGGATCAATAAAGTATGACTATGACTATGACAAGACAGCTTATTTCACCAGACCATCAGACTGATGAACTCACGCTGATTTGAGTGTATTTCTATGTTACATTGACTCTTCTATTTATTATAAATAACTATGATTGCACACTGCACATTTAGATGAAGATGTGACGTAAAGATTTTTACTCCTCATGTATATAAAGGATGTAAGAAATAAAGTCAATTCAATTAAATTCACATGTAAATAGGGGTTGTAAAGAAAGTTTTTGGCACATTGGCCTTCATAAATCAATGTGTTGAGTACAGGAGTTGGGATGTTATGTTGAAACTGTTAAGACGATAGTGAGGCCTAATTTGGAGTATTGTGTCCAATTTTGGTCACCTACCTACAGGAAAGATGTAAATAAGATTGAAAGGGTGCAGAGAAAGTTTACAAGGATGTTGCTGGGACTTGAGGGCCTGAGTTATAGGGAAAGGTTCAATAGGTTAGGACTTTATTCCCTGGAATGTGGAAGATTGAGAGGAGATTTGATAGAGGTATACAAAATTAGGAAGAGTATAGATAGGGGAAATGCAAGCAGGCTTTTTCCACTGAGGTTGAATGAGACTATAACTAAAGGTGCAAACAACAGGAATTCTGCAGATGCTGGAAATTCAAGCAACACACATAAAAGTTGCTGGTGAACGCAGCAGGCCGGGCAGCATGGTGAAAGGTGAAAGGTGAATTGTTTAATGTTGATGGGACTAGTCAGATTGATAGTTAGACACAGACTAGATAGGCTGAAGGGCCTATTTTTGTGCAGTAGTGTCTACGACTCTACGTCTACGTTGAATAAGATGATGTGGATTGAGAACGGGGATTGCAAAGTTTTGTATGAAACTCCAACTATGGAGAAGTGTAATTGATAACAGATAGAAACAGGTAGTTTTAGATATGGAATCAGTTAAGGGGTTGGAAGCTTTGATCAAGATCAGGCTAAGTTCCAAGGTTGTGAATGATCAGAACTGGGGCAGGGAAAGAGATTAATTTATTGGTCAGGTAAGAAGTTTCTGACCATTTACTGAGAATAATGGCTCCCAGCTCTTAAATGTTTAAATTGAAGAAAACTCTACATTTTCTGCACTGCACATCACCTTTTTGCTGTCTCTTTTGTCTCATGTATCTAAAGAATTATTCATGCAGAACTTTTGTGTACCTTTCAAATTTGAAAATCCAGACGGTAAGTTAATGTTCATTTACTGTGCTCTCATACTGCATAGATATTCTCATTAACAGTCTTGATAGAATAATATATAATATATAAAATTTTGTACAAAAATACTCCAGCTACATAAATTAAGATGTTTTTGTTAAATGTCTTAAAGCTGTTGACTCATTATTTCAGGAACTACTTCTTCTGCCATCATATATCTGAAAGGTGCATGAACCCATGAACCTTGCTGTTCCTCATTTGCACTATTTATTTTTTTTAAAGTTCAAAGTATGAATAAATTATACAACCCTGAGATTCATCTCCTCACAGGCAACTACAAAACAAAGAAAACCAAAAGGACCCATAAAAAAAAAGGCCAACAAACATCCAATGTGCAGAGAGGAAAAAAAAATCGTGCAAACAATAAAAGTAAGTAAATATCATTTAGAATGAAAGTTGAGTCCACAGACATGCAGCCCGGAGCAGCTGGAAGCTGCAGCCTCAGCCTCAGTTCATTGCAGAATGGTGCAAAAGTCGCAGAGCCCACAGGCACGGCAACCAGAGGCCACAGCCTCACCCTCAGTGCAGCTTTTTATAACTTATAGTAATTTGTTATACCTGCACTGCTGCCAGAAAACAAATATCATGACTAATATCAGTGCTAATAAATCTGATTCTATTTCAAAATATAAAGGTTACTTAAAACCATGATTTGAGACTTTTTTGTTTTATAGTAGATGTGGTATCAGCTGGTATTGAGACAGAAATATGAAGTAGAATGGGAGGAATAAAGTGAATTATTGATCAGTAAAATGCAGTGTTAACACCTCAGTAACCCTGTCTTTGAGGTTTTGGTTACAGTTTGTCAAACTACCGAACCGTCCCAGGATCTTGGGATCTTTATTATGGACTTACACAGTTTCAGGTAGATGGAGCTCGTCAGCCTGGGAAGGCAGTCCATCTAAGAGAGGGAAACTCTGATTTCAAACCTCCGCTGCCTTGCGGCCATACCCACTGATGGGAAAGGCTTCGGCAGTAAACCCTGAGGATAAATCCGGAGCTGGAGCCCCCAAGGCAGTCCGACGTTGCCTTCAACCTCGTTCTAGCAACTCCTGCAACGACACTGGTGCCAAGCTGTATTGGCCGTTGCCCTTCCCTTGGACAACATCGGTGGTGTGGAGAGGGGAGACTTGCTGCATGGGTAACTGCCAGTCTTCCATTCAACCTTGCCCAGGCCTGTGCCCTGGAGAGGACACTCCACAGCAAGACTTTCCAGGCACAGATCCATGGTCTCGCGAGACTAATGAATGCCACCATTTACACAGTAATATCCTTATTAATCACAAAAACTAAGTCGAGTTCATCAAAATAATTATTAATATCATTACTACACTGGACTGTCTCAAATTATACGGAATGCATTTTAGTGTGAAGTCAAAACCTCCCGGGAGGGGGGAGAAGATGGCGGCGCGACGGCAGCATGCACGGCCACTTCGGTGATGATATGTCAAGTAGGGGACCGTGCACAATTCTGATTTGATGGAGATGGGCGTGAGAGCACGGAGGAACATCTGGAAAATTTCTGAAATGCCCGCTTCGCTGCTGCTGCTACTGTGTGGTAACCGGAATCTCCGGAGCTGAAGGCCCCGAAATGCTCAGCTTTGCGTGTTTCAGCGGCTGGGGAGAGGTCGAAGACGCTCGGCAGAGGATGGCGCTCAGGAGGCTATATCGGAGAGGCTGGTCGGAAGCTCGGAGTTTTCAGATGGATGGACTCAGTGTCGGCTGTGGTCGGGTACTTCCAAGGTATCGGCAAGTTGACGGTGCCTGGAGGTTTATGGCAGGGAGTTTCTCCCTTTTGCCGCCTGCTATCGGGGACTCGGGAGTCGATCGACTCGGGGACTTAGAGACTTTTTTCTTACTGTGCCTATGATCTGTTCTTCATCAAATTACAGTATTGTTTTGCACTGCTGTAACTATATGTTATAATTATGTGGTTCTGTCAGTGTTAGCCTTTGGTCTGTCCTGTTTTTTGTGATATCACTCCGGAGAAACATTGTATCATTTCTTAATGCATGTATGCATTTCTAAATGACAATAAAAGAGGACTGAGTGTTCTCATAATCTAAGTTGTGAAGATGAATCACCAGAAAAGTTACCACAGAAGACTATCCGACGTAATCCGATGGTTGCCGTAGAGTTTAGTACAGTGATATTGCAGCTCGGGGCATTCCAGAGTTAGGAGTTCAATTCCAGCACTGTCTGTACGTCCTCATCATGGAATGCTTGGGTTTTCCCCAGATGCTCCAGTTTCCTCCCACAGTCCAAAGGCATACTGGGTAGGTTAAATGATCATGGTAAACTGTCTCGTGATTAGGTTAGAGTTAATCAGGTTTGTCTTGGGTCGCTGGGGCAGTGTGACTCACAGGGCCAAAGGCCCTACTCAGCACTGTTTTGCTAAATAAATAAAGTCTTAATTCATATGTAATGGGAGAACCAGATGATTTAGGGGAAAATGAGAAGTCTTCTGCACTGGTCTGCTTATAGATATTGAGCTCTTTCTGACTGGAAAACCAGATACCAATTGTTTAAACAAGTACTGAAGATAATGGTCTCCCATCCCTTCAGGGCTGGCTTACCCTGTGATGCCCACATTCTCTACTGCTGTAGAGACAATAGATCCAACCAACGGAACTAAATTGCTACTCCTTAAGCCACAACAATGGCTGGATGAGGCCTGTAGTGACTGAATTTGAACCAGGCAAGCAAAACATAAACTAATTGTCAATGCAGGTCAAGATAAGTTTGACTCAGGTGGATTGGTAAAATAGCGGGGTAAACAGGGCACATGATTTAAAACAGGCATAAGAAAATCTGCAGATGCCGGAAATCCAAGCAACACACTAAAAATGCTGGAGGAACTCAGCAGGCCAGGCAGCACCTATGGAAAAGAGTATAGTTGATGTTTCGAGCCAAGACCCTTCATCAGGACTGGAGGAAATAAGATGAGAAGTCAGAGCTAGAAGGTGGGAGGAGGCTGCTGCCATTTTGCATTGATATATTACAGGCCTCTAATCTCATGTTTATACCATTCTGCTTTCCATTACACCATAATTTATAGTAATTGTTAAGTAATAAAAGACTCAGCAAGTTTGGAAGCAGAGATATGAAGAACTGGTGGTAAAGTTTGTAAGCTTATCCATAGTGTACAGCATAGTGGGGGGGAGGAGCTGCACAACTGATGCACCATTGCACCATCGTGGCAGAATGTCATAATTACAGCATGACACGCAGCATCAACAACAAATAGTATTTATCAAATCCTTGAACTTCCTAAATGCATATTGAACAATGTTTGATATTAAGTCACATTGAGATGGGCGAACAAAAGTTAGGTGAAAAAGTGGAGAGAGAAGAGAAGTAGAGGGAGCTAGGGATGGACAAAACAGAGAACTCGGGCAAAATTATCACAGAGCAACCAGATTCCCCTAACTAGACCTGAGCCACTGGGACCGTCGAGTCATTGGGGTTTATTGATGGTGAGAAACTTATTGGAAATGTGAGCAGTCATGAGGACACAAAGAGGCTTCAAGGGGATACAGACCAGGTAACTGCACAGGAGCTTCTTCCCCTCCGCCATCAGACTACTGAATGGAAAATTCACCTTTGTACATTACCTCAATATTTTCTTCTGTTCTCTTTTTTGTACTATTTGTGTAATTAATTTTTAAAAATTAATATGTATTGCAATGTACTGCTGCCACAAAACAGAAAAATTCATGAATATTGTATGTCAGTGAAATTAAACTGATTCTGAGATGGAGTAAAATATGGAAATATGTGATGTTATTCACATTGGGACAGAAAACAGAAATGTAGAGCATTTTCAAGTAGTGGGACATCTGGATGTCCTTGAACAAAAGTCAGGCAGTTAGGAAAGATTTTATTGCAAAGGATTTGAGTAAAAGAGTAAAGATATTTTACTGTACAGTAATTGTATAGGACCTTGGTATGGCCATGGAGATACAAGAGACTGCAGATGCTGGAATCTGGAGCACCAATCGACTAGTGGAATTGAGTGGATTAAGGAGCACCTGCAAGAGGAAATTAACTGTTGACATTTCAGCTTGAAACCCTGCATCAGAACCACGATGCTTGTTAACTGCAACCTGAATACATTGTGAACAGGTTGGATCTCACCACCTAAGGAAAGTTGTACTAGTAATACAGGGAGTGCAAGGTTAGTATGAGGGAGAAAAGGGATGGTATTGTCCTATGAAGTTTAAGATGGCACTAATGAAGACTAGCATCAGCTTACTGATAGTTTGAAAGGCAAGAAATTCGACTGAAAACATCATTAATCACACTTTTTCTGAAGTAAATTGTGGTAAACTATCACAGCAAACAATGAAGAAGTAAGCGAAGGCAAAGTGAATTTGAGGAATGAGCCATTCTGGTGCATTGCAAAATCGACGCAGGTAGAGTTGGAGTGAGCGATTCGGAGAGCAGTTTCAATGCCCATCCAAATAACCCACGTGTGAAGGTGGATCGCTCTAAGCACTGAGTTGATTTGGACAGGTCGAGAACAGCTTCGGGCTGGGCAGCAAGATCTACGACCAGAGTGATTCTCAGCGGTGTGGCCCCGGACATAATGCAAGGCACGATCCACTGTTTGGACATTTTAAACACCGGCCCAGACAGAATGGAAAGGCAGGGTGTCGAGACTGCAGGTGAGAGTCAGGCCGATTTCACTTGCTCTCCTGCGGTGTTTGCTCCTCTCTCCGTGACGCGGAGGCTATGAGACTGCCTCAGCTGCTGTGCTTCATGTTCGCGAGCTTCGTGGCGATTTGCCTGCTAATATGATGAACAGAGAGCAAGACTTTGGGCCTACTGCGGAGATTTGGCTCTAACGACTCATTTTGGTTTGGAATGTGGTTACTCACTTCTATTGTTTGCATGATTTGTGTTTTTTTATCCTCTTTCTCTGCACATTGGGTATTGGTCTTTTTTTAAATTGGATTCTTTCAGGTTTCTTGTTTTGTGGCTGCCTGTAGGCAGACAAATGTCATGATTGTACAATTTATACATTCTTTGATAATAAACGTACTTTGAATTTATCGGGCTAGATCTGTTGGGTGGCAGGGTGGAGAAACATCTCTACCAAAGGAGATGCAAAGGGTTCCTTCCCATATTGGGCCTGGAGGTCAGCCTTCAGCAAGGTGTAGCACCAGCTTGGCCCCCTGATCACGGTCACGGGAAGCCATGGGAGCAGCTGGTGGACGGTCATATGAGCACCTGGTGCACATCACAGTCTTGGCTATGAGGCCACTGACGTCAGGCAGACAATCTCTGAAGAGTATTGATAATGGCTGGGCTCACCTGTCTTGTAAAAATACTGCCCAGAAGAAGGCAATGACAAACCACTTCTGTAGAAAAATTTGCCAAGACCATGATCACCCACGTCATACAACACAGCACGTAACGGTGATGACAATGAGAACTAGAAGAACGAATGGCATTTGGAACACACAGACAATTCTAAGGGGAGGTGCTTGGAAGGTGTTGCCCCACATTGAGGAGTTTAAACCATGGGGAATTATAGACTCATAAGGATAGGCCATTTAAAAGACTGAAATGAAGAGAAATTTCCTCACTCAAATGGCAGTGCCTCAAGAAGGTGGCATTTATGATTACAGACCTTCACCATCCAGGACTTGACCTTTTTTCATTACTATCATTAGGGAGGGGTTACACGACCCTGAATCATACTGCTGTTGACTCATACTCAACATTTTGAGAACAGCTTCTTCCCCTCTGCCACCAGATTTCTGCACTGTCCATAACCCATGAACACTACCTCTTTATTCCCCCTCTGCGCGATTGATTTATTGTACCTTGTCATCATTTTTTTACGCTTTTCCCAGTACTGCTGCCACAAAACAATAAATTTAATGACACGTCCATCATAATAACCATGATTCTGATTCGGAACCTTTGAAATTCTCTTCTCCAGTATACTGCCAAGGTTCCCTCACTGACTGCACACAAAACTGAGGTTGGTTGACTTCTAGGTAGTTGACGAATTAAATGAAATGGGGATGGGTGTTGACACAGAAGAGCAGCTGTGATCAGGTTAAATGGTAGAGCGGCTCAGTGAACAGAATAGCTTATCCATGCTCCTATTTTCAAAGTTCTCAAATCCTACTGTTTTGACAAAGTTTTTGATCAGTGCTCTAATATCTCATCATATGTCAGCTGCAAGATATTGTTTGATACACTAGTTGATATATTATGTTTACCTACAGTTATGCTGCTTCCATGATGCATAACCAAACTATATCCAGTTGCAACAACTTCCACATTTCAACCAATCTTCGGAACTGTCTTCAGTGCATGATTGAGTAAGTTAGGGCTTCATTCCTTGTAATGTAGAAGATTAAGAAGAGATTTGATATAAAATTTTAAGGGTACAGATAGGGTAAATACAAACAGGCTTTTCCCACAGCGGTTGGGTGGGACTATAAACAGAAGTCATGGATCATAGGATAAGGGTGAAAGGTGAGAAGTTACGAGGAACATGAGAGGAAACTTCTTCACTCTGAGGGTCGTGAGTGTGTGGAAAGAGCTGCCAGCATAAGTGGTACATGTGAGCTTGATTTCAATGTTTAAGAGAAGTTTGGATAGGAACATGGATGGTAGGGGTATGGAGGGCTGTGGTCCCGATGCAAGTCGATGGGGGTAAGCAGTTTAAATGGCTCGCACGGACTAGAAGGGCCGAAAAGTCTGTTTCTGTGCTTAACTTTTTTTATGACTGGGCAAATGACGCATGAGCATTTTTTGAAATATCTATGTGCACTTGGTGAGATTCTGTTTGCTAAATTAAAGTCACTTTCAAAAATGCATTACGTTTTTGTGAAGTTTTTAGCTTAACACCGAACATTGCGCAATCAACCCACCACAGCCGAACGGGCGCGCATGCGCTCTGCTACCTACCGGCCCTTCCGCTCATGGCGTCAGAGTGCCGGCGTCCGGTGCTATCACGCGGTCGCGGACGGATCGCGTTCGCTTGATCACCGACACCGAGCGCCGAATAAGGTGGCGAGAGAGGTTTGTATTTCAGACAGGGGAGCGAGGACAGGGAACGACGCCATGTCGAGCGAGGGCGAGGCGGAGAAACCCAAGGTGGGTGAGCGCGTCATTAATGGCCGGCTGGAGCGGAGGGTGAAGGGTCAGACGCAGGCGCAGTGGGCACCTCCAATGTCAAGTTAAGGTCACTCCTTGTGAGGTGGGCTTCTGAAAATTGGACAGAAACTGGTTGGAAATACCCCGCAACTCTTGTTGCAGATTCACCGTCTCCAACGCTTCCTGTCCTGTATTTAAGATGTCCAGCTTTTTTGGTGGACTCGGCCTCAGAGTTGGGTTTAAAATGCCCATCAATCTTACAAAGTTTATCACAGCCCTTCTTGTTCAACAGTTACGACCATAAATCTCCCTATCACGGCGACCATCTGTTTGGTTTTCAGTTATCATGCTTACTTTCTAAGGGACCAGCAATGAATGAGAAATGTAAACTGACAGAGATATATTGAGCACAGCTTTGATCCATAAACAAGATTATATGCTCAGCCAATAGTAATAATAACTTTATTTATATAGCGCCTTTCATACATTAAGATGCAGGCTCAGCGTTTTACATAGATTGTAAAGAAAAATCAATATATTCAAAATAGACAAATTTAAAATTCATAAGTAAAAACAAACAACAGAATCAGGTTTAATGTCACTGGCATATGCCTTGAAATTTGTGATTGAAACGTGGTACAAGGCAATATATAATAAAAAGGGGGGAAGGTGAAGTACGGTAAGTATATGTATTTTAAATAGTTCAGTTAAATAAGTGGTGCAAAAATAGAAAAGCAGTGAGGTAGTGTTTACTCATGTATATGTAGGATGTAAGTAATAAAGTAAATTTAATTCATGGGTTCAATGTCTATTCAGAAATTGGATGGCAGAGGGGAAGAAGCTGTTCCTGAATCATTGACTGTGTGCCTTCAGGCTTCTGTACCTCCTCCCTGACGGTAGCAATGAGAACAAGGCATGATCTGGTTGTCACGATTTATATAGAATAAAATCCTATGGCATATACTAAATTATATAAATGTAATCAACATCAATAGGTTTTAAGTAATCCTATAAGTAGACCATGGATGTGGGCACGTGGCCAAGTGGTTCAGGCATTGGACTAGCGACCTGAAGGTCATGAGTTCGAACCCCAGCCGAGGGAACGTGTTGTGTCCTTGAGCAAGGCACTTAATCACACATTGCTCTGCAATGACACCGGTGCTAAGCTGTATGGGTCCTGATGCCCTTCCCTTGGACAACATTGGTGTCGTGGAGAGGGGAGACTTGCAGCATGGGCAACTGCTGGTCTTCCATACAACCTTGCCCAGGCCTGCGCCCTGGAGAGTGAAGACTTTCCAGGCACAGATCCATGGTTTCACAAGACCAACGGATGCCTTTAAGTAGTCCAAATTTAAAAGGTAGTTTTTAGAGGTGTTTTGAAATGTTCCACAGTACTAGCCTGCCACATCTCAGTCAGTAGAGTATTCCAGACTTTTGGTGCATAAGAGAAAAAGGCAACATCACCAGTTCTAATATGCTTGGCTCTAGGAACACTAAGCAAAGTAATATTCACAAATATAAGATTACGATTAGGGATGTAAGGGGATAGACAGTCCAAAGTATACAGAGGAGCTAGATTATTCAGAGATTTGTATACAATTGAGAGTATTCTAAAATTGATCCTGAAGGACACAGGCAGCCACTGTAATGATGCCAAAACTGGTGAAATGTGCTCAGATTTTCTTTTTTTTTTTGTTAAGGCAGTAGATATATATTATTTATTTAAATATAGTGTGGAATAGGCCCTTCTGACCCTTCAAGCCGCTCTGCCCGGCAACCCCTGATAACCCCTGATTTCCCCTGATTTAACCTTAACCTAATCACAGGACAATTTGCAATGACCAATTAACCTACTAACTGATACATCTTTGAACTGTGGGAGGAGAGCAGAGTAGCCAGGGAAAAATCATTCATTCCGTGAGGAGGATGTAGAAACTCCTTACTGTGGACATCAGGATTGACATCCGAACTCCGACGCCCCCAGCTGTGATAGCGTTGCACTAACTGCTACACTCTTGTGGCGTATAGAACAGTACAGCACTGCAGAAGCTGCTTGGTCCGCAGTATCTTTTTCCCAATGTCATTGTCATAGTCATACTTTATTAATCCCGGGGCAAATTGGTTTTTGTTACAGTTGCTCCATAAATAAGAGAGCATGCATGTAAAGTGGGAGGGGGTAAATTCAAAAAGAGATGCACAGGAAAGTCTTTCTACACAGAGAGTGGTGGGTGCCTCGAGGGCGTTGCCAGTGATGGTAGTAGAGGCAGATATTATAGAGTTATTTAAGAGGCACTCAGAAAGGCAGATGAATATGCAGAGAAAGCAGGTATGTAGACTGGTATAGGCAGAAAGGATTAGTTTAGGGGTTTATTAGTTCAGTACAATATGATTTGAAATGTCTGTTCCTTGGCTGTATTGTTCTACATTTTATATCCTGGGAGTATATTCCCCAGACAGACCACAGCAGTTATTGAAGATGATGGCAGGCAATTCTGACGTTGCTAGTTATTGTTATATCCTGTAAGATACTAGAAGTGGAACCACTGCTGTTGGAATTTGGTGTCATTGGTTAAGAAGGTGGGTGGTGGGGTGGGGATACATCTCGCTCAAAGGTGGTATAAGGGGCTCCTTCCTTCACTAGCCTGCAGGTCTCCCTTGGACAAGGAGTAACACCTGCCTGCCCCCCCCCCCCACACCCATGACCAGGGTCACATGAAGCCAGGGAGCAGGTGGTGGATGGTCATATGAGCAGCTGGTGCTTATCACAAGTCTCATGCCAGGCAGACAACCTCTGAAGAGTGTTGATAATGGCTGGGGAAGAAGGCAATGGCAAACCACTTCTGTAGAAAAATTTGCCAAGAACAATCACGGTTATGAGACTAAGGTCGCCCCCGTCCTACGACACAGCACATAATGATGATGGTTGAGAAGAAGGACTTTGGCCGAGATTCACATACCTCATCACTGGCCACACACAGATCCGTACTTTGATCAGTAAGCCATTACGTGTCATCCAGTCAAAGTTCTGCTGGCATTCACAATTAAAGAAAATACAATTGTAACCCCTGGCATCATTACAGTACTGTACAAAAGTCCTAGGCACATATATATAGCCAGGGTGCCTAAGACTTTTGCACAGTATTGTATTTGCCAACGTGGAACAGAGAGCAAGTTTGTAAATCTGGCGGGAGCAAAGGATGTTGGGAATAGCGAGGATGGAGCGCCACTCTGGAAGGTGTGTGGGACAGGCGGCGGAGAAGGAGTGCCAGGGGCAGGTGGCAAAGGTCCAACACACCCAGTCCTGAGGCAACAGCCAAAGTCACTTGATTGCAAACAATTGGTTTATTGTTCATTACAGAAAGTCCCTCTGCCTTTCTTGGGTATCCTCGCTATATGTACGGTATGTGCCTAAGACTTCTACACAGTACTGTACCTTTCTGAAGGAATGCTGCATTGTCAAGAATGTGAACTGTTAAACTGGTTTATTGTTGTCACATGTACTCTGAGATACAGTGAAAAGCTTTGTACTGTATGCCATCCATACAGGGGCTTCACATCAAAGTGGTACAAAGGAAAAACAATAGCAGAATGCAGAATATAGTGTTACAGCTACACAGGGAGGTCAGTGCAGGCAGAAAATAGGGACAATACTTTATTGTCACCAAACAATTGATACTAGCGCGTACAATCATCACAGCGATATTTGATTCTGCGCTTCGTGCTCCCTGGATTACAAATCCACAGTAAATATTAAAAATTTAAATTATAAATCATAAATAGAAAGTAGAAAAGGTAAAGTAAGGTAGCGCAAAAAAAAAGAGAGGCCGGTCCGGATATTTGGAGGGTACGGCCCAGATCCGGGTCAGGATCCGTTCAGCAGTCTTATCACAGTTGGAAGGAAGCTGTTCTCAAATCTGGCCATATGAGTCTTCAAGCTCCTGAGCCTTCTCCCAGAGGGAAGAGGGATGAAAGGTGTGTTGGCTGGGTGGGTCGTGGCCTTGATTATCCTGGCAGCACTGCTCCAACAGCGTGTGGTGTAAAGTGAGTCCAAGGACGGAAGATTGGTTTGTGTGATGTGCTGGGCTATGTTCACGATCTTCTGCAGCTTCTTCCGGTCTTGGACAGGACAACTTCCATACCAGATTGTGATGCACCCTAGAAGAATGCTTTCTACGGTGCATCTATAAAAATTAGTGAGGAGTTTAGGGGACAAGCCAAATTTCTTTAGCTTTCTCAGGAAGTAAAGGCGCTGGTGGGCCTTCTTGGCGGTGGACTCTGCTTGGTTGGACCAAGTCAGGTCATTTGTGATATTGACCCCCCATGATAAGGCAAATGTCTTATACACACGTATTTAGCTAGGGTGCCAAAGACTTTTGCAGAGTAATGTACTTGTTAATGTGAAATACAGAGTGAGTTTGTAAATCTGGTGGAAGCAAAGGATGTTGAGAATGGTGAGGGTGGAGCGTCGCGGGAGGGGTGTGGGACAGGTGACAGAGAAGGAGTGGCAGGAGCTGGGGCAGGCACAGGGACAGACAGACCCAGTCCTGAGGCACCAGATAAACTCATTTGATTCCAAACAATTGGTTTCAGTTGGGGTGTGAAAGGGACTAACATTTCTGGTGGGTGTTAGATTTTCATGATACAGTAGGAGGAGCAGTAAATTAGTTTTATAACCATTAAATTTACAATCACCTAACTGCTTATTCATTCATTTCAGTTAGAACATCGAACATTACAGCACAGGAACAGGCCCTTCACCCCACAATGTTGTACCGAACCAATTAAATTAGTCATCAAATGCTTAACTAAACTAATCCCTTTAGACTTCACAGTGTTCACATCCCTCCATTTTCTTCACATCTATGTGCCTATGTAAATTTCTCTTAAAAGTCCCTTATGTATCTGCCTCTTCCACTACCACAGGCAGCACATTCGATTCCAGGCACCTACCACTCTTTGTGTGAGAAATCTTGCCCCTCGTATTTCCTTTAAAATGACCCTTTCTCACCTTAAATGGTACAGTATTAGACATTTCATGTCTGGAAAAAAGATACTGTCTGTCTACTCTCTCTTTGCCTCTCATAATCTTATAAACCTCTATCAGATCTCCTCTCAGCCTCCACTGCTCCAGAGAAAACAGCCCAAGTTTGTCCAACCTCATGCCTTCTAATCCAGGCAGTTGAGTTTGCTTTTGAAACAATGGGGACCAAGTTGCACAATCATGCATGGAGTGAGCTGTATAAATTAATTTTGTAAAATTTAATACAAACAAGAGACTCTGCAGATGCCTGAAATCTTGAGCAACACACAAACATGCTCAGTTAATTCTCGTGAGTCAGGCAGTATCTTACTTACTTACTCCCCGTTACGCCACTGGTGTTTAGGACAGCAATGAAGATCCTCCACCTCTGGCAGTGTTCAGGACTTCCTTCATCATGTCAGTAGCTTCCTCAGTTTTCACTACTGTCAGTCATGCAAAGTCCGGCTGGAGACTCAGATGCAGAAGGATTCTTTATTGTTGTTTCCTTAACAGTTTTGTTTTACCAGTCACAGTTGTTAGCCCTGAGCTGAAGCTTTGACCTTGGAGGATCAGCGGACCACTCTTAGTCTGTTCTCTACCTTTTGACTGGTTTGGCTTGGGTGACCCTACCAAGAGCTAAAGCATTAAAGCCAACTAACAAATGTCATTGAGAGACGCAAGCCTCCAGATCACGACGAGGTTGTGGTCTTCTTGGAAGCAGGCAGCATCTATGGCGGGGAATAAAGAGAGGACATCTTGGGTCAAGATCCTTCATCAGGATTGGAAAGGAAGGGGGCAGAAGCCAAGAAAAAAGGTGGGAGGACTCGGAAGGAGTACAGACTGACAGGTGATAGGTGAGTTCAGACGAGGAGAAAGGTGGATGGCTGGGAGAGAAGGGGATGAAGTTAGAAGCAGGAGATAATAGGAGGAAGAGGTAAATGACTGAAGAAGAAGGGAACTAAAATGAGAGGACAGTGGATCATGGAAAGAAGGGAAGGAGGAGGAGTTCTTCCAGCATTTTGTCTGTGCTGTTCAAATTTCATGTAAACCTTGGATTTCCAGCCTATTATTAATGAAAATTGTTAAAAACCTTCCATTTTGTGCTTTTAGTCATTTAAGCTCCTGGGAATCCTGGATGTGCAGAACATTCCTTGCGCCCGAGACTCCGTACTGTATGGCTCAGCTGGTGCAGTCATCGCTGGGTTTGGCCACTTCTTAGCAACAAGTAAGTATCTTTATCAACATTTCAACAGCAAAAATATCCCTTAGTATTGTAAAATGGTCTCTTAACTGCTTACGATTGTCATAAAGACTGAAAATGCTGGAAATACTCAACAGGATCTGTGCAAAGAGAAAATAGCCATTGTTTCAACTCTGAGCTCCTGGGAAAGAGAGAACAGAAACAAGTTAGTACTGGGTTACAGAGAAGGTATATCTCTGATAGGGTGCGACTATAATGTTAAGGTCAGTGTAACCTGTTGCTAAATTAGAAGAACATGAAATCAGCCCAGCAGGCCAATGAGTACAAAATAATGTCTGACTGGCAGAACGGACCAGATCTGATACAACCAAAAAGAGAAAGTGAGACGTAAACACAAGAGATTCCACAGATGCTGGAAATTCAGAGCAGCAAACACAAATTCTGGTAGAACTCAGCACGTCAGGCAGCATTTGTGGAGAGGGGTAACCAGTCAACATTTTAGGCCAAGACTCATTAGGATGTTAGAGAGTGAGTTATGTAAAGTTGTAGGATTTGATCTTGAGTCCTTCAGGCTGCAACGTGCCCAGAGAAAGGATGAAATATTGTTCCTCAAGCCTGTGTTGGCCCTCATTGGAATAGTGCAGCAGGCCAGAGTGGAATGGAGAATCGAAGTGATCGGCAACTGGAAACTCATGGTCACTTCTGAGGACTGAACATACTATAGGCGCCCTGTAAATCAATCACTTGTTCCACATTTCGTTTCCCCAGTGTAGATGAGACCACTTAATGAGCATTGAATACAGCAGACTAGCTTCAAGATTCGTGGTTATTTAATGTACATTGAAACATGCAGTGAAATGCATTGTTCGCGTTAACAGCTTGCACACCCGAGGGTGTGCAGAGGGCCGCCCACAAGTACCGACACACATTCCGGTGCCAACATAGCATGCCCACAATGCTCAGGAGAACAACACAGAACGTGACAAGCAACAAAACAACAACAGCAAAACAAAATCCGTTCCTCTCTCCCCCACCACGCATGTACACTGCCCTCTAACCCCAAGACAGGCCGTCTTCTTCAACCCAGATTCGAACGCAGACATGCCGACATTGGGCCTTCAACTTCCCCAATGGGCTCAAAGAGATTTGCAGACCAGGGCTCCAGCCAATGGGCCTTGACCTGTGGACTTCCAATTCAGCTCTTGGGCCTTGATCCTCGGCGTCACATTGAGCCCAGGAGCTGCCGCTCACCGAACACCAGGCCTCGAACTTCGGTCTCAACGATTCATGTACCCGGGGGTTGATGGACCTTATTCATCCTGCCCGCACAGAACTCCGATCGTGGAGGAGAATTGCAGCTTCATCTGGGTCCCTGGATGACGGGAAATGGAAGAGGTGAAAGGACCAAGTGTTCCGTCTTCTCTGGCTAAATGGCAAAAAGCTGCGTGTGGGGAATTAGTGGGAGGAGAAGGGAGCACTCAAAGTACGTTGCCTGCAGGGCTGGTGGGGTGGCAGGTTAATCCAAGGGAACTTTGTTCCTGTTCTGTCAAGGGTGTGAGTAGTAGATGAGATGAGATAAGATAAGATAAAACTTCATTTATTCTGAAGGAAATTATTGCAAAGTTGCTCAGTCAGAAATATATACTTTAAAATACAAAATGTAAGCATTGAGGTATGAAAAAAAATACAAAATGTGCATGAAAACGAAACAGTACAAAATACAGATGTGTAATGAAACCATACACTTACATACTTAAGGAGGAGGAGTTGAAGACTTATAGCCACAGGGAGAAAGGATCCCTGTGGACGCAGGTTCTCTCTGCATTAGTAGAGGGGAAGTCATGAATCAGGAAGACATTTCAGAGGCATCTGTGGAACAAAAATGTGACAGAATTCGAAGTTCAAAGTAAATTTATTATCAAAGTACATACAGTATATATCACTATATACAACCCTGAGATTCATTTTCTTGTGGGCATATTCAATAAATCCAGTAACCAGAAAAGAATCAATGAAAGACCAAACCAACAGGCTGGACAACCGGTGTGCAAAAGACAACAAACTGTGAAAATACAAAAAGAAAATAATAATAATAAATAAGCAGGAGATATTAAGAACATGAGATAAAGAGTCCTTGCAAGTGAGTCAGACAGAGGAACTGAGAGAATGGAATGGAGTCCTTGCAGGAGGCAGGCTGAGAGGAAGAATGGGAGCTCTTGGGCTTGAAGTGGATGTTTGTGACTGGCCCATCCCGAGATGGCGAGACCTGGGAAAGGCGGGAGGTGAGGGCAGGCCAGAATTTAGCTACAAAAGGAATGAAACGTTGGAGTTCTGTATGAGTGCCAGAAGCCAGGCCTGTGATAGAGAAAGGGTAGAGGGGAGTGGGTCTGAGTAAAACCAAAACAATAACTGTTCCATATACTATCCCAGAAAGAAACAGGCGTAACTTTGGCCCGTAGCTATACCTTTGACCTGTTAGAGATGTCGAAGGAGAAAACAAAAAGCCTTGAATTGCAATAATCCTGTCTTCCCTATTTTGCAGGCAGAATAAAGAGATCTTTTGACTTCGGTGTGGGGAGTTTCCTAGTTACAACTTTGGGAACTTGGTGAGTTTGATTGTCATTTCATTCCTAGGAATGTATTTTTGCTTCGTGGTTGCAAGATTTCCCTTTGTTTTATGCTCTCATTTGGCATCCTTTGTGAAGATTTGGATATTCACTTGGCTTAATTTAATCAATCTTTTACTGCTTTCTGTTTGAAACATGCGGTACTATGCAAAACCCTTAGGCACGTACACTATATATAGATAGGGTGCCTAAGGGTTTTTCACAGAACTGTAGTAATTTTATGTATTGCACTGTACTACTACTGCAAAAAAAAACAATTTTGATGACATACATGAGTGATGATAAACTTGATTCTGATATGGGTCTCCATTGTGAGTTAAGAATGGGAAGGGTGCAGGGAACGGGAATCATGGTTGGGAAAAGGAGTGAGGAGAGGAGAGGGAGCAGGAAGCTCTAGAGAGACATTCTGTAATCAAGAAACCTACTGTTTGGAATCAAAGGACCGTGCCTGGTGCCTCAGGGCTGGGTGAATCTGCATCCACTCCACCTTCCGGCCCAGCACTCCTTCTCTGCCACCCATCCGACACCCCTCCTGCAGTGCTCTATCCTTGACATTCCCAACATCCTTTGCTTTTGCCGGATCTACAAACTCACTCTCTCCTCCGCATTGACAAATACAATACTGTGCAGAAGTCTTAGGCACCTTAGCTATAAATATGTGCCTAAGACTACTGCACAGTTGTAGAAAGGTAGAACACTACAGCACAGCATAGGCCCTTCGGCCCACAATATTATGCCGTCATATAACCTCCAAGGACAATCTAAACCTTCCCTTCCATGTAGCCCTCCATTTTTCTATCACCCAAGTTCACATCTTAAGATTCTTAAATGCCCCATTGTATCTGCCCCTGGTGGGACATTCTTTGCTTTGCTGAGGAGTTTGCTGGTTTTGTCTGTACCATCCAGTTCTAACATCTCATCCTTTACAACTTCTGCCATCTCCCAAAGGAACCTACCACCAAGCGTATCTTTACCTCCCCACTAATGTCCCTCCTAGCACTTATCCCTGCAGGCGGTTAGAGTGCTACACCTGCCAATTCACCTCCTCCCTTACCTCCTTTTAGGGCCCCAAACGTTCCTTCCAGGTGAGGCAACACTTCAGCTGCGAGTCTGCTGGGGTTGTCCATTGTATCTGGTGTTCCCAATGTAGCCTCCTCTACATTAGCGAGACCCGTCAGAACTTGGGGAACCGCTTTGCCGAGCACCTCAGTCCACCAAAAGCAGAATTTCCAAGAGGCCAAATATTTTGATTTTGATTCCCATTCCAAAGTTCCATGGCCTCCTCTCCTGCTAGGATGAAGCCACCCTCAGGGTGTATTCTGCCTAGGCACACTCCAGCCTGATGGCGTGAATGTAGATTTCTCCTTACAGAGAGAAAAAATCTCCCTTCCCTTCCTCTCTTCTTCTATTCCCCACTCAGACCTCTTACCTTTTCCACTTTGCCCCTCACTTCCCCTGGCCTCCTTCCCTTTCTCCTATGGTCCACTCTCCTCTCCTATCAGATTCCTTCCTCTCCAGCCTTTTGTCCTTCCCACCAATCTGGCTTCACCTATCACCTTCCAGATAACCTCCCCCCCCCCCCCACCCTCACCTTTTTATTCTGGCATCTTCCCCGTCTCAGTCCTGACAAACGGTCCCGGCCTGAAACATTGACTCTCTGTTCATTTCCATAGATGCTGCCTGACCTACCGAGCTCCTCTAGCATTTTGTGTGTGTTGTGTTATTCCATTACTACTGGTCATAGGAGAGCAGCAGTGTAAGCTACATTCAGACTGAAGTGAGGGGATACCAATACCCAGCTCTCACCCTCTGCCAAGCCAGAGGTCGGTTTAATGCATGATAATAACACGGAATTGATTGAACAAGGAGCAAAAAGCACACTAGCAAATAAATAATCCTTAAATTGTGTGCATTGTAACAGTGGCATTGATCATGGAGACAGACACATACAGAATGTTGAAGTAGCTCAGCAGGTCAGGCAGCATCTACGGAGGGAGATTTTACAGGTTTCTCAGAACACATTTTAGAGTTGCAGAACACTACAGCAGAAAAACAAGCCCTTCAGCCTCTCTAGTCCGTGCCAAACTATTATTCTGCCTGGTCCCACACCCGGACCATAGCCCTCCTTACCCCTCCCATTCATGTGTTTATCTAAACTTCTCTTAAAAGTGTTGCAATCAAAGCCATATCCATCACTTCCATTGGCAGCTCGCTGCACACTCTCACCACCCTCTGAGTAAACACAAAATAATCTGCAGATGCTGGGGTCAAGGCAACACTTGGACGAAGGGTTCCGGCCGGAAACGTTGACTGATCATTTCCACGGATGCTGCCCGACCTGCTGAGTTCCTCCAGTGTGTTGTGACCCTCTGAGTAAAGATGTTTTCTTTAAACATTTCATCTTTCACCTTTGACCCATGACCTCTAGTTAGGTAAATTCAATTAATTCAGAAAGTTGAGTCATTTTTCATGTACTGCACTTGACTTCAACATAACTTGAGTACTGAGTCACTTTTATTTCAGTAGTATTAGGGGACTATCCACAAGACACCCAAAACCACCTCCTTCTTAATAGTTATTTGCCTTAGAATATCAACATACCTCTGTCTGATCTCACACGATCATCCACGTTCTTCTCCTTTGTGAATACTGATGCAAGATGAAAAAGGATCTAGTGCTTTCCCACCGTATTTGACAAATAAGCGCTTCTTGGGCTTCCATCCAGGTGCAGGTATCGGTTTTAACCGATGTTTTGATGACAAACCCTGCCAATTCATTAGGGATGATGCCTGTGCATGTCTAATCTGGGGATATATATATTCAGGGGTTTTATATACACACACACACCACTGGACTAGACATGCCCAGGCATCATCCCTGATGAAAATGGCAGAGTTTGTCATTGAAACATTGGTTAAAATTGATACCTGTACCTGGCTGGAATCCCAAGAAGAATATGTACTGATGCAAGGTACTTGTTAAGGTCATTGCCCACTTTCTCTGGCTTCGTGTTTTTGAGTAAACCTAATCTTTCACAAGCTATCCACTTGTTCCTTATATACTTATCAAATCCTTAATCCTACTTGCCAAGGACATTTCATGGCCCTTCATGTTATTTGGGAGGGATAATAATCAACCCTGATGGATGGTAGAGTAGATTCAATGGGCTTAATTCTGCTTCTATGTCTTATGGTCTTATGGCATTTTCATCTGAAGACCAGTCTTATCCTTATCTAATGCATGATATTCAGCTCCTGATCTACCTTTGACTTAGATTCAAGATTCAAATTTATTTATCACGTGTACATCAAAGCATGCAGTGAAATGCATCATTTGCATTAACAACCAACACGCCCATGAGTGTGCCAGGGCAGCCTGCAAGTGTCACCACACATTGTGGTGCCAACATTGCAGGAGTAGGTTGCTGAGATTGATCTTCTGATGAGCAGTGACCCAAGGATGTTGATGGTGGGAGGCTAGCCAATGGCATGTCTTTGTATTTGAAGGATACGGTTTTGAAAGGCTTAAATCTTTTCCAGGGTGTTCTGCAGATACCAGAATGCAAAGCTGAGGATCCAGAATCGAATGGTGCAAGAGGGTGTGAAAAACAAAGTCATATATGAAGGAACCCAAGTGGGTCCAACAAGGAAAGCAGATGGAAGCAGTGGAGACAACTAAACAGACAATGCATACACTACTGGACCTGAGGGTTAAGTGGTTTGCAGCCAGGAAGTTTACTTGTAGATGATTTCATTTCATACCCTTGGTAGTTCCAGTGGCCGATGACATTGAAATATTCTCTGGTGAACAAGAGGCTCCTGGTGCAAGGAGCATATTGATGACAATGTCCATCTGTACATCTGTTGCAAGGAATTGGACTTCTACTTTATTTTGACAAGGAGCAGCTTCCAGGATTAGAAACAGAAGATGCTTATAACATTTACGAGGCCTAGAGTCATTTGTGGAGAGCGAAAACAAAGGGACGAATGACTTGCAATATTTCTTCCTCCACATGCTGACTGGCCTGCTGAGTATTCAGTGTTTTCCAAATTTTCAGCTGTTTGCAGTTATGCTTTATGCTTCCAGTGTGAAGTGATGCTTGCAACTTGGATGCACAGATTTTCTTCTTGACCCTTCATTAAAACAGCTGTAATATTGTTCACATCTTGGGCTTGCTTCAATGTGCGAAAAGACTGGAATCCAAAATCATTGTTAGTTATAAGGGACTAACTTAAATTAAAGTTTTCAAATATTGGGTTTCTGCAATTTTTATACATAACTTGTGTATTTAAAAACTCTTCCACACAGTTTTTTTTTAACTATCATCATCGGATATGATGGACGACCATTCAACTATTTAAAGTGTATGCACTTGCAATACTTGTGTGGTGAACTTGCAGTTTCCTAGCCATAAATGTACTCTTAGTTCTGTCCCACACTCTTCTTGTATGTATGCACAGAGCAAGAATAACAACAGAGCAGTAGGAATAAACTTTTTTTCTGAGTCATGTTAGCCATGGTTCACGTTGGGCAACTTACAGTGTGGGAGCGACAAGCCAGACTGGCCAAGATGAAAACGTGCGCTCTCAAAAGCCTGCACAAAAGGAGAGAGGCCTTTCCCCCGCTACCCCGTATAAGGCTCCATTCATCGTGCAATTAACTAGCCACATGTGCACTTCAAGTTCAAATTTATTATCATTCAACCATTCACATGTATACAGCTAAACAAAACAACATCCCCCTGGGGCCAAGGTTCAAAACATAGCGCATAATATAATATTAACGCAATAGCAGCTCAGCACATCCTTTGTTAAATAAGGGGCCCGAAACATCACAATTCTCCAAGTGAGACCTCACCAGTGCTTTAAAAAGCCTCAATATTACATCCCTGCTTTTATATCCTAGTCCTCTCAAAATGAATGCTAACATTGCATTTGCCTTTCTCGCCACCGACTCAACCTGCAAATTAACCTTTCAGGGAAATTGCACAAGGACTTCCAAAGTCCCTTTACACCTCAGATTTTTGAATTTTCTCCCCATCTAGAAAATAGTCTACGTTTTTATTCCTTCTACTAAAGTACATGATCATGCACTTCCTGACACTGTATTCTTTGTGCCACCTCTTTACCCATTCTCGTAATCTATCTAAGTCCTTCTGCAGACTTCCTACTTCCTCAACACTACCTGTCCATCCACCTATCTTAATATCATCCACAAACTTAGACACAAAGCCATCAATTCCGCCATCCAAATTATTGACATATAGCGTAAAAAGAAGCAGTCCCAACACTGATCCAATCAGAACAGGTGTCCTTTATTCCTACTCTTTGCCTCCTACTAATCAGCCAGCACTATATCCACAGATGGTTGAGAAGATTAAGTCAGAAGTTGATAGGTTCTTGATTGGTAAAAGGAATTAAAGGTTATGGGGAGAAGGCATGAGAGTGTGGTTAAAAGAAATTAGCCATAATTGGATGGTGGAGCATACTCAATAGGCTGAATGGCCTAATTCTTATGATTCAAGACTCTTCAGAACATAGCTCTTTCATATACTTGTCTAAAGACCATCCCTGCCAGAACATCATTGCCCTTTAAATGCCTAGGAGGGCTTAAAGGGAAAAAAAAAACAATTTTTGCATTTTTGTTGCACCTTCCGTGACCTAGTGTCAAAGTGCTTTAAACCCAGTAAAATCTTGTGCAGGAAAAAGAGCAAAGTAAATTTATTTGCACACTTTGTGTCTTTTGCAAACTGGTTGAATGAGCCAGTTAGTTGGTGTGGTCTTTCATTGATTTTATTATGGATTTATTGAGTATTCCCGCCGGAAAATGAATCTCAGGGTGCAAAAGACGGAAACTGTACAAACACAAAAAGAAAGAAAGAATAATAAATAAGCAATAAGAATTGAAAACACGAGATGAAGAATCTTTGGAAGTGAGGCCATAGGTTGTGGGAACATTTCAATGATGGGGCTACTGAAGTTGAATGAAGTTAGACCCATAAGGCCACAAAATACAGGGGCAGAATTAGGCCATTCAGCCCATCAAATCTTATTCGCCATTCCATCATGGCTGATTTATAATCCCTTTCAATCCCATTCTCCTGCCTTCTCCTCCCCATAACCTTTGACACCCTGACTAATCAAGAACCTATGAACCTCTGCTTTAAATGTACCAAATATCTTGTCCTCCACGGCCATCTCTGGCAATGAATTCCACAGAATCACCACCCTCTGGCTAAAGAAATGACTGCTCATTTCTGTTCCAAAAACGGCAAAAAGAAGGTGGTAAAATTCACCAGGACTGCTGGATTTACATTTGAGCTTTCAGCATAACATGGGTTGATGACTGTTGCCATAATCGCTCTATTGCTGTTTATTCCTTTTGTTAATTAAGGTTTTCTCATGTCCCGCAATTTAAGCAGAGCTGTCTGATTCTGGCGTTTGATTCCTGCTGCTGCCTATAAGGAGTTTATACATTCACTCCTCAATCGTGTGGGTTTCCTTTCGGTGCTCCAGTTTCCTCCCCCATTCCAGAGATGTATGGTTTGGGTCAGTGAGCTCTAGACATGGTATGTTGGCGCAGGAAGCATGGTGATGCTTACGGACTGCCCCCATCACATCTTCGGACTGTGTTGGGTTGTTGACGCAAAACAAAGCATTTTGCTGTGTGATTTGATGTTTCGATGTGCATGTGACAAAAAAGCTAACCTTTAATAAAACCTTGGGGTTTTCAAAGGCAATGTTACAAACAAGGCTTGAAACAGCTGTTTGCCATTTTGAAATGGATAATTGGATGAAATAACTCAGGACCTGCACTTGTATAGCACCTTTCACATCCTTGGACATTCCAGATCACTTTAGTTCAGAGTAAATTTATTAACAAAGTCTGTACAGTATATGTCACCATAAACCACCCTGAGATTCACTTTCTAGTAGGCATTCACAGTAGAACAAAGAAATACAATAGAATCAATGAAAAACTACACGCAAAGACTGACAATCAATGTGCAAAAGAAGGCAAACTGTGTAAATACACGAAAATAAATAATACTGAGAACATGAGTTGTAGAGCATTTGAACGTGAGTCCATAGGTTGGGTTCAGTGACCAGTTCAGAGTTAAGGTGAGTGAAGTTATCCACACCAGTTCAGGAGGCAGATGGTTGAAGCTAATGATGTACATTTTTGAAGTGTAGAAATATGGGAGGCATGGCAACAAGCTTCAGCACAATGAACTCCTCTGAACAGCGATGTGATACTGTCCAAAACATTCTGGTGATGTTGACTGAGATGGATCTAGTGTTCTGGCCAATGAAAAGACTGCTATGTTCCTTAACATCCAGCTGACAGAACAGTCAGGGTATTGGTTTAAAGTTGTATCTAATGCATGTCATTTTCATAAACCCAGACTATAGAGGGAGTGCCCAGGTGAGTTTTTTGTGCTTGAGTCTCTATCAAACCAGTTTAAAGATTAGCTTTATTTGTCACATGTACATCAAAGCCCACAGTGAAATGTGCATGACAACTGAAGTTAATTTTACTGCCCAACTCTCAACTGTAATGACATTGCACTTTTGATAAAGTTTAACACCAATGAAAAGCACAAGAGATTCTGGAAATTCCGAGGACCACACCCAAAATGCTGGAGGAGCTCAGCAGGTCAGGCAGCATCTATGGAAAGGAATAAAGAGTCAGTATTTTGGACCCCAAAGCAATTGATGCAGTTGCAAAGAAGGCACAACAGCAGCTATATTTCATTAGGAGATTTGGTATGTCACCCAATACCTTACAGATTTATACAGATGTACTGTGGAGAGCTTTCCAACTAGCTGCGTCACCATTTGGTATGGGGGAGGGGGAATTGCACAGGATCGAAATAAGCTGCAGAAAGTTGTAAACATAGTCAGCTCCATCATGGGCGCTAGCCTCTATGGTATCCAGGACATCTTCAAGGAGTGATGCCTCAAAAAGTCAGCATCCAACATGAGGGACCCCCATCACCCAGGACATGCCCTCTTCTCATTGCTACCATCTAGAATCAGGGAGGAGGTACAAGAGCATGAAGGCACACATTCAACTATTCAGGAATAGCTTCTTCCCCTCTGCCATCCAATTTCTGAATGGACATTGAACCTATGAACACTACAAAAAATTATGGCATGAACATTAATTTCTCAGACTTTCAGTAATTGTCACCCCCCTTTCACTATTCCCCAATCCAGTTTCCCCTTCTCACCTTATCTTCTTACCTGTCCATCTCTTCCTTCTGGTGCTCCTCCCCCTTCCCGTTGTTCCATGGCCTTCTGTCCTCTCCTACCAGATTCCCCCTTCTCCAGCCCTTTCCCTCTTTCACCAATCAACTTCCCAGCTCTTTACTTCACTGTCTCACCATCTCCTGGTTTCACCTATCACCTGTTGCCTTGTACTTCTTCGTCCCCTCCCACCCCCACCACACCCTCTTAATTTGATTTCTCCCCTTCCTTTCCAGCCCAGACTCGAAACGTCAACAGTTTACCCTTTTCCATAGATGCTGCCTGGCCTGCTGAGTTCCTCTGGCATTTTGTGTGTGTTCCTTTAATTTAACTATTTTATGCATATATCAATGTATCTTACTGTAAATCACAGTTTTTATTATGTACTGCTGCCGCATAACAGATTTCACAACATGTGCCAGTGATATTAAACCTGACGCTGATTCTCAGATCCAACATCAGATCAAATCTTGTAAATGATGTAGTTTGTTAAATTAAAGAACTGTGCGATTAACCTTGCTCAGTCTCCCTTTGGTTTTATTTTCAGTATGCAGTCCTTTACAACCTCAGCACTTCTGAGACATTTATATCTGCACTTATATTAGCAGCATTAGTGTAAGGAATGTCCCAGGATATTTGATAAATAGGCATTTATTTTCCTTACCCAGAATTCAGTGTACCTGGACTAATGGTAATGCTGTTGTTGTTTTTGGGTGGGTGATTCTGCAATTCCAGTGGGAGTCGTGCCTTTCACAAAGCCCAATTCCTTGCCGTCATTACCCCAGGCAGCCCCGGCCTTTAATGCCAACATTCAACCAGCTAGTGCGATGCTATTACAGCTTGAAGCATTGGAGTTCAGAGTTCAATTCCAATTCCAATGTCATCTGTACAGAGTCTGGACACACACCCCGTGAAATGCGTGTGCTTTCTCTGCGTGCACCAGTTATCTCTCACAGTCCAAAGACACCCTCGTTAAGTAGGTTAGTTGGTTATTGTATATTATCCTGTGATTAGGTTACAGTTAAATCAGAGGGTGCTGGGTGGCAGAGCTCTCGGGGCCAGAATGGCCTATTCCGCATTACATCTCAAAATAACTAAAATAAAATCCCTCTTCATCAGAGGTGCAGAGGGTTAGTAACTTTAAGTTCCTTGGTTTTATCATTTCAGAGGGTCTGTAGTGGGATCATTACAAAGTGCTGAAGGCCTCTGCCTCTACTCAAAAGTTTTCACAGGTTCAGCAAGCCATCTAAAACTTCGACCAGCTCCTATAGATGCCCAGTGGAGAGTGTCCTAACCAGTCACGACATGGTATGGAAACACCAATGCCCAAGGGCAGCAAAGCCTGCAAAAAGTGGTGGACACAGCCCAGTCCACAGGTAAAGCTCTCGCCACCATTAAGCACATCAGCCGAGGAGTGCTGCCACAAGAAAGCAGCATCCATTATCTCGGATCCCCACCATCCAGACCGTGCTCTCTTCTCTCTGCTGCCATCACCCTGATCTCAAGCCTCTGCTGCTTTTCGGTCATATCCACTCATGGGGGAGGCTTCAGGAGTAAACCCCAAAGTAAAAATCTGGAGCTGGAGTCCCTAAGGCCATCCTACATTGAGTTCGACGCTGACTGGCAACTCCTGTGACACCACTGGTGCCAAAAGGTATCAGTCTCTGCTATTCCTGATGATTCATCGGCTGCACAGAGTAAATTTATTATCAAAGTACGTATATGCCACCATATACTACAGCCCTGAGATTCATTTTCTTGCAGGCATTCACAATAAATACTAGAAACACAATAGAATCAATGAAGGACCACAACAGACAGGATGGTCAAACAACCAAACTTCCTACGACAGCACTCCGTGTAGATGGGCTTAATGGTGGGGAGAGCTTTACCTGTGGACTGGGCTGTATCTAGTACTTTTTCTCTTTTTTTCAATCTTTTTTTTAAGTTTCAGATTAATATACATAACAATATTAATGATACAAAGAGATCGGTATAACATTGATAATGGTCAACATCTACAAGCATAATGCAAGTAAAACATATAATTCAAGCCTCCCAATCTCTAAGTAATTGAACATGAAAAAAGAATTTTATAACGAACCCCCTAAACTAAAAAAAAACAGAACAAAACTGGGATGTCCTATTCCTTCAGATAAGAACATTATTTGTCATTAACTCTGCTCCTCCATAGATAAACAAAAGATTATTAAATAAAAAGGGTTCTGGAAGGGACAACTTACATCATATGAAATGTTGAATAAACGGTCTCCAGGTTTCTTCAAATTTAACTGAAGAATCAACCATACCACACCTAATTTTTTCCAGGTTTAAACATTACATAGTTTGAGAAAACCATTGAAAAGTAGTAGGAGGATCAGAATCTTTCCATTTAAGTAAGATGGACCTTTTAGCTATTAGTGTAACAAATGCAATCAGACGGCAAGCTGAGAAGGATAAATGACCAACATCTGTCACTGGTAATCCAAAAATGGCAGTAATAGGGTGAGGTTTTAAATTAATATGCAAAACTGCTGAAATAATATCAAAAATATCTTTCCAATATGTATCTAAAAGAGGGCAAGACCAAAACATATGTGTCAGAGAGGCTACCTCAGAGTTACATCTGTCACACACAGGATTTATATGTCGGTAAAAACGAGTTAATTTATCCTTAGACATATGAGCCCTATGGACTATTTTAAATTGTATCAGTGTATGTCCAGCACACATTGAGGAAGTATTAACTAGTTGAAGAATTTTCTCCCATTTCTCTATAGGTAAAGTTACCTGAAGTTCTCTTTCCCATTCATTTTTTATTTTATCAGATGTACCTAGATGTATTTTCATAATTAAATCATATAAAACTGCTATTAAGTGCTTCTGATAGGGATTTAAACCTAATTTTTTTTCTGTAATATTAGTTGGGTGAAATATTGGAAAGTTAGGTAAAATACCATTCAAAAAACTTCTTATCTGCCGATATCTAAAAAAAAATGTGAACTAGGCAACTTACATTTATTAGATAATTGTTCAAATGACATGAAACAATTATCCATGGATAAATCACGAAAGCATGCTATTCCCCTCGTTTTCCATAAGGAAAAAGCTTGATCTATTCTAAAAGGTTGAAAGAAAAAATTAAGATATAATAGGACTAGATAAAATAAATTCGTTCAATCTAAAAAATTTGCAAAATTGAGACCATATTCGTATTGTATGTTTAATTATTGGATTAATTATTTGTTTATTCAGTTTGGTTAATACAAAGGGGAGTGAAGCTCCTAAAATAGAAGCTAATGAGAACCCCTGCACAGGCTCACCCTCCAGGTTCACCCATCATGGACAATGAGTTTCATCCCAATCTTGCATCCAAAACATTAAATATCGGATATTAATTGCCCAATAATAAAATCTAAAATTTGGCAATGCTAAACCACCGTCCTTTTTTGATTTCTGCAGATGTTTCTTACTCAATCTAGGATTTTTATTCTGCCATATATATGAAGAAATTTTAGAATCAGTAATATCAAAAAAGGATTTAGAGATAAAAATTGGTACTATTTGAAATAAATACAGAAATTTAGGTAAAACAGTCATTTTAATAGCATTAATTCGACCAATCAATGATAAGGACAGTGGGGACCATTTAGTAAACAATCGTTTAACATGGTCAATTAAGGATAGAAAGTCAACTTTAAATAGATCTTTATATTTTTTAGTAATTTTGACACCCAAATAAGTGAAATAATCAGTAATTAATTCAAATGATAATTATCTATAAATTGGAACTTGCATATCTAATGGAAAAAGCTCACTCTTATTAAGATTTATTTTATAACCAGAAAAACTACCAAACTGAGCTAGTAGTGATAAAACTGCCGGGATGGATTTTTCTGGGTTAGAGACATATAGTAATAAGTCATCTGCATACAATGATACCTTATGCGTCTCCTTCCCATGAGTAATTCCAGATATATTGGGTGAATCACGAAAGGCAATTGCCAAGAGTTCCAAAGCTATATCAAATAACAAAGGACTTAGCAGACAACCCCTGTCTAGTACCTCCGAAAAGCCTAAAAAGGGGGGATCTCTGATTATTGGTAACTACGGAAGCCAAAGATGAATGATATATCAATTCAATCCAAGAAATAAATTTTGGGCTAAAGTTGAATCTCTCAAGCACATTAAGTAAATATTTCCATTCAACTCTGTCAAACACCTTCTCAGCGTCGAGTGAAATAACACATTCCAGAACTTTAGATGAAGGAGTATATACAATATTCATTAATCTCCTAACATTGAAATACGAAAAGCGATTCTTAATAATTCCGGTCTGATCATCAGAAATAATGTGTGGCAGTACCTTTTCCAATCTATTTGCTACTATTTTGGAAAAAAAATTGAAATCTACATTCAACAAAGATATAGGTCTATATGATGCACAATCAGTAAGGTCTTTACCTTTTTTAGGAATTAAATAAATGGATGCTTCATAAAAGGATTGTGGTAATTTACCTACAAGTAAGGCATCCTTAAAAATTTTACATAGCCATGATGAAAGTAAATTTGAAAAAGATATATAAAACTCTACTGTAAATCCATCCAAACCTGATGCTTTTCCAATACAGTATTCATTGCAAAAATTGCTTTCTTAATATCATCTTCCATAATGGATGCATCTAGTTCTAAGCGTTCATTAAGTGGTAAATTCTGAATGTTCAATTTCCTTGAAAATTCATACATAATGGTAGACTCTTCAGGAAATTCCCATTGATATAGAGAGGCATAAAATTCTTGAAAAGGCTTATTAATTTTGCCATGACCAACTGTCAAGGTACCATCCCGTTTAGAAACTTTACTAATCAAACATTTAGCCGAAGCAGCTTTCAGCTGGTCTGCCAATAATTTACCCGCTTTATCACCATGTATATAAAATTGACTCTTAGTTTTAAGTAATTGATTTTCAATCGGGGAAGTGAATAACAAATTATGCTGCATCTGAAGTTCAACCCTCTTTTTATAGAGTTTCTAAATTAGGAGCAACAGAATACTTTTTATCAATTTCTTTAATCTTATCAACCAATGTACATATTTCATTATTAATTCATTTTTTCAATCCAGCAGAGTATGAAATAATTTGCCCATGAGTATATACTTTAAAAGTATCCCACAATATTCCACTGGAAATTTCATCCATAGAATTAGTTGAAAAGAAAAAATCAATCTGTTCTTTAATAAAAGTGGCAAAATTATGAAGTAAGCCAGTATTTAGCAAAAATCTACCATTCGGATCTGAAATTGTTTCATAATGAACAAATGAAATTGAGGAGTCTATAAAAATAGAGACTCCTTTTACCTTAGATTGTGAATTAGAATGAAACTGTTGTTCCTTCCAACACCTAAAAAAAGTTGATTATCCACCCTCCTCACATGAGTCTCCTGAGCAAAGATAATCTGAGCATTCAGTCTATGAAAGACATTAAAAATCTTCTTCCATTTAATCGGATGATTCAAACCATTTACATTCCATGAAACAAAATTAATAACATTATTCATTTTACTACAATAAGCCAAATGGTATGCAAAGGGTTAACCTTACTGCACAGGAAACCCATGACTCAGGAAGAGGAAAAAGTTTAAAGAGGAATCGGAATCTACAACACTTCAGACATATTTGTAGTTTCAGAACATCCCAACTGGAAAATACTAATCTAAAAGAAATACCATCCCCCACCCACCAAAAGCCCGAAAAAAAATAACTGGCCACAGCCAGCCAGTACGCTAACTAATCCCAAATACATTACCCCCAGCTCTCATGAAGACATAACTCCAAATGGAAGGAATGTAATAAACCACCCACAGATAAAACATTATGAGAGAAATATCAAGAAAAGGACAAAACAATGTTGAAAAAAAGAACCCAGTCATTGCGAGACATTTTGAAAGGCGGAATCTTGAAAAATGAAACAAAATACAATCTTATTAATATTTCACAAAAAGAACAATCTGTAGCCAAGTCAAAATGTTAAACGAACAGTTAAAAATATTTACATAAAATAATAAAAGAGAAAAGAAATCTTAACATAAAAGCATAATAGACATCTATACTCCAAAAGAAATACGGGTATAATCCAACCAAGAATGAGAATTCCCGAACTTTAAAGGCAAATCTACACATTAGTTTTAAATTAATAGACAACTACATTCAAACATGAGAAAGCAGTAAACTTATTAAACAGTTGAAAGTTAGTCAAGCTCTTCAAGAAATTGACGTGCCTCTGTCACTGATTTAAACCATTTGTGTGATTTATCTGGCAAAACAAGCGTGCAGGAAATAATAACGCAGGATGTAATTTCTTTTGGTATAATTCCGACATCACCAACTTTAAAAAAGACCCCTCTTGTAACAACTCTGGACTAAAATCTTCCACCAAACGAAATTTGAGATCCCCGTGCTCAATGACTCCTTTCCCAATGCAACTCGAATTAACTGCTTCTTAGTATGCACATAGAGGAATCGTAGAACAACTGCTCTGGGTTTTAAATCTTTCAGGGGTTTAACCCTTAACGAGCGATGAGCATGGTCTAGTATGGGGGGGTTAGAAAACACTTCAGTACCGAACAGCTCCATTAAAAATTGAGCAAAAAACTTAGTGGGATTGCCATTTTCAACATCCTCACGGAGTCCTATAATCTGTAGATTCCGTCTGCGACTACGATTTTCCAGGTCAATGATCTTGGCTTTCTATCGTTCCAGCATTTGAGTAGTTGAGAATACCTTCTTCTCCAACAAGCTTAATCTATGGTCTCTTTGTCGGCCATTTTCATCAAGATCCAAAATTAGTTGCTGTTGCTTTTCATTCTCACGTTTAATTGCTCCGACTTGGTCTTCAATATTATTTAACTTTATCTCGAGATTAGAAAATCTTTTATCAAATTTATCAAGTTTGTTATCCAAAAGCTTGGATATAACTTCAAAAATCAGTTGTGCTTTTTTAGGGTCTCCTCCTTCTCCATTTCCATTGTTGGCCTCCTTGCTCTCAGTAAGTATCTTTTTCCCTCTGGTTGCCATTTCCAAGAATTGAAAGTCAAAATTCAAGCATACAACAATAATGTAAACACTTCAACGTGAATACTAAACCGGTGGTAAATAAATGAAAAAAGAATGGAGCGAAGTCAAGTGTGTCTTACTCCATCTAGTGCTTCAAGAGAGCCTCCCTATCTAGTACTTTTTATAGGATTTTCCGTTTAAGGGTATTGGTGTTTCCATACCAGGCTGTGATGCAGCCACTCAGTATACTTTCCACCACACATCCGTAGAAATTTGTCAACATTTTAGATGTCATGCCAAATCTTCCCAAACTCTGAAGGAAGTAGAGGCGCTACCATGTTGTCTTCATAATGGCAGTTACAAATAACAACACCGAGCAACTTAAAGTTGCTGACCCTCTCCACCTCTGATCCCTGAATAAGAACTGGCTCGTGGACCTCCGATTTTCTCCTTCTGAAGTCAATAATCAGGTCCTTGGTCTCGTTGACGTTGAGTGAGAGGTTTTGTTCCGGCACCGCTCAGCCAGATTTTCAATCTCAACCACCTTTGATTTGGCCAACTACAGTGGTGTCATCAGCAAACCTAAATATGGCTTTGGAGCTATGCTTAGCCACACAGACAGAAGTGCAAAGTAAGTAGAGCAGGGGACTAAGCACACAGCCTTGGGGTGCACCTATGTTGATGGAGATTGTTTTTTTTAATTATTTATTCGTTTACGGGATGTGGGTGTCACCAGCTAGGCCAGCATTTATTGCCCATCCCTAGTTGCCCTTGAGAAGGTGGTGATGAGCTGCCTTCCTGAACCTCTGCAGTCCCTGAGGTGTAGGTAGACCCACAGTGCTGTTAGGGAGGGAATTCCATGATTTTGACCCAGCCACAATGAAGGAACGGCGATATATTTCTAAGTCAGGATGGTGAGTAACTTGGAGGGGGATTTCCAAGTGGTGGTGGTGTTCCCAGGCATCTGCTGTCCTCGTCCTTCTTGATGGTGAAGATGTTGTTGCCAAACCGAACTGACTGGGGTCTGCAAGTGAGGAAATCGGGGATTCAGTTGCACAAGGAGGTATTGAGGCCAAGGTATTGGAGCTTATTGATTAGTTTTGAGGGGATGATGATATTGAATGCTGAGCTGTAGTCACTATTATCATACAATGTTATATATCTGATGCACTTCTAATGATATATTTTACGCATTCACGTATTGCTTGCAGACTATAAAATGGAAATATTTTTTCCTCTTTATCCTTGGGATTATTTTTGTTGCTTTACTCTGCACTACAGTTGTTATTAAATCGTTCTGATTGTGAACTTTAATCCCAATTCCAGCCCAGTCTTATTTCCATTTCCTTTTTCATCGCCACTTACGTGTTTTTGCAATTGCGTGGAATACATTCACAAACCATCTAAACACTTCTACAAAATATTGATAGGTGTACTCCATCCCTGCTGCAGTTCCTTCTAGTGACGTCAGAAGTTTAGCAGTTGAATTTACAACTGGGCTATTTACATGGATAGAAAGCAGGAATGAAGCAACTGTGGCCAATCTGATTTGAAAATGTTCAAGGAAAAATTATTACAGATGGGCCTTTACAAAAATCTGTTTCTACAGGTTAGATTTATTTATTAATTACAGATGTACATCGAAACATCCAGTGAAATATGTTGTTTGTGTACTGGTTGAACACCCAAATTGGTGTGGTCTTTGATTAATTTTGTATATGGTTACCATTCTATAGATTTATTGAGTATGCCTGAAAGAAAATGAATCGCAGGGTTGCATATGGTGCTATATATGTATTTTGATAATAAATTTATATTGAACTTTGAATGGCCAACACAATCTGAGGATGCACTGGGGGCAGCCTGCAAGTATCGCCACATCTTTCACCGTCAACATAGATTACCCACAATGCTCAGCAGAACAACACACAGCCAACATACAACCAGCAACAAATGAGGCCTCCGCTGGATGGGGTCGACCGTGGATGTTCCATCCTAGCTGTCTACGTGATACACAAGCCAGTACACAGTCCAGGGCAGTGTGATATGGAGAGCTAACTGCTGCCCACGCAGCAAGTTATCCCTCTCTATGCAGCTAATGAATTCAAAGGAACGGCAGGGACTGATACCATTTGTCACCAGTCGCAGTACAGGAGTTGCCAGTCAGCGTTGAACTCAATGTAGGACTGCCTTAGGGACGCCAGTTCCGGAACTTTCCTCCAACTTTACTCCTGAAGCCTTCCCTATAAGTGGGTATAGCCACAAGACAGCGGAGGTTTGAGATCAGGGTTTTCCTTCTCCTGGACGAGCTGCCAGCCAGGGCTGACAAGCCACATTTGCCCAACGCGATTGGTTTTAAGTCGCCAGTGACCCGCCTTTGCCCCTTCTCCTGTCAGTAGGAATGGTTCTGCCGGGCTTAGTAGTTAAGCCAGGAGCTGTCTTGGTTGTCAGAGGCTATTAGAGACACACGCCATTGGGAGCATTTAATAGGTACTGGGAGCTTGTCCCCACTACCACTCCCAGCTGTGACAACCTTAAGGAACAAGCAATAACAGCAAAACAAGCCCCTTCCCCACTCCTGCAATCCAGACATACAGACGGACCCAGGTCAGGCTGCCTCCAGTGCCCATGAGTCAATTTTGTCCATAAATTGGAGAATACACAAAAATTACACAATATGGTAAGCTCAGTATTGTAATAACTGGTATCTAAAGTACCTAAATCCACGAAGAAATAACAAGTTTTAACAGTGGGAGAGAAAGAAGAAAACCAAACACGAGGAAATCTGCAGATGCTGGAATTTCAAGCAACACACATAAAAGTTGTTGGTGAACGCAGCAGGCCAGGCAGCATCTCTAGGAAGAGGTGCAGTCGACGTTTAAGGGCCAAGACCCTTCGTCAGGACTAACTGAGAGAAGAGTTAGTAAGAGACCTAGTAACATTGACTTCTCAAACTTCCGCTAATGCCCCACCTCCCCCTCATACCCCATCCCTTATTTATTTATATACACACATTCTTTTTCTCTCTCTCCTTTTTGTCCCTCTCACTATACCCCTTGCCCATCCTCTGGGTTTTCCCCCCTCCCCCTTTTCTTTCTCCCTAGGCCTCCTGTCCCATGATCCTCTCATATCCCTTTTGCCACTCAACTGTCCAGCTCTTGGCTCCATCCCTCCCCCTCCTCTCTTCTCCTATCATTTCAGATCTCCCCCTCCCCCTCGCACTTTCAAATCTCTTACTAGCTCTTCTTTCAGTTAGTCCTGACAAAGGGTCTCGGCCCAAAACATCAACTGTACCTCTTCCTAGAGATGCTGCCTGGCCTGCTGCGTTCACCAGCAACTTTTATGTGTGTTGAGAGAAAGAAGAAAACTAGTTCTAGGAAAGTGGTGGTGGCTGTCTGTCATGTCCAACCAGAACAGGGAACCTGTGCGGGAGAGTTTTTAAAGTGGAAAAGCCGTTGCACCAGGGCAGTTCCACTCTCTTGACCGTGGAAGTCCGAGTCCAGTGGTACGAACAGGCGTCACAACTGGGGTCTTCCTTGGTTGCTGGGGATGACCATGACTTCTGTGCCTCGCCATATCCTTCACTCTGCACGGAGCATCTCAGAGCCGCATTCTTGGCCATTGGACCCGACCGCAGATCTCACCTGCCCAGTCCTCTGGAATTGACTTTGCATGCCAAGACAGGCACGTCCCTATCTCACCGAGGCATGAGAGCCACCAGCCACCCTCAAGTGGTTTGGCCCACTTGTCAGAGCAGCGTCCCCAATGTGGCTTCTGCTGGAGCCACAGGTGAAAGCTGAGTATCCGGCAGGGACCAAAGGTGAGTGAGCTGCCTCAGACCGGGCACAACAAGCCCCTTCTCCAGAGAAGCACCCCTCTGTGGACACCTGATACACCCTAGGAATTCTAGGAATGAACGATGTACAAGCATCGTACTTTAGTATTTAACAACATTATGAGGGATGGGCATCCATCGGTCAGGCATCCATATCCTGCAGGCTAGTGGAGGGAAGGAGCACCTTACACCTCCGTATCCCCACCTGCCAGTTGTGTTTATAGGACAAAAATTCCATCGTTCCCATCACTCCGTCCGCCACACCTTGTACGCTCCTTTTCACCTTGTCAACAGCCGTAATATCTCCCATAAGAAGGTTCTGGAAATACTCAGCAGGTGAGTTAGTATCTGTGAGGAGGGGAGCAGTGTTAACAATTCAAATCAATGAGCCCATCAGAAATACAGTTAGTGCCAGGGAGAAACATGCACCTCAGTCTTAAGCAGTAACAGACCTCTGCTCACATTTACTGTCAAGGAGTTCCACAGCACAGAAACAGGCCAACTAGTCCGTGTCGTGTCTAGTCTCACCCCAACCTCAGTGGAAAAAGCCTGCTTGTGTTTATCCCATCCATAACCCTCATAATTTTGTACACCTCTATCAAATCTCCCCACCCCTCATTCTCCTACGCTCTAGCGAATGAAGTTGCTATTCAACCTTTCCTCATAATTCAGGTCCTCAAGTCCTGGCGACATTCTTGTAAGTAGGGCGCCACAGTAGCGTGGCGGTTAGCGTGATGCTATTACAGTCCGGGGCTCGGAGTTCAGTACCGGTGCCATTCTGCCAGGAGTCTCCGTGTGTCTTCCCCATGGAATGTGTGGGCCTCCTTCTGGTCCTCCGGTTTCCTCCCACAGTCCAAAGATGTACCGGGTAGGTTAAATGGTCATTGTAAATTGTCCTGTGATTAAGTTAGGGTAAGTTGGCGCATGGCCAAGTGGTTAAGGTGTTCTTCTAGTGATCTGAAGGCCGCTAGTTCGAGCCTTGGCTGAGGCAGCATGTGTGTCCTTGAGCAAGGCACTTAATCACACATTGCTTTGCGACGACACTGGTGCCGTGGAGAGGGGAGACTTGCAGCATGGGCAACTGCCAGTCTTCCAGACAACCTTGGCCAGGCCTGCACCCTGGAAACCTTCCAAGGCGCAAATCCATGGTCTCATGAGACTAACAGATGCCTATAAGTTAAGGTCAATCAGATTTGTCCAGGGTTGCTGGGGCAGCGTGGCTCGAAGGACCAGAAGGGCCTACTCAGTAAATAAATAAATAAATAAATAAATAAATAACTTTTCTGCCTACTCTTTCAGTCTTATTGATATCTTTCATGAAAATAGGTGACCGGAACTGCACACTATACTCCAAATCAGGCCTCACCAGAAACTTATATGATTTCAACCTGCCATTACAGCTCCTGTACTAAAACTTTGATTTATGGTCAATGTGCCAAAAGCTGTCTTTATGACCCTATCTACCTGCGATGCCACTTTCAAGGAATTATGGATCTGTATTCAATGTCAAATATGAGGTTCTCACAGGTGCTGGAGGATCTCAGCAGATCAGGCAGCATCTATGGAGAGGAATGAAGAGTTGACCTTTTCTGTTGAGACTCTTCAGCAGAACTGGAAAGGAATGGGGAAGAAGCCAGAATAAGGTAGGGGGAAGGGAAGGAGTACAAACTAGGTGATGGGTGAAGCCTTTGAACTTTGAAACTAGGTGAGGGGGTAGGTAAGTGTGTGCGAGGGTGGGAAATGAAATGAGAAACGGGGGGGGCCGGTGATAGGTGGAAAAGGTAAAGAACTGAAGAAGAAATTGGATAGAGAAGCCAATAAATTGGTTTTGAAATGCAGTTTAAGAAAAAATGTTTAAAACAGTTGAAGCTAATTGACACAGCAAACTTCCACAAACAATCTCGAGCTATTGGCCCAAAGTTTGCAGTTTGAAACTAGTTTGAGGAGATCTGGTATTTCACAAAAACACTCGTAAATTTCTACAGATGTAAAGTGGAGAGAATTCTAACTGGTTGCATCACTGTCTGATATGGGGGGGGGGAGATGGGGAGAACTACTGCTCAGGTTCGAAGTAAGCTGCAGAGAGTGGTAAAGGTAGTTAGCTTCTTCATCAGCACTAGCCTCCATAGTATCCAGAACACCTTGAAGAAGCAACGTCTCAAAAAGGCGGTATCCATCATTAAGAACCGCCATCACCTTCTGCTCATTGCTACCATCAGGAAGGAGGTACAGGTGCCTGAAGGCACACACTCAGCGATTCAGAAACAACTTCTTCCCCTCGGCCACCAAATTTCTGAATGGACATTGAACCCATGAACACTATCCCACTACTCTTTTATTTCTATTTTCCACTACTTAATTAATTTAACTATTTAATGCACATATACACTTGCTGTAATTCAGTTTTTAAATTAGGAATTGCATTGTACTGCTGCTCCAAAGTTAACAAATTTCACGACATATTCCGGTGATGTTAAACCTGATGCAAATTTGTATCATTACTATGAAACTAACAAGCTTTTGAGTGCACAAATGCCCAGTTAAACACAACAACCCAGCGGTTCCTGGCAGGAATTCCTCACGGTGTGCAGTGTTGCAGCCCTCTCTAAAAGTCTAGACAAATTCTGCAACAAAATATTCCTCTAGGAGAATGTTCTGCAAATATTGGATGAGGTGAATTTCTTAACAGCCATAAATACTGGTAACCTCTCTACCCCCTATAAAATTAAACCAAATTGTGACTTCCTCAAATTTTTTCAAAGGACTATTTTAGGAGGTTTTAAGATCTACTTAAACCTCGCGGATGTTCCAGTATTTCACGCAGGTAAATGTTTTAAAAATTATGATTTTTCATGCCTGCATTGGTATCATCAATTCTGCTGAACACCAAAGATCCCTTAAAGCTACGTTACCAAGAACTAATCACAGATCTTTGTCACTGAACAAAACACGCTTACAGAGACTGTTTTTGTTTTTATTAATAGAATATAAGCTAATCTGCTTTGGTGACGTTAGAGATAAGAGATGTCCAGGCCCTATCAATCCTACCCAGGAGAGCGTATTCTTTGTCTCTGCAGGCAGATTGATATTTCACACATCCCATGCTACACTTGGAGAACCCAAGGCAGTAGGCTGCCTTGCCTGCATACTGATAACCTGGAAATTAGTTTTAACAAGGCCAATTAGCAAAGATCAAGAATCAAAATACTTAAGAAATGATTACAGTGAGTGCTTGAAACAATTTGGAGCAAAGCCAAGTCCATATATAATTGTCTACATAAGAACTAAACTCAAAAACTCTTACAACAGGAATTCTGCAGATGCTGGAAATTCAAGCAACACACATCAAAGTTGCTGGTGAACGCAGCAGGCCAGGCAGCATCTCTAGGAAGAGGTGCAGTCGACGTTTCAGGCTGAGACCCTTCGTCAGGACTAACTGAAGGAAGAGTGAGTAAGGGATTTGAAGGGTCTCGGCCTGAAACGTCGACTGCACCTCTTCCTAGAGATGCTGCCTGGCCTGCTGCGTTCATCAAAAACTCTTCCTTTGTTCAGTGCTCAGTTTGCACTATACAGGAATGAGAAGTCATATTGTTACAAATCGGAGAAAATCTGCAGTTGCTGGAAATCCAAGCAACACACACAAACTGCTGGAGGAACTCAGCAGGATAGGTAGTATCTATGGAAAAGAGTAAAGAGTCGATGTTTTTAGGCCAAGACCCTTCATCATTACTGGAGAAGAAAGATGAGACAAGAACATAAGAAATAGGAGCAGGAGTAGCCTGTCTGGCCCGTCGAGCCTGCTCGTCGATTTAATAAGATCATAGCTGGCCTGGCCATGGACTCACCTCCACCCACCTTCCTTTTTCCCCATAACCCTTAATTCCACTTCTATGCAAAAATCTGTCCAACCTTCTCTTGTACATTGAGTTCACTGTGAAATTTGAAAAAGAGAAGCCGAGATCTGATGTGTCGGTATTTCAGTGGAGTAAAGGAAATTACAGTGGCGTGAGAGAGGAACTGGCCAAAGTTGACTGGAAGGGGACACTGGCGGGAAAGACGGCAGAGCAGCAGTGGCTGGAGTTTATGCGAGAAGCGAGGAAGGTGCAAGACAGGTATATGCCAAAAAAGAAGAAATTTTCGAGTGGAAAAAGGATGCAACCGAGGCTGACAAGAGAAGTCAAAGCCAAAGTTAAAGCAAAGGAGAGGGCATACAAGGAAGCAAAAATTAGTGGGAAGACAGAGGATTGGGACGTTTTTAAAAGCTTACAAAAGGAAATCAAGAAGGTCAAAAAGAGGGAAAAGATTAACTATGAAAGGAAGCTAGCAAATAATATCAAAGAGGATACTAAAAGCTTTTTCAAGTATATAAAGAGTAAAAGACAGGTAAGAGTAGATATAGGACCAATAGAAAATGATACTGGAGAAATTGTAATGGGAGATAAGGAGATGGCAGAGGAGCTGAACGAGTATTTTGCATCAGTCTTCACTGAGGAAGACATCAGCAGTATACCGGACACTCAAGGGTGGCAGGGAAGAGAAGTGTGCGCAGTCACAATTACGGCAGAGAAAGTACTCAGGAAGCTGAATAGTCTAAAGGTAGATAAATCTCCCGGACCAGATGGAATGCACCTGCGTGTTCTGAAGGAGGTAGCTGTGGAGATTGTGGAGGCATTAGTGATGATCTTTCAAAAGTCGATAGATTCTGGCATGGTTCTGGAGGACTGGAAGATTGCAAATGTCACTCCACTATTTAAGAAGGGGGCAAGGAAGCAAAAAGGAAATTATAGACCTGTTAACTTGACATCCGTGGTTGGGAAGTTGTTGGAGTCGATTGTCAAGGATGAGATTACAGAGTACCTGGAGGTATATGACAAGATAGGCAGAACTCAGCATGGATTCCTTAAAGGAAAATCCTGCCTGACAAACCTATTACAATTTTTTGAGGAAATTACCAGTAGGCTAGACAAGGGAGATGCAGTGGATGTTGTATATTTGGATTTTCAGAAGGCCTTTGACAAGGTGCCACACATGAGGCTACTTAACAAGATAAGAGCCCAGGGAATTACGGGAAAGTTACATACGTGGATAGAGCATTGGCTGATTGGCAGGAAACAGAAAGTGGGAATAAAGGGATCCTATTCTGGTTGGCTGCCGGTTACCAGTGGTGTTCCACAGGGGTCCGTGTTGGGGCCGCTTCTTTTTACATTGTACATCAATGATTTGGATTATGGAATAGATGGCTTTGTGGCTAAGTTTGCTGACGATATGAAGATAGGTGAAGGGGCCGGTAGTGCTGAGGAAATGGACAGTCTGCAGAGAGACTTAGATAGATTGGAAGAATGGGCAGAGAAGTGGGAAGTGAAGTACAATGTTGGAAAGTGAATGTTTATGCACTTCGGCAGAAAAAATAAACGGGCAGACTATTATTTAAATGGGGAAAGAATTCAAAGTTCGGAGATGCAACGGGACTTGGGAGTCCTCGTACAGGATACCCTTAAAGTTAACCTCCAGGTTGAGTCAGTAGTGAAGAAGGCGAATGCAATGTTGGCATTCATTTCTAGAGGAGTATAGGAACAGGGATGTGATGTTGAGGCTCTATAAGGCGCTGGTGAGACCTCACTTGGAGTACTGTGGGCAGTTTTGGTCTCCTTATTTAAGAAAGGATGTGCTGACATTGGAGAGGGTACAGAGAAGATTCACTAGAATGATTCCGGGAATGAGAGGGTTAACATATGAGGAACGTTTGTCCACTCTTGGACTGTATTCCTTGGAGTTTAGAAGAATGAGGGGAGACCTCATAGAAACATTTCGAATGTTGAAAGGCATGGACAGAGTGGATGTGGCAAAGTTGTTTCCCATGATGGGGGAGTCTAGTACGAGAGGGCATGACTTAAGGATTGAAGGGCACCCATTCAGAACAGAAATGCGAAGAAATTTTTTTAGTCAGAGGGTGGTGAATCTATGGAATTTGTTGCCACGGGCAGCAGTGGAGGCCAAGTTATTGGGTGTATTTAAGGCAGAGATTGATAGGTATCTGAGTAGCCAGGGCATCAAAGGTTATGGTGAGAAGGCGGGGGAGTGGGACTAAATGGGAGAATGGATCAGCTTATGATAAAATGGCGGAGCAGACTTGATGGGCCGAATGGCCGACTTCTGCTCCTTTGTCTTATGGTCTTACATATCTTTACTGAGGTAGTCTCCTCTGCTTCATTGGGCAGAGACTTCCACAGATTCATCATCCTCTTGGAAAAGCAGTTTCTCCTTATCTCCATTCTAAATCTACGTCCCCAAATATTGAGGCTACGTCCCCTAGTTCTAGTCACACCTACCAGTGGAAACAACTTCCCTGCCTTTACCTTATCTATCCCTTCCATAATTTTATGTGTTTCTGTAAGATCTCCTCTCATTCTTCTGAATTCCAATGAGTATAGTCCCAGGCGACTCAATCTCCCCTCATAGTCTAACGCCCCCCCCCCTCACCTCTGGAATCAGCCTGGTGAATCTCCTCTGCACCTTCTCCAAAGCCAGTATATCCTTCCTTGAGAAAGGAGACCAGAACTGCATGCAGTACTCCTGGTGCGGCCTCACCAGTACCCCGCTCTTAAATTCAATCCCTCTAGCAATGAAGGCCAACGTCCCATTTGCCTCCTTGATAGCCTGCTGCACGTGCAAACCAACCTTTTGTGACTCATGCACGAGTACTCTGAAGTCCTTCTGCACAGCAATGCTGCAATTTTTTTACTATTTAAATAATAATCTGCTCTTCCATTTTTCCTTCCAAAGTGGATGACCTTGCATTGACCAGCATTGTACTCCTTCTGCCAGACCCTTGCCCACTCATTTAATCTATCTATATCTCTCTGCAGACTCTCTGTATCCTCAGCACAATTTACTTCCCTTTTTTTTATAAGTTTCTGCAATGCAACAACAAAAAAACAGTAAAAAAAAAGGTTTATACAGTGTAAGACATACATATCAAATGTACAGTTCATAACGGTTAAGGAAAAGCACCCATAGTAGAATCGTATAAAGTTAGTTACCACCCCACCCTCCCACTACCCAACTCCAAGATGACCTTATGATATATAGAAAAGTTAATCAGAACTTTTATCACCACAGAGCTGTATTTATAAAAAGAAGGTATATTGCCTACTACCTGAGCTATAATATGTTTACACATCAAAAAAACACCGCAAGTCTTAACCGAAAGAAGCTGGAAGTAAGGGATTTAAATGCAAAAGACAAAAAAGGAGGGATAAACCCTTAATCTAAACAGGAATTATGAAAATATTCAAGAAAAGGTCCCCACACCTTTTGGAACTTTATGTCTGAAATAAGAAGTGAATAATGAATCTTTTCAAGGTCTAAGCAGGACATAATATCTCCGAGCCATTGAGAGTGAGTGGGTGGGGCAACATCTCTCCACCTAAGAAGGACCGCACGTCTGACCAAAAGAGAGGCAAAAGACTATGTACTACTATACGATGTTTAGTCGGACTCAGATGCATGTCGACTTCTCCTGAGATGCTGAAAAGAGCAATCAGAGGGTTAGGCTCCCAATAACAATTAAGCATATGGGATAAAGTTAAACAGACATCTCTCCAGAATTTCTCCAAGCTAGGACAAGCCCAGTATATATATGAGCAAGGGAAGCCTTCCCTCCCCGCCTTTACACATGTCACAACAGGGACTAATATCAGGATAGAACGGCGATAATTTAGTTTTAGACACGTGAGCTCTGTGTAAAACCTTGAACTGTAAAAGGCAGTGGCGAGCACATAAAGAAGTTGAATTAACTGACTTGAGAATTGAATCCCAAACATTGTCAGACAGAGAAAATTTTAAATCATGCTCCCAGGCAGTTTTAATTTTGTCAAAGGGCGCTCGCTTCAAAATCGCTAACATATCTTGAATAGTGGATATTAAACCTTTACCCAATGGGTTCATACGAAGAAACAAGTCCACAATATTTTTATCGGGTACCTCAGGAAAGTTTGGTATTAAAGGATTGATAAAATGTCTAGATTGGAGATATCTGAAGAAATGAGTGTTGGGTAGGTTGAACTTTACAGACAGTTGTTCAAAAGTTGCAAAGCGATTGTCTATGAAAAGATCTTCAAAGCACCTAATGGCCTTTCTGTGCCAGTCTTGAAATGTGAAATCCTGCATAGAAGGCTGAAAAAGATGATTATGTAGAATAGGACTAGAGAGAGAGAAACCATGAAGACCATTATATTTTCTGAACTGAGCCCATATTCTCAGAGTGTGTCTGATGACAGGATTGACAATTGATTTAGGCAGATGGCAAGGAAGTGCGGATCCAAAAAGTGCGGGAATGGAGAGATTCTTATAAGAGTTCAACTCCATTGCCACCCATATTGGGCAGTTAGACTGGTTATAAAAGTAAGACCAAAAGATAGGACAACTTATGTTGGCTGCCCAGTAATATAAACGAAAATTGGGCAAGGCCATACCACCTACCCTTTTAGGTTTTTGAAGGTGAGCTTTATTTAGTCTGGGACGTTTGCCCTTCCATAGATAGGTCAAAATAATAGAATCTAACGAGTCAAAAAAAGCTTTAGAAATAAAAATTGGTAAAGATTGAAATAAGTATAAAAATTTAGGAAGGACATACATTTTAACAACATTAATTCAACCTATCAGAGATATAGACGGGGTGACCACTGTACTAGACTCTATGATTTAAAAGATAAGTGAAATTTTCTCCAAAAAGACGCTTGTCACTGTAATGCCAAGGTAAGTAAATTGATTATTTACTACTTTAAAAGGGAGGTTATGAAAACAATTTACTTTTCCATTCAATTCAGTGTCATCAGCAAACTTAGATACATTACACTCAGTCCCCTCTTCCAGATTGTTAATGTATATCGTGAACAGTTGTGGGTGCAGCTCCAACTCCTGCAGCACGCCACTCACCGCTGATTGCTAACCAGCGTAACACCTGTGTGTCTCAACTCTCTGCTTTCTATCAGTTAACCAATCCCCTATCCATGCTAATATATCACACCCAACTCTATGCATCTTTATCTTATGGATAAGTTTTTTATGTGGCACCTTATCGAACATCTTCTGGAAATCCAAGTAAATAACATTCATCTGTTCCCCTCTATCCACTGTGCTCATTATATCCTCAAAGAAGTCCAGTTTGTCAAACAGGCATCTGCCTGACAGGTCCATTTCTACTTTAGGAGATAGCTTCAAGCATTTTCTGAACTACAGATGTTAAACTAACTGGCTTATAGTTACCTGCCTCTTGCCTACATTCTTTTTTGAACAGTGTTGTGACATTCACCGTCTTCCATTCTGCTGGGGCCTGCCCAGAGCCCAGAGAATTTTGGTAAATATCACCAAAGCCTCTATTATAACTTCTGCCATTTCTTTCAGTACCCTAGGATGCATTCCATCAGGACCAGGGGACTTACCTATCTTCAGGCCCACAAGTTTACTTAGCACTACCTCTTTAGTGATAGATATTGTATCAAGGTTCTCACCTCCCATCGCATCCAAAAGGGGGTGAGAAACGTCCAGAATTGCCAGGATTTTCTGTAAGGTCCTTTGTTCTACCACAGCCTACAGTGTGTTCAGTTTGACTCCTATAATAGAACCAGCCTTTCTAATCAGTTTATTGAACCTGCTGGCATTACCTGTGTTGATACCATTGCCCCAGCAAACCACCGCATAAAAGATTGTACTGGCGACAATTTACTGGTAGAACATGTGAAGGAAAGGCCTGCATACTCCAAAGGACCTTACTACCAGGTACTTTTTGGTCCTCGCCATCAATAGTGATAGGGAGAAGCGCAGGCTTAGTCTTCCTAAAGTCCATCACCATCTCCTTTGTCGTCCTGATGTTGAGCTGCAGATAATTCAGCTTGCACCATTGGACAAAGTCCTCCACCAGGGCCCTGTATTCATCCTCCCTTTGTCAGAGCAAGAAGGTGGGTGATAGGTGAAACTGGGAGGGGGGGGGCAGGTGAATTAAAGAGCTGGTTAAGTCAATTGGTGAAAGAGATAAAGGGCAAATCTGATAGAAGAGTACAGGCCATGGAAGAAAGGGAAGGGGGAGGCGCACCAGAGGGAAGTGATGGACAGGTAAGGAGATAAGGTGAGAGAGGGAAATGAAAATGGGGAACGGTGAAGGAGAGGGGGTGGGCAATTACTAGAGGTTCGAGAAATTGATGTTCTTGCCATCAGGTTGGAGGCTACCCAGACAGAATATAAGGCATTGCTCTTCCAACCTGAGTGTGGCCTCACCGCAGCACTTGAGGAGGCCTTGGATTGACATGTCAGAATGGAAACGGGAAATAGAATTAAAATGGGGGCCAACAGGAGATACTGCTTTTTCTGGCTTATGGACTATTGGTGCTTAGCTAAGCAGTCTCCCAATCAACGTCGAGTTTCACCAATAAAGAGGCCACACCGGGAGCACCGGATACAGTATATGACCACAACAGACTTACAGGTGAAGTATCACTTCCCCTAGGACTGTTTGAGGCCTTGAAGCAAAGGAGGAGGTGTGGCACTTATTCCACTTGCAAGGATAAATACCAGGAGGAAGATCAATGGGGAGGGACCAATGGACAAGGGAGTCATGTAGGGAGCCACCCCCGCCGCCAACAAAAAGTGTAGGTGTGTTGGGGGGTGGGCATTGCAGGGAGGGAAAGATACACTTGGTGGAATTCAATTGGAGATGGTGGAATTTATGCTGGATGCAGAGGCTGGGGAGGACAGGAGAAACCCTATCCCTTGTGGGGTGGTGGGTGGAGGGCAGAAGGCAGACGTGTGCAAAATGGAAGATATAGGTGAGAACAGCATTGATGATGGAGGAAAGAAACGGGCAACTTTGGTAGGTGCAATTGTTTATCCACCTACATTTGAAAGGCCCAATAGATAAGGTATTTAGATAAATGAGGGTATTTTAAAACAGTATCGTGGGAGTTCATTTATTTAGCAACACTGCACAAAATAAGTCATTCCAGCCCTTCAAGCCACGCTGCCCCAGCAACCCCCCACAAACCTGATTGACCCTAACCTAACCACAAGACCATTTACAATAACCAATTAACCTACCTGGTATGCGTTTGACTGTGGGAGGAAACCAGAGGACCCAGAGAAAACACCTGAATACACTACACGGGGAGGACATATAGACTCCTTACAGAATGGCACCGGAATTGAACTCCAAACTCCATAACGCTCCACGCTATAATAGCGTTGCGCTAACCGCTACATTACTATGGTGCCCACTCCAATATTGAATTAGATATACAATGTTGGAATGGTATGTAATATAAGCAAACCCACTACAATCTGCTGTAATGTATTCAGGAACTCAAAACCCCCATAAAGGCCAAATGTAATCTTTTCCAGACTGAGTGGTTGTTATTTACTATCCACTTTTGTTCTGAGGTTAACCACATTACCTTCCCTATTCCACCTCTTTATAAGACCATAGACACAGGAGTAGATTTAGGCTATTTGGTCCACCAAGACTGCTCCACCATTTCACTTTGGCTGATTTATTATTCCTCTCAACTCCATTCTCCTGCCTTCTTCCTGTAACCTTTGATAGCCTTACTAATCAAAAGTCTGTCAACCTCTGCCTTAAATATACCCAATAATTTGGCCTCCACAGTCATCTGTGGCAATGGATTCCATCCATTCAACATAAAATGGCCAATGAAATTTTTCATCTCTGTTCTAGAGCAACATCATTGTATTCTGCGGCCATGCCCTCAGATCCTGGACTCCTCCATTATAAGAAACATCCTCTGCACATCCACTCAATATTCAATAGCTTTCAGTGAGTTTCCCCCTCATTCTTCTAAACTGCAGCAAGTACAGGGCCACAGCCATCAAACACCCCTCATACACTAACCCTTTTCATTCCCAGGATCATTCTTTGGACTCTCTCCAAAGTCAACACATCCTTTCTTAGATAAGGGCTCAAAATTGCTGATAATACATCGTGCAGTCTGACCAAAGTCTTATAAAGCCCCAGCATTACATCCTTGCTTTTACATTCTAGCCTTCTCAAAATGAATGCTAACACTGCATTTGTCTTCCTTATTACCAACTGAACCTGCAAGTTAATCTTTAGGGTATCCTGCACTGGGACTCCCAAGTCTCTTCATCTAAGCATTTCTTGTCTCCCTCCCCAGGTTATCAAGTTAAAAAAAATTGGCAGAATCAGAGATACACAGGACACACAAAGCACAAGTTCAGAGGGGTTTTATTTGATAAAATTTTACAGAAAAAATGCAGAAACTGAAAATGTTTTCATCCTCTAGAAATTGGGAGGTTCACCACATTCCACCTAAACATTACAATTAAAATGTAAAAAAATAAAAGACACTTAAAAATCAATTAATTGATAAAGCTTCCAAATACGACCTGCAGGCACTTTGTTTTGGAATGTTTAAAAATCAAGATTAAAAAAGTTGACATCTCTTGGTTGAAGTTACAGCTGTGTTACAGTTGTTGGATCACTCTCTGCAGATCCTAGTAGTAGTCTTTGTTATAATGATTACTGTACTGGCTCCAGAACTGCTGAAGTCGCTGCAAGGTTAAGAAAATAAACATTAAAACCAGTGTAAGTATACAGGAAAGTTCAACCCTATTAAAATAGCTCGTCTGGGTCATTCCTCCCATTATTGACCTTGGAAACGGGGTAAATGCCTTGAGACACTGGTTCTTTGCTTATAGGAAGGTAATGACATATTGTAGATAATCTTTTACATGAAATAACTGCCCGCTACATAGTGTTTCCAAGGGCTCTCTGTATTTCATAGTGGAAGGCAAAATGAAAATAAAAAACGTAACTTATCCATTATTTTAAACGATAGCTGTGGCAGTTAACCAGACTAGTATTTATCATCATTCAATTTATGAAAAAGCAATAATTTTAGTTAACTATTTTTGGCACAGTCACTATTACATGAAGGAAATCAAGACAGTCAATCTGGAGCATGGGCAACGTGATAATTGCCTGTAAATCAGTTTTTTTAATGTTGCTCTGGGGGTTATGTCGATGGAGCAGCCAAATTCATCATGGGCTCTAGCCTCCCCACCAAAGGACAATCTTCAAAAAAGGCAATGCCTCAAAGAGGTGGCATCCAAAATCAATGACCCCCACCACCCAGGACAGGTTCTCAATACTACCTATCAGGGAGGAGGAACAGAAGCCTGAGGCACGCACTCAGCATTTCAGGAACAGCTTCTACCCCGCTGCCATCCGATTTCTGAATGAACACTAAACCCACGAACACTACTTCTGCTCTTTTTTCACTCCTTATTTCTTATAGTAGTTAATAATATATTTTATGTATTGCACTGTACTGCTTCCACCAATAAACCTATTCTGAAAAATTGAGCAGAACTTACAGCTCTTCTTCAGAACTGTGCTGGAAAATGTA